>NC_088380.1:170347500-170655000 GCF_037993035.2 Macaca fascicularis
TTACTTCTGCTCATAACCTTCATTGGCTAGCACCTGGTCACATAGCCACATCTAGCTTTAAGGAAGGTTAGCAAATGCAGTATTTAACTTGGCAGCCATGCACACAGATACAACTTCTATTATAATAGAAAAGTTGACATGGGGTAGAAGACAAGAAATCTCAGGCACAGTAATCTTCAAGGGATGGTAACAGGAGCAGCAACTTGGTGAGTTTCAGCATCTGTGCAGCTGTGAATTGTTTTTTTTTTTTTTTTTTTTTTTTTTTTTTTTTTTGAGACAGGGTCTTATTCTGTCACCCAGGCTGGAGTGTCGTGGTATGATCTTGGCTCACCGCAAACTGCCTCCCAGGCTCAAGCGATTCTCCTGCCTCAGCCTCCTGAGTAGCTGGGATTACAGGTGTGTGCCTACCGCCTGGCTCATTTTTGTATTTATAGTAGAGATGGGGTTTTACCATATTGGCCAGGTTGGTCTCGAACTCCTGACTGCAAATGATCCACCTGCCTTGGCCTCCCAAAGTACTGGGATTACAGCACGAGTCACCGCGCCTGGCCACGGCTCTGGATTCTTTATGGAATAACTCTCTCTTGAGCAACACCTCATAGTTTCCCTCTTGTATTCTCTTATTTGTGTTCTTGTTTCTTCTCCCAACTACTTTCCACTTTCTGGGAGTGGAAAAACCTGTTCTGTAACAGGATCCTCCTGTACTGGGATGAGGTCAGTGGCACTTTTTGTAATTTAAATCCTTATTTGCACATTTGCTTCTATTTTTACATGCTGGAGAAGCAGATTGATACCTAAACATATACTTCAAAATAGAGTTTTGCCCTATCCTTTCTGCCAGTGTGTTAGCAGAGCCCTTTGCCTCTAAAGGGGAGACCAGAACCCCAGTCCCAGCTGCGGTGCATAAAACAGAGACAGTTAGTGAGGCAGCATTTTTTGCCTGGTGAGGGTAGGTTCTCTAGAGATTCTTGTACCTTTTTAAGGAAAGCCAACCAAGCTGCTTTTGGTCTCTGTTTAAAATGTGTAAAAGACAGCAGCAGGTAGCTTGCTCATTGTACATTCTCCAGACACTTTCACTCTCTCCCAGAGCTAAGGAGAAATGACATATTATATGTTTCTTGACAACTGATCTAGGAATATTCCTCCAAAGAACAATCCTTGATTTGTACTTTATTTCATCCTTTTAAGAGATACACTACTAGGAAATTTAAAAGTTGTAATGTTTCATACGTGAGGGATTTAGGTTCTATCTGTCCATTATTTTGGCTGTGAATTGGTGACGCTTGCTCATCCCCCAGTGAAGCTCCAATATGTCCTTAATACAACTCTGTGAACAGAGAGATCTATGCTTTGGTTTCTACAGTGGATGAAGGGGAACTTTTAGCAGTCGTCCTACAGTGTTCCATATATAACTAATAGTTTAGAAAGTGAACTGTTTACTGTGGTGACTTATGGTTATTTAGAAAAAGGAGGCCATTGGTGGAACTTTATTTTCTTATTGCATGGTGAAATTCACAAGGTCTTTCCTTGTAGAAACATGAGGAGAATTAGGACTAAGATGGTGTTAGGTGGGAAATGAGCAACGGAGAACACCTGGGCCCCTTTCCCTTACAGTGCTGTCCTGTGTTTTAGTCTTGAGCTGCTTGGGAAATGTGACTTTGGTCCCATATGTCAGCGCCCCCTGTTCTAGAGATGCACCAAGCTCTTGATCTCTACATCCTTTGCTGTGTGGATAAAGCTTGAGTCCTATATTTCACATCATCAGAGGCTGGTTCTCCACTAGGTAAAGGGCTGACCAATCTAATTACTTTAAGAAGATTTTGAGTGATGGAAACACCAGGCATTAGGTACATGGGCAGGGGAGATATTTTAGGTCAGATTTAGTTTTCTGTTTGTTTTTTTTTACATTCCGTAGAAGCCCATTCCTTCCTGATTTCAGAACTATGGACTCTCTTAGGAAAAAATAACCCAAAGTTTAAATATTTTCTTATGAATGAGGAACTGAAAGAATGTTGAAGGCCAGATTCTTGAGGGTGAGAAAGAAAACTGGAAAATGAGAAGAAAGCAGCAAATTAAGTGGGTTGGAATAATCTGCTTTTTTTTTTTTTCATTTCTCCTTTTTGTTTGGTTTTATAAGAATCTATGTGTCTATTTTCTTCCTTCTTTCCCTCCCTTCCTCCCCCCTTTCTTTCTTTTCTTTTCTTTCTTTCTCTCTCTCTCCTTCCTTCCTTCCTTCTTCCCTCCCTCCTTGTTCCCTCCCTCCCTCCTTTCTCCCTCCCTCTTACTAAGGTATCTAGAGGGAGGATTTCTCCGAGTATGGATAGTGTCAAAAACTTGTGCTTTACTATTTAAATGAAGATAAGGGCAGCAGGTGGAGGGGGAAATTTGATTGCTAAAATGGGGTTGATGTCAGTTGCACATTTATTGATCCATTTTGTTCTCGTATGACTAGTGATCTTTGTAGAAATTGAGCATTTTTGCAACAGATATCTGAAGACCACCTTGTTCAACTGCTTTATTTTACATATGATGGAAACTTAGAGGTCCAGACAAAAGTGGCTTGCATAAAGCCTTACAAATACATTGCTGTTATTTATTTTAAAAAGTAAACTGTTTATTGAAAAATTATATACATTCAGAAAAGTGCAAAAAAACTTTCTAAAGTGACTAGATCAGTGTAACTAGCTTCTAGACCAAGACATTACCAAGCACCCCAGAAATCTCCCTCATGGCCACCTCTGTCACCACCAAGCTCTCCAATCCCAAAGGTAACCTCTATTTCACTTAAAACACAGCATATTTTCTCCCTTTTTTGGTGAATTTTGTATAAATGGAATCACATAGAATCTGTTCTTTTTTACATGGCCTCTTTCATATAACACAATTTTTATAAAATTAATCCTTGTGCATGTCATAATAGTCTGTCCATTTGCATGGCAATACTCTATTCTCATGTGTGAATGTAACACTATTTACTTTCCTGTTGGTTTATTTTTAATGACTGGAGATTCCTAGTGCTCATTTTTATGTTAATCCTAATTCTCTCGCCTCAGGACAGGAATATTTTCTCTAAATCAAAATACAAGGTCATTGTCTGAGGTTGAATCCTTAAGTACAACAACCAGGAAAAAAGAGTATATATCACCACTGATTGTCTGCTGTAGCAATTCCTTTTTTCTTTGGCTCTACTTTCTCTGACTATTGAGAAACTAGTTGAACAAGAGTCAGATAACATTTCCTCTCTTCCTTTTTCTTCTTCATTATGGACTTTTGCTATGAAGAGTGGATTTACCGTTTGGGTTTTGAATGATTCCTGCTGAAGTGGTTCATCTGGAGCAGTGACTTTTCTTGTTCATTCTTCCCAGATCCTCTGGGAGAATCCAGATGGTTCTTGCATTTTTAGTGAATGAACACTTGCCATCTTGCATAATCTAATTGTCTAAAACTGCCCACATGCTTACCATCTGAAGTGGTGCTGTCTGCCAAAGGTGTCAGGTTATCTTTCAGATGACTTTAAGAAAGAAGGCATTTTAACCTGAAATCATGGCATCAAAACGCGTCTCTCCTGGTTAGCTTAAATTGACAGTTTTTAAACCCCTTTATTAAAAATACAGTTCATCAGTCTGAAAAAGAGAATCTAATTATTTAACTGTCAGCAGTTTTCCCCATGGAAAATAAATCTTAAGTGTTTACATGTAACTTAGCTAGATTTTAACCAATTTACTTATTTAACCAACTATTAAAAAAATCTATACCATACCTTGTAAGTTCTTCTAAACTCTTTTTGTTTCCATTGATTTTGATTAAACAGGTAATTGTCAGTTATCAATAGGCACAATTTTGATGAGCTGGTTTGGCTGAACCTTCTGTGTGACAGAGCTCCGGGAAGAGGAAAGCCAGAGGTTTGCTGACACTCCAATCTATCTTCGATGAATGCAAGCTGGCTAATAAATATTTAATGGGCAGTTGTTTGCAGTTTAATAGAATTAGATAATTCTATTAGAATCCTGTTTGGAGACCTACAGGTATCATATATCACAGTTGAAGACATGGTTAATAATTTAAGCTAAGTGACTAGTAATTAGAGAGACAGTCAGATTAAGCAGGAACTTTTGGTTTTAAGCCACTTGGGAATTGTGTGTGTGTGTGTGTGTGTGTGTGTGTGTGTGTGTGTGTGTGTGTGAGAGAGAGAGAGAGAGAGAGAGAATGCAACAGAATATGTGTCTGTGAGAGCAAAAGAGAGCAAGAGAGTACGAGTGAGAGCGAGAGTGAGTGATCGAGAAAGAGAAACTAGATAGGATTTTAGCCTATAAACCATTACCCGGATTAGCTAATGCAGCAAGTCTGGGCCAAGCCTTAAACGTGATAACAAAGCATGAGGCCCCTGGGGTTTATTTAATATCTTATCCTCTCAGTTAATGAGATGGAAAATAGTTCACTGTTTATCTACAGTAGATTGAGCAGATGTTGCCAATACCATTTTCTGGAATGTAATCTTGGTGAGATTGTCTTCTGCCCATTACCTTTTCCTGGCCTCAGTGTCTCCTGTACTTTTCTTGTGGGGGGGGTTTCAGATACCCTCTTGGCCATGGACTAGATGGAAAAACTTTCAAGGAAGGACTTAATGACCTTTTCAAGTTCTGAACAGTCATTTCTAATAGGGTGAAGCTGGTTGATTGACAAAGATTTACAAACAGCTTCAAAAATGTGAAGACTGTTAACTCTAAGGACTCCCCTCAAATTACTGTTTATGAAACTCTTCCAGTTTGGGATTTTATTTCATTGGTTTCATTTGTCTCTTTTATATTTCAGTATTCTACAAATATATAATATTTTAATTAGAATAACTAGAGCATTGTGTCTAAGAAACATAGTATGATTCTCATTTTAGTAAACCATTTCAATTATCCAGAACCATTAGGAAATTTGTATTTTCCAAAATTGTGATATCAGGAGAAAATGGCTAATTTACAAGCAACAAGAGAGTAGAGACATAGTTTGAGGAAGGAAATAAGCCAGCTTAGGAAATGGTCTGTAGATTTGATAGGACTTACCTCATGACTTACTTTTGCCTATAGCAGAAAGCTGGGCTTATAATGGGCATAAATATATAAAGACTTGCTTTTTATCATGCAAAAGTGTCTAGGGGTATGGGGGTATGTGGTATTTGATATTAGATCAGCGGTGCAAGGATGACAGGGTTGAAGTCTCTGTGATTCTCTTGACTTTTTTTCTTTATGTCTTAAGACGGCTGCTGCTATTCCAACCATCCTGTTTGCATTCCAGGCAGGAACTTGCAGAAAGGGATAATGGTTCCCAGAAATTCTCAAGAGACATCCACTTATTTCTCATTGACCCTTAGTTACAAGGGTCTCAGAAAACTCTATTTTTATCTATCTAGCCTTTATAAGAGAGGAAGGAGAGGGAAAGAAAACTGGAATAAGTGTTGAGTGAGCCAACCTACAATATTTGCCATATTCTTTAAGGAAATTTTCTTATTTGGTAGTAAGTATTGACTTAAGTCTGTCTTACCAGAATGTAAGCCCTTTATGATTTCTTTAGGCTCAGTATTCTAAATGGTAATTAGAAACCCTCACACTATGGCATATAGAAGTACTTGACAAATTATGTTACAGTCTTGAGACGAGGCTATAGAAAAGGGAAGAATTACTCAGAGAGGAGGAAGTCAGAGACAAAATGTTGTATGAAAACACACATAGGCCAGGCACGGTGGCTCACACCTGTAATCCTAGCACTTTGGGACGCCGAGGCGGGTGGATTACCCGAGGTCAGGAGTTCAAGACCAGCCTGGCCAACATGGTGAAACCCAGTCTCTACTAAAAATACAAAAATTAGCCGGGTGTGGTTGCACACTCCTGTAATTCCAGCTCCTCGGGAGGCTGAGGCAGGAGAATTGCTTGAGCCTGGGAGGCAGAGGTTGCAGTGAGCCAAGATTGTGCCACTGCAGTCCAGCCTGGCAGACAGAGCGAGACTCTGTCTCAAAACAAGCAAACAAACAAACAAAACCCCAAAAAACACATATCACATATACACATAAACACACACATACTGACAATCAAATCATAAATAAATATTAGCAATGGAATCTCTCCCTCCACCCCCGCCTTTATCTTCACTTACATAGTAAAGCACAAGTTTTGTGAGATATATATATATATATATATATATATATATATGTGTATGTGTATGTGTATGTATATGTGTGACTGCTATTATTCTATCTTGTGGCTGGTGTTATTCTCTCTTGTCCTCAACAGATTTGGAGGAAACAGTGAGAGAAATTTCCAGAAATGCTTGTGGCCATGATAACAGCCCAGACAATAACAATTAAAGGTTTGCTGTATGGTTTGTTCTTTTTGGGTTTTTTGAATAGTACAAAGAAAGTTCAGATTCACCTAATGTTTATTGAGATCATCATGCTTAGCACATGTACACACATTAACTCAATTAGCGTTCAAAATAATACTGTGTGAGGGTGGTCATATTCTCTAGAGAGCATCACGCTTAGCGTCTTTTTTTGTCTCTCACATCTACCATGTACTTATCAAATCATTCTGGCTCTACCTTTGAAATACATCTGAGTCTGATAACTTCCTAGTTCCACCATCAGCACCTTAGCCAAAATCACTGTCATTATTTGCATAGACTACTTCAAGTGCCTACTGAATTATCTTTTTGCTTTCCTTCTGCACCTGCCCCCTACCAAGTTCATAATCATTTTGCTACAGAGAAGGTAGAGTGAAAATGTGTGATGCGGTTAGTATTATCAACATATTTTATGGCTCCTGGTATCAAATGTATGTAGATAGTGAAGGAGGAAGAAGGTTTGGAAGAAAAGTACCCATTATGACAGCTCTCTGGGAGAACATGGTCATATGGGGGCAGGGGTCCACAGGGTGTTCCTAAAGATCTTAGAGAAACCTAGTAGTCATAGGACAAAGAAAACACCACAGGCCCCCCAGCCCCATAAAGAAAAAAAGCATTGAGGGAGATTGAAAAGGACTGGAGAATTTAGCCAGTAGCCAGCGGCTCCTTTGCAAGTTGTACACACTCCTCAATACAATGTGTTGACTTTGTATGAGGAGGCTGAGGTGCTGCTATCCATTCAGAAGACGCTGGTGTGCAATGAAAGCAGAACAGCAGGAGCTGTGCAGTGGAGAGGACTCTTTTGATTTGTAGCTCCTTTTGTTGCATTTCTTTTGAGTTTTCTTGGTTCTGTGGTTTGGACCTCCACAGACCTAGAAAAGTTCAGAAACTTGAAAGGGAAAAAAGCCTTTCCTCCCCAGGGCTGGCTCCTCCACTTTCATCTGTGTCAGGTGTTCACGCCTCACAAAGATGGTGCTAAATGGAACTCTCTGCAACCTCTGGGTAGCTGGGAGTCCTTGTGAGATGTTATGTTCTGGGAATAATGGAGTCTTGTTACTACAGGCTGTTAACATACACCCTTCCATTGTTGAGAACGACATCCAGGCAGCCACAAAGCACATGGCTTCCAGTAGAATCCTAGGCTCCAGGATCTCTTGGGGAGTTTGGTTCTGTGAAAGGAACATAGAAACCCCAGGCCATTACTTCTAAGAACTGTTTTTTTCTCTTTTTCCTGAATAAGTTGTTTAATTTTATCTTTATGTTTGGCAACACAAAGAGTTTATAAAGTCATTGGTTGTAACAAACTACCAAGTACAAGCAATTTCAGGAAATTTGCTTCGTAATATAGTTATGTTACCTTCTTTGAAGGAATGATGAATATCTTTATCTACACAATAGGTTAGCCTTCTGGAATTTTCTATATTATTCTACCTTGACTCTCATGGAGAATAAATATAGGGAATATGTTCTAATATGCCACTGTCACCTGTGTATGTAGGCATTGCTCTTCAATCATGACATTCTTTTCTGCTAAGCCTTGATGTGGCTGCCAAAACATTGTCAAAGAGTCACTCAATTGAGGGAGTCACTCAATTGATTGAGATTTGTGCTTCAATGAAAAAGATTGTCTAGGGGCGAAAAGTTCCCTTCACATGATTCTGAGATCGTTTTAGCAAAGACTTCTCTTAAAGGCCAGACACTCATTTGCTTACTTCCAAGATAAGAAAAGCAAATATGAAGTTTCAAAGAAAGTTTTAAATAGGCATGGGATAAGAGGTCTGGTAAACTTGGAAGAGAGAGATGTGTTTAATTTATATTAGGTGTTTTTGTCTGCTAGGCTGATTATGTAAAAAAAGCCACTTTAGCAAATCAATTATAGTTAGAATGACAGGGTACAATGGTAATAGTTGAGACAAGCTTCATTAGGCATTTGTGAGTGTGGCTTTTTTCTTCTCAAAGGTCTGCCTGGGTCACTGGAATAACTGTGAATTTGGGTCAAGGACCTGAGTAAGGAGGGGAAGGCTCATTTATCATCAGAGAAGGGCGAGACAACTGTCATCACTCCATTTGACTCCAGCTGTGAAGTGAACAGCTTATTTTGTTTTGATGATGATTTGAGAGACTCATCAATAAAATCACCAATACTCTTTTCAGTGCTGCAATCTGTCTGTATGTCTGTGTGTGTGTGTGTGTGTGTGTGTGTGTATGTACAAGTACATACACGTGCTTATTTCAAGGAAAGAGGGAGAAAGCAGCAAATAGCTTTACCTTTACACATATATATATATATTTACATATGATTCCCCATTTTCTATTCACTGATGGCAGGGACACATCTCAGAATCTCCAGCTGGTCCATCATTGTCCCTGATGGTTCGCATATTGAGCTTGTTTTGCAGCTTTATTGCTCAAATGTGCTGTGGTTGCCTACTGTGCTACTCATATAACCAAGCCCAGAGGATTCTTTGGAGGAAGGAGTGATTAACTGGAAGAAATGGACTGAGTAGACTGTCATCAATCTCTTTCCTTTATTTTCAAGAGCTCATTTCTTGGAACTCAATCATTTTGAAGACTCTAAGGTCCTTGTAATGATTTCCTGGGTACTTACTAAGCTAACACACACTTACCACTTAATGATGTGTGAGGCACTGTGCTAAGCTTCTCTCTTTCATGGATTCATTTAATCCCTACAACTACACAGTGGGGTAGGTTCTATTATTGTTTCCTGTATTAGTTAATGTAGACTTAGTGTTCTAACAAATAGACTCAAAATAAAGAATGGCTCAGATACCACAGAATTTTCTTCCTTGCTCACGTAACTGTGTAGGTGAAAAACTTAGAGGGTGAGCCACATCCCTACAATTATTCAGGAACCTGGACTGATGGAGGCTTTGCTATCTTCAACACATCGTTTGTTAGATGATCTTGAGGGATCATCTCCATTCCAACCATCAAGGTGAAAAGAATATAGATAGAGTACTATCCTGGAGGTTTTTATGCAGCCGATTGGGAAGTTGCAGTCATGAATTTTGTTCACATTTGTCACAAAGCAGCCACAAATGGTAAGGGTAACTGGGAAATGTAGTCCCTGGCTGGCCAACGACTCCCCTGAGACAACTCTACACTATGGGGAAAGTCTAACAGGTTTTTGGTGATCTGCCAGCCATCTTTGCCCTAGTCTGTCCTTCTGGCTACCAAATTGCTAAGAGCACTTTTCTTCTCATATTATTTTCTAAGAAAGGCCATCTGGATTTCCATTAGTTATCATATCCGGGTCAAGGCTGTCTGGGTAATGCACTGCCCTACATCAAGTGTGGATAGATGTGGTTCCTTGTGTCTTGCAACATATGACCTGAAAGCTGAGTTATTTTCCTTCATCTCACCATATACCCAATAAATAATGACATTATGACAACACACATAGAAGCTCCATCCTGGAGAATGAACGCATGGGAAACTCACAGCTATCACTGATCTGTAACAATGACGAATCATATCTAGCTTAGTATATGGTGAACTTTTCAAAAAAAGCTTTATGGACATTTGAATAGAATGCATCCTCTCTGATGCATACATATACACACATACATATATGTATAAAATATATATTTTGTATATTGAATTCATGTGTATATGTAATATAATTGTACTCTATAAATGTAATATTCACACTTATACATATATGAAGAGAGAATACATAATGAATGTGTAATAGTGGATGAATCTTATTATTCAAATTATATCTTTAATTTTTTAAAAGTTAAAAAAATTAAAAATTTTTTTTGTAGTGATGGGGTCTCACTCTGTTGGCCAGGCTGGTCTCAAACTCCTGAGCTCATATGGTTCTCCGGCCTTGGCATCCCAAAGTGTTGGGATACAGATGTGAGTCATGACGCTCACCTTTTAATACATTTTAAACCTTTTTCTTACCTGAAATAAAAGATAGAGAAAAGTCTTTAAAACATATATACAACTTAACATAGTAATAAAGTAACCATCAATACAATCATCATGTAGATCAAGAAATAACCTTCTCAGCAGGGCAGAAATCCCCTAGCCCGATTACATCCTTATGACAACTTGTTTTACTACTGCTTAAAGTAACTATTGTCTTGACTTCACGGAATTCAAATCTCGATTTTTCTATGTAGTTTTACAACCTAAGCATGCATTCCATTTTTTTTTTTTTGAGACGGAGTCCCACTTTGTAGCCAGGCTGGAGTGCAGTGTCGTGATCTCGGCTCACTGCAACCTCCGCCTCCTGGGTTCAAGTGACTCTCCTGCCTCAGCCTCCTGAGTAGTTAGGACTACAGGTGCATGCCACCATGCCCAGCTAATTTTTGTATTTTTAGTAGAGATGGGGTTTCACCATGTTGGCCAGGTTAGTCTCGATCTCTTGACCTTGTGATCTGCCTGCCTCAGCCTCCCAAAGTGCTGGGACTACAGGCGTGAGCCACTACGCCCAGCTGCATTCTTAATATACATACTTTAAATCTGTCTGTTTTTGAATTTTACATGAATGGAGTCATACTGTGTACATTTTTGGTGTCTTTTCTCATTAAACACTGTAGTATTTGTTGAATAGTACTGTAGTTTACTTATATTCATTTACGATTTGGAAGTGCTTATCTCTTATTCTAGCTGGTTACATTTTTAAGCCTTACATTTTCAGGATTTATATTTAATTCTATGGTCTGCCACTTTGCCAAAAATTAATCGACAATGATTATTCTGTATTAACTACAAGACATTTTGATTTTTTTCACTTACCTCTGCTTTTTTTTAGTTTTAGAGTTATAACTTTAGATGATCTTGAGGGATCATCTCCACTCCAACCAACTGTCAAGGTGAAAAGAATATAGAAGAGTACTATCTGGGAGGTTTTTATGTGGCAGACCTGGAAATTAGTCATCAATTTTATTCACTTTTGTCACATGGCTGCCACGAATGGTAAGGGTAACTGGGAAATGTAGTCCCTGGCTGGCCAGTGACTTCCCTGAGGCAACTCTATACTATGAGGAAAATCTAACAGGTTTTTGGTGAACTTGCATACAATAAAATACACAAATTTTAAGTGCATAGCTCAGCTAATTCTTACAAATATATGTTCCTGCATAACCACCATCAGAATCAAGTTATAGAACTTCCTTGCCTTCCAAAAGGCTTTCTCATGCCCTTCCCAGTCAATACCCACCTTCCACAGATATTTACTATTCTGGTATCTATTATTATAAATTAACTTTCCCTGTTCTTGAGATATACATAAATGAAATTACACAGAACATTCTTTTTGTGTTTGTCTTTTACTCATCGATATATTTTCGATGTAACAGGATTTTTTTTTCGCTGTGCAATTTTTCATTGAATGCATATATTACAACTGGTTTACTCATTCTGTATTATAATGAATAAAACTGCTATGAACAGTCTTGAACATGTCTTCTTGTGGCTATATATACTTATCTATCTTGGAAATATGCAAATACATGGAATGCCTGTCTAACAGGGCAGCTGTATATTTAACTTTATCAGAACTGTAAAATAGTTTTGAAAAGTGCTTGTAACAATTCACACTCCAAATGGCAATGCCTAAGAATTCCAGCTGCTTCATTCATATCATCGCCAACACATAGTATTGTCAGTCTTTTAAAAATTTTAATCAGGGCTGACTAACTTTTTTGTAACTGGACAGATAGTAAATATTTTAGGCTTTATGGACCATAAGCCTAGTGTAACGACTCAACTCTGCCATTGTAGTACAAAAAGCAGTCTCTGACAATACACAAACAAGAGTGCACAGTTGTGTTTGCCAATCACTGGTCTAAAATGTCTATTCCATCACTTCTGTATTCTAGCCCATGGATAAAGGAGAGGGAACTTGGACCATATTCTTTTCTTTAAAATCATGGCCTGCAAGTTACAAATACTACTTCAATCCACATCCCATTGGTGAGAATTTTGTCACATGGCCAATTTGCAAGAGAGGATGGGAAATTATTCTTTTGTTATGTCCTCTGGGATCAGCTAAAACTCTCAGAGGTTCTATCACGAGGTCAGGAGATTGAGACCACTTTGGCTAACAGGTGAAACCCCGTCTCTATTAAAGATACAAAAAAAATTAGCTGGGCGTGGTGGCGGGCGCCTGTAGTCCCAGCTACTCGGGAGGCTGAGGCAGGAGAATGGTGTGAACCCGGGAGGCGGAGCTTGCAATGAGCTGAGATTGTGGCACTGCACTCCAGCCTGGGCGACAGAGCAAGACTCTGTCTCAAAAAAAAAAAAAAAAAAAAAAAAAAAAAAAAAAAAAGAAAGAGAATGTGTATTTGTGGGCAACTAGCTGTCCTTTCCACAGCAGGCCTTGTCTTGTGGCAAATTTCTTCAAGTAAAGGAAAACTTATTTTTATTTCTTTCGTTACATTCCTTCTGTATGCTTTTCATCCATTTCTTCTGGAATTCGTGGTAGACAGATACTGGCTCTCAAAGATCTATCTTCCATGACTATTGTCACTTCTTTTATAATTTCCACCTCTTAGTCCATTTGATAGATTTCCAGCTTGTTAATTCGGTTTTAGTTGATGTCTATTTTGGTATATTCAGTTGATTTATTTGTTGCTCTTTTATTTTTTTTGGGATGGAGTCTCACTCTATCGCCCAGACTGGAGAGCAGTGGCGTGATCTTGGCTCACTGTAACCTCTACCGCCTGGGTTCAAGAGATTCTCCTGCCTCAGCCTCCCGAGTAGCTGGGATTACAGGCGCCTGCCATCGTGCATGGCTAATTTTTTGTATTTTTAGTAGAGATGGGGTTTCACCATCTTGGCCAGGCTGGTCTTGAACTCCTGACCTTGTGATCCATCTGCCTCAGCCTCCCAATGTTCTGAGATTACAGGCATGAGCCACCATGACTGGTCTTATTTGTTGCTCTTTTAAAAAATCCTAGCAATCATATGTTTAATTTTCAGATTCTGGTTACTGCTTTCCACTGTGTCTACTGTTTTGTAGCTATAATGTCTATCAAGTATTTAAATTTCCATTCAATATTTTTCATCAGCTCTGTGTACAGGCATTGAATATTTTCTTTTTAGTGTGAGGTCTCTTTAATATTGTTAGTTTTTCTTATAAGTTTTGTTATTTTGGGGCTTTTGCTTGTGTCTGTAAATTTACGTCTAGAATAAGTACTAGTACTTGGAAGGGATTTCTTTAGCACGAGTGAATGTTGATGTTCTTTAGATAGATATTCAGTTATGATTACAAGACCTCTGGCTCTATAGCTATGCAGGGCAGAGGAGTAGAGAAACATTTAGTTGTGTAGCTCTTTCTTTAGGTGCATGAGCGGCTTGAGTGTGGGATGCTAGGAGTTTCGTGCAACGTACCCAGTGTTCCAGTGCTCACTTGAGTTATCTTTTGGGGGCATATCTTCCAGTTTATTTGGTGGTATATTTGAAGATCGTCCTTCAAAACGTATTGAAGTCAATTTGAAAGCAGGGACCAATACAGTTATTCTCCAGCCCTTTAATGAATTTTCTCACTGATGATCACACAATTTGGGGTCTCTTCCAGGGATTGTCCACACTTCCTGATTTTCTTATCTGTAGTTTTGTTGGTCTTCTTTTTCGACGGCACGAAGTTGTATGTTCCTCAGTTCTTTAGGAGTTCACTGTCAATCTTTTTTTTTTTTTGACAGCATCTTGCTTGTGCTGTTGCCCAAGCTAAAGTGCAGTGGTATGATCTTGGCTCACTGCAACCTCCTTCTCCCAGGCCCAAGGGATTCTCATGCCTCAGCTCCCCAGTAGCTGGGCATACAGGTGTGCACCACCACATCTGACTAATTTTTGTAGTGTTAGTAGAGGCAGAGTTTCATCGTGTTGGCCAGGCTGGTCTTGAACTCCTGGCTTCAAGTGATCCACCTGCCTCAGCCTCCCAAAGTGCTAGGATTACAGGTGTTAGCCACCACGCCCAGCCCACCGTCAATCTTATGTCACGTGTTTTTTTATCTTCCAGAAGTTTTTTAATGATTGGGTTGGCTAATGCATCCTCAGTGTTAGCTATCATGAAGTAGGATTGCCTCTCTTGGCTGAATTTTGTGTCGGGGCTGTTGGTGAACGAGCCAAGAATCTCAACAGCGTTCTTGGAACAGACCAAAACTTTGAAAGCAATGTCCTTTTTATGTTTCAATAACTTGTTTAAAAACCTTCAAGCAAAATGTTTCATTTTGCTGGAACCTTTCAGAAGGACAGTTTTCTGGTAAACTTGGGAGGTATATATCTAGAGTCTGGTATAGGAGGCATCATGGAACCACCAAGAGAGCCAGCTCCATGCAAGCTAATGCCTGGAGAAGCAGAATCAAATAACCAAGAGGGAGATGGAGGAGGTTTTGTATTTGAATTTATTACATTGTATTGTGGTTTTGTTTGCTTTTATTTAAAATTAAACTCATCAACTGATTTTTAAATTGACTTTCGGCATTTTAAAAATACATAGAGGAACAAAGTTGGGAATCTAACTATTGTTTGGATTCATTAAGAATTACTCTATTAAAACTATTATTTCATTTGAAGTTTTTAAAATTAGGTTTATTTTCTTATTTGCTTTTCTTATTACAAAAATAATATAGGCCCATGGTAAAAATGTTTGGAAAATGCAGATAAATAAAAATAATTTAATCCACCTTTCCAGAGATAGCTACTGATAACATTAAAATATATATATTTTTAGCCCTTTTTCTCCCATGTGTGAATTAGGCTTAATAGAAATTGGGTAACTTACTGTCATGTGGTAAATGGTGAAGCCATGCTATAAAACAAGGCTCACTTATTCCAGAACCTTTGTTTTTAAACACTGCAGTGTATACTTGGCCTTATGGATCAATTCCTGGCCCTAGGAAGTCCTGGAAGATGTAGGATTATAGCGGTTGGTAGCCATCAGCAGGAAGCTGAGTGAGGAGGTTGATTACTGTGAAGCATTCTGTTAGGTCCCAAGGGGAGTGTTGCTCTTTGGGGGGTTTGTTTCTCTTAGTTTCCCCAAAGGCCTGCTCTTGTTGATGACTCATATCTTATTGGCTCTGAAATTCTACTCTGTTCCAGGTACCCGACAGAGCAGATTCATTATGTTTAGTTGTTTTATTTTTTTAATAGAAACTCTGCACTGTTGAACTCTATAGCAAAACAAAAAAACTCACGTGGATTCTAATCTTGTAATTATCAATTTGGGTGCAGTTTTCTCCTTGAGATTGGGCAAAGGTAGAGGAGGCATGGTGCATGCCACAACCTTCTTTATTATCCTTGAATTTACTCATCTTTTTGGCAGGCTCATAGAAGTTAGCAAGGACCCAGAGAACTGGATTGCCATAATATCTCTCTAAGACCTGCTTCAGGCAGTGCATTTCAGCAAGGAGCAGACCATGGAGGATCGCAGGGATCTGAATTTGCAGGTGATGGTCCAAATTGTTGGCTCCAAGTATAAAATACTGATTTCCCAACTCCTCTACCCAGGGCTTTCTTGCTCTGAGGCCAGGCTGGCACTGTTTGCATAAAGCACTGTTCCATTTGAAAACAGCTGTGCCTAGAAGCAGATGAGAGTCGACGAAGTAGGGATCATAAGTCAGCAGAACTGTGCTACAAAGGCATTTTCTGTTGCTGCTTTTGGTGGATGCTGACTAGGAAATCAGACACTCCATAATCAACAGAACTTTACATTGTGCATTTTAGAAGCTAAAAATCTAAGATAAGAGATCCTTAATGGTTTACTCCCCAGGACAAAAGCTGTAGCTCATAGATTCTGTGTTTTCTGGCATTAATATTATAATCTCACTGAAACGAACATTATCAGAACTCCTTTTAAAAAGTCTTTTTGAAGTTTGCTAACTTATGGTTATAAGACGTGCCTTTTTCCTCCCGATGAATGTCAGTTGGTATCATCTTCCCTACTTGACTGACATAAGCTTTCTTAACCTGCTGTCCTTGAGATAAATCTTGGTGGGGAAGTTAGTTATACTCAGCTACAAAAAAGACACTATCATTTTGATGTGTTATGGAACTGAGGAGTGATAGTTTCTATCACTGGGCTGGTGAACAGTCTCCTGCTTCCTTTGCTGTAGTTGTTATAAATGGTGTGTTTTGGGGTTTTCGTTTTAGTTTATTTTTACATTTATGAGTCTGTGGTCTTTTTCTCACAACAAAGTCCAGCCATTCCTGCATGCCTCATCACTCCTAAGTGTGGTACAACAGAACTTGAATAAGAAATGTAAGGCAAACAAGAGTTTGTGATTTTATTAGACATGCTGGATAAGAAATTCTTTTTTTTGAGACTGAGTCCCATTCTGTTGCCCACACTGGAGTGCAGTGGTGCGATCTCGGCTCACTGCAACCTCCACCTCTCAGGTTAAAGCAATTCTCCTGCCTCAGCCTCCCGAGTAGCTGGGATTACAGGCACCTGCCACCATGCTGGGCTAATTTTCGTGCTTTTAGTAGAGACAGCATTTCACCATGTTAGCCAGGCTGGTCTAGAACTCCTGCCTTCAAGTAGTCCTCCCACCTTGGCCTCCCAAAGTGCTGGCATTACAGACGTGAGCCACTGCACCCAGCCTGTATAAGGCATTCTTAATACATCTCTTTTCCTCATATATCATCTGATGATTATCTTTGACTGTCATCTATACTCCTCTTCCACAGTTAACACAGTCATGAGTTATGGCCCTGAGTTTGGCCTGAGCAAGAATCAATTCTTGATGCTGTTGACAAAGCTACTTTTGGACTCACATCATGATCCATATTTCTGAGACAGAGTCAGACACTATAACCAGCCTATCATTGCATTGGGTATAAAGCTTAGAAGCAGAGTCCCCAAAAAGTGAAGACAAATCAATAGTTTCTTATTCTTCAATAGTAAAGCAATTGTATCCTATTTCTGCTCCTAATAGTACACTTGGAGGCATCTATATTGTCTGGTCAGATCTCCTCCAATATCCCCCTTACTCCCCAAAACAAACTCAGCATGACAATCATATGAAATTACTAACTATGGGGATGCGGGAAGAAGTGCATTAGTCACTAAGTGACCTTGTTGGTGTTTGTGTTTTGAGTTTCAATAGCCCAGATGATGTTTCATCAGGATGCTAACATCCAGATGCCCTGCCAATTGATGTACTTATTTAAGTCAAGCCACATGATCCTATTTATTCCTTTGCCATTTTATTTGCTAGGGAGGATTTAAAATGAAATGTTCTCCTTTGTCTGAACATGCACTTGTCAAAGTTCTTCATCTATCAATAGCAACAGAAAATGCAATGAACAAAACTATTTCTTTTAGATCTATTTTTGTATGTCTCATATTCTCAATGTCATTTTGTACTACCCTCCCACACCTAAGTGGTCATCTGGCCTTCCCTAATACAGTTCTTTGATTTCATTGAGAACAGCCGTTTTTCAGATTTAGGTGGCATATGTGCTAATCATGGTTTAATTGGTCTCTCCTGTTCTGTGATGGTACAGGTGTGATGCAAATAAAACCTATATGTGCAATGGAGGTGATTGGAATTACGGTCAACTGACAGGAGGCATCAACCTCTCAGTGCTTGAATAGCCAGTTTATTGGATCAGACAGGACAATTACCACAAATGGCCTGTCAGAATGGTTAGAGCTCCCTATAGGCTTTGAGGCAGGTGTTTGTGCCTTCAGTTTAATCTCTTCCTTTCTAGTTCCAGGCTACATGCAGTCCTTGGCACCAACAGAAGCATTAATACAGAAATGTGGGTCACCTGCATGCCCAGACCAGTGGATCTGGACTCACTGCCAAATGAAGTATTAGTTCCCTGTGATGCAAGCTGGATTTCTCCAGGGAAAAGTTAGTCTGACTTACAATCCTTTACGGATCATCTGAGTGTTTGATTTAATAGAATTATGGACATTTAGAATGCTTTTTCCTCAGTTCCAGTGGAGCCTCTAGAGACTACAACATTCATATCTCTCATTTCATGATTGAGGATTTGGAGTTTCAGAGAGGTTAAGCGAGTGCCCACAGCTCAGCTAGTCAGTGGTAGAGTCAGGGCGAGGTTTCAGATCTTTGGACAGTGCTGATTACTGGGCCCACAGCTGCCGTCTGAATGTCCTTTCCTGACACCTGACAGTTTCTGTCTGTGGAAGGTACTGAAACCTTAACAGCTTCTAGAGATTGGATGAGCAAAACATATACCTCTACAAAGAAAAGCTACAGGCAATTGTTTTCTTCTTTCACTTCTCTCTTTTCTTCTGTGTGATTTTTTTGTATCTCACTACAATCAAAGTAGCAGTTGTTCTATGGGGTTGCTTTTCCTGAGTGTGAAAGCTGTTTGAAATCTGTGACAGTTCTGTTATATAGCTAGACTCAATTTCATACATTACGGTTGGTCATCAAAGTTTGATTACACAGAGGACGTGTGTTAGACATATCCCTACTTTAGAGGTGTAGAAACGGAGCTTCGGGAATGTTTTTTTTTTTTTTTTTTTTTTTTTTGAGACGGAGTGTCGCTCTGTCGCCCAGGCTGGAGTGCAGTGGCCGGATCTCAGCTCACTGCAAGCTCCGCCTCCCGGGTTTACGCCATTCTCCTGCCTCAGCCTCCCGAGTAGCTGGGACTATAGGCGCCGCCACCTCGCCCGGCTAGTTTTTTGTAGTTTTAGTAGAGATGGGGTTTCACTGTGTTCGCCAGGATGGTCTCGATCTCCTGACTTCGTGATCCACCCGTCTCGGCCTCCCAAAGTGCTGGGATTACAGGCTTGAGCCACCGCGCCCGGCCCGGGAATGTTTAATAACTTTCCTAAGGTCACCTGAACAGTAAGGCTGGGGGTGGGAGTTGAAGTTGAGACTGGTTTCCCTGAAACCTGTGTTGTTGACCTCGTGGCACACAGTTCCTCAGAACCCTGAGCCCTACCATAGTCATTTATCTTACTCCGAAGAATGAATGCAGCCTTGGAAGAATTTGTTTAACAAGGTTGAGGCATTTCTCAAAACTCCTCTTTCAGGATCAAAATTTGGATGAAATTTTCCTCTTCTCAGATTATGCCTAGTCAGAAAATTGTTCCAATGATCAAACTTGTATCAAACTTGGGGTTAAGGAAATGGGCCCATGCAGTCGGGGTGATGGTCCTGCCTTTCTGAGAAACCCCTGTCAAGAAAGCCACTGCTAAGTGTATTAGATGTCAGTTCATTCTCTGAAAGTAACTTAGTTTATTCTTTTTTGGGAATATAATGGTACTGTATTTTTATGTATTTATCACATTCCTTATAGAAATATAGACCTTGCTACTTAGGCCATTTCTATCAAAACTCAATAATTTCTAAACTAGTAAAAAATGTGAGCATTGCTGTTTCATAGACAGTTATAAAGCTGTCAGCTTTCTAGATGGTACTTTTTTAATTTGTGGATTTTTCTCAGAAAACCCCATGACTTGGAAAGCCACTCTTTTTTTTTTTTAAATTATTAACAGTTTGTAACACATCTTTTACCTCCTTCATATCCCTTGTGATCATGTACAATTCATCCAGTTTCTCTTATTCTCATTATAAAGGACAAAAAGTAATAAAGGCGGTAGAATGGCTTGTTAAGAAAAGCCAAGTTCTGGGAGAAATTGGCAGGCACCACTCAGTTATTGGTTTAGGAAAAACGCTTCTAAATCCTTGCTTGGATGGCAGGACAGAATGTGAAATTTGGGAGGCATTGTGATCCAGATGGTTTTCTTGTTCCCTTGTAAGTCTACATTTTCCTTTTTTTGGAGGATAAAGACAGAAAAAATGAAAGATAGCAAAACTCAGTTTTTAGTTAGCTTCATGTTGAGCAATTAATCTAGTCAACCCATGTTTTGCATGTACTGTTTTTCATAATTACCAGTTAGAATGTTTGAATATGCAAATGAGCACTGTCACCTAGATAAAAACATGACCAGTTTCAAAGCCTGGGGGACAGGCACCAAGAATTATTGCCCCACATAGAGGTGTTCAAGGCTGAAGATGACCTTGACCACCTTGTCTTTTCTGCCAGGAAATGATTCAATGCCTATCTGCCTACTTCCCATGTCTTCCCCGGCCATTTATTTTTCTTGATTTCTCTCTCTTTCTTCAGTATTTATCTAATTTTCAGATATTATCATAAGTTGAAAGGGTTTGTAATAGCATCATTAGGAGGATGAACAGAGGGTTCAGACTCTCACCCAACATCTGCCTGTACCCTTTGATACAAGAGCTTTGGATTTTTAGTTTGAATGGGAGTTTGGTTTGAATTTTTAGTTTGAAGTTTTTGGAGTTTAGTTCGAATTTTAGTTTAAATTGGAGTTTAGCTTGAATTTTTAGCTTCAAGTTTTTTGGAGTATTGTTTGATTTTATTTTGAAGTGGAGCTTAGTTTGAATTGAATACAAAACAGTATTCAAGGAGGATGAGAGACAAACGTGATGAAGGTATTGTTTTGTCTTTCTTGCCTTGTACAATGAAATGAGTTTGAGTTTATTGCTTAATGGGTTGATGGCCAGATGTCGTGGGGTTTAAAAATTTTTAAATAAGAGGGTTCAGGTTCTCACTGCCTTAGCAGTGGTGCTTCAGTGTCCAAGTGTCAGTGTATACACAGAATTGAAGAAGGGGAATTATTTAGGCACAGTTTGGCGCTTTTGGAAATGGCATCTGGAAGAATTATCTGGAGACCATGCTCTTGCCTAGACACTGGCATTAACAGGATGGAGGTGACCAGCAGTTGCTGGAGGGAGGCTGACAACATCTGTGGAGGCACTTGGAGGAGGAGAGGGAGAACATGTCAGTTTTATATGAGGACTATAGCTGACACATTAGTTTATGGGCATGTGTGAGGCATCCCCTTTGGAATGACAGTGACTAGGGAATATTTTAAGTACCTCTTAGAACCAATGAAATTCAGGAATCAAGCAATTTTTTATTCATATGAGGGAAGAGCTTATTATTTTCAAGTTAATTTGTTAAGTCTGGTGAGTGTGCAAAACTGTGAACGTCTGAAATGTTATCCTAGTTGCAAGCTAACAAGTCAGCCTACTACAGTTTCATGGGTGCTGGTGGAAGACATGAGACTCCTGGTAAGAGACAAAGAACTTTATTATGCATAGCTCTGAGGCAGCATGAGCTTCATGTTTGAATTTGTTCTTTCTGTCCCCCATGTTCCATATGATTATGCAGAGGAGGACCTTGCTGAATGCTGCACATACAGTGGATTTGTGTCCCCGTGGAAGAACC
Organism: Macaca fascicularis; assembly: GCF_037993035.2. Taxonomy (NCBI): domain Eukaryota; kingdom Metazoa; phylum Chordata; class Mammalia; order Primates; family Cercopithecidae; genus Macaca; species Macaca fascicularis. The sequence goes on from NC_088380.1 coordinate 170,369,107, forward strand.
CACGCCTAGGAAACCCTAAATTTTTAAAAGGGTTGTTAGCAAACCTGACCAGCATTTGCCTTCAAGGGAGATGCTATCTTTCTTAAACTGGTTGAGAAATAAATCTGCCCTTTGCTGTAGAAGAAGACACTACCTCCATCTTCCAAGGCTGTTGGACATTCAAACATCTTTGATGAGATAGTCTAGAAAAAACCTGCCAACTCATCTTCTCAGATTTGCAAAAATGTGAGAGACTCATGAAGAGTTGTCTCCCAACAGTATATCCCAAAGACTCATATTTTTATAATTATTGTAGATGGATAAACCTGGAGTCATTGGAGTGATACCAGTAGAGGTAAAATAGGAAGAGTATTTTGAGGGTGTGAGGGTCTTTTTATGTTCACTGAGTTATACCCACTGAGGCTTTTCCTCCTCTGGTCTATAAATTGGATGAATTTTCCAGGGCATTGTCTCATCTTTCTTGTTATTTAGACTCATCTGGCACAAATGCTTAGGCTACGTCTACAGTTCTAATAGGTTTTGCCTTTGGTATGCAAGGGAAAGGCTTCAGACTAAATGTTTCAGTGTCCATTAAAGAGTAGTGACAGAAACGAGAAGGTATCTTATCATATCCTGTCATTGTGTAATATGCTGGATTGCTTCAGCAGATTAACTAGAGAATAAGGAAAAATCTACATGAAAGTGAGTGAGTACATGCGGAGTGTGTGTGTATGTGTGCGTGAGAGAGAGAGAGAAAGAGAGAGAGAGAGATAGAGAGAGAGAGAGAGAGACTAATGGCTTTCTGTATTCAGAAAGAGCCTGTATGCTTTTGTACTTTTAACACTGTTGGTCTAGCATAGCTCACTTGAAAGGCATTTTAAAGCTCTTAGATGTGCTCTCTCATACTTTTAAGACTTGCAAATAATAACCCAAGATTTTTGATGATGACGATACTTGGTAAACACGAATTTACCTTCAGAAACACCACTTCTTATTTATTTATTTATTTATTAAAAATTATTATTATACTTTAAGTTCTAGGGTATATGTGCATAACGTGCAGGTTTGTTACATATGTATACTTGTGCCATGTTGCTGTGCTGCACCCATCAACTCGTCAGCACCCATCAACTCGTCATTTACATCAGGTATAACTCCCAATGCAATCCCTCCCCCCTCCCCCCTCCCCCCTCCCCCCTCCCCCCTCCCCCCTCCCCATGATAGGCCCCGGTGTGTGATGATCCCCTTCCCGAGTCCAAGTGATCTCATTGTTCAGTTCCCACCTATGAGTGAGAACATGCGGTGAGAAACACCACTTCTTAATTCAGATGTTGCTTAACTCAAAGGCTCAGTATTACAAAGTTGTGAAGATTTTGTAGGTAGGAGGAGAAAACTAAATCAGTATTTTTAAGTATTTAAAAAGAAAGAGAAAAGAGGAAAATCATATGTTTTACAGGTAGAGCATCTTAGGCCTTTTCATAGCTAATCTGTTTGGAATTCTTTGACCAGGGTGGAATAAATGTATGATATGAGAGGCTCTATTGAGCACAGTGTGATGGTCGCTTAGTCTGACTGTGGCTGTGTCTCACATATCACTGTACCCAGTCAATACTCTATTATTGCAACTTAAGTGGTTTGCTACAGTATTCCACGCACTGGGTATTAGAAGCTGTGTTCCCTAATTTCCTAAGCAATAATAGTATAAGCAGTAAGCATTTTTTTATTATAAAAACTAACAATTGCCTCCTCAGAGCTAATGGTTTTTTATATACTACCGGTACCCAGGAGATTTAGTTATAAATCAGAGCAAAATTGAATATGAAATGTACTAAATTTTGGCAGAATTAGATTTTCTTTGTAAAGGTTGAAGTCTTCAGTTTTTCTTGAAATCAAACTTTGGTTTTCTTCCTGGTGCCTTTATTTCTATTTTATTGAAATGGGTGTGTTGTTTCCTGATTAAAATTGATTCAGAATAATTATAACAATAATAGTTTATAGCATGGGCCTGGGTAACATTCTTAAGGCTCCTGGAGGCTGTCTCATCCAGCCTTTCCGTCATCTGTTTTTAAATGTGAACCATATTTGAGACGCAGAAGGAGTAATAGTTATGAACTACGTGACAAAGACTGTCACATGAAAGATCATTTCTCTCTTCAAATGACTGCTGTTTTCACAGACCGGGGTCTCTGTGTTCAGGTGAATTGCGTATCTACTGATTTTACCGTAAATAGAAGGTAAGAAAGGGCAATAGTTTCTCTCATGAGTAGATGTAATTAAGGGTTGCTAGTGTCCAGGTAGCAAAATCCCCAGTCCCAAATAAAGGTAGAGTTAGAGCTGCCCTGGGGTGATAGGAGCTGGAAGTTCAAAGTCAGCACAGTCAAACTTACATTATTATCTCTTTTAGGAGGTCTCTCAGTTTCTCCTTTTTACTCATCTTTGCACATTCACTTCATTTTTCTCTTTCTTTCTGGGCTTTTTCTGCTTCTTTATACATGGCAGAATATGGCAGCCTTACAGGATCCATCCCAGGTTGCATATTTTCAATCCCAGTGACTGGTCCCAGCCACCAGGCCAGAGTCAGCCCGGAGACCTTCAGGAGTGGGGCCACATTTAAATTAATGGGGAGTGAAGGGGATGAGTGCCGTGGCTTACACCTGTAACCCCAGCACTTTGGGAGGCTGAGGCAGGTGGATCACTTGAGGTCAGGAGTTTGAGACCAACCTGGCCAACATGGTGAAACTCCATCTCTACTAAAAATACAAAAATTAGCCTGTAATTCCAGCTACTCGGGAGGCAGGAGAAGTGGTTGAACCCAGGAGGCAGAGGTTGCAGTGAGCTGAGGTTGCGCCACTGCACTTCAGCCTGGGTGACAAAGCCATACTCCATCTCAAAAAAAAAAAAAAAAAAAAAAAGAGGGAGTAAAGGGACAGTGACAATAGGCGGGGTGTGTTTCTTGATTAAAAGTATTGAAATTGACCAATATTTATGATAAAACCAATTGCAGCTTCAGTCTGCAGGCCAAATATAGTCTGGAGGTTCCCTGTTTAAGATCCCTCAACAAGTTTTTCTTAGACCACTCTCCAAATATAAGGGACACCTAGCTTCATCCACAGGGCTAGAATTGGGATGATATAAGGGCAGCTCTTGTCTCAGGTGCAACATTTAAGAGGATCCATGAAAATATCAATAATCTAGATAAATAATGCTTCTATGTAATATTAAAAAATCAAACCAGTGTAAAAATTCCATGATGAAAAAATAGAAAATTTTAAGGAAGGCAGGATTATTATTGCTGATTTTCCTTTTCCTTCAGGCTCCAATATGGCTTAGCACAGCTTGCTTGGCCAGGTGTTGACCTATAGGCTAGTCAGTCGAGGGCAGGGGAGTGAGTTCCATCAATAATCTAAGGGGTCAGTTCTTAGCAGTAGGGACATGGGCCAGGCAGGCACACCTCAAAAAATATCTGCTAACGGATGTGTGTTGGAGCATTATACTTTCTTCTGAACTATGGCCCCTGGATGAGTCAAACATAGTATTTTGTCATAACAAAATACTATAGAATGGGTAGCTGAAACAATAGAAATATATTTTCTCACAGTTTTGGGGGCTGGAAGTCTGAGATCAGGGTGCCAGCATGATTAAATTCTAGTGTAGGCTTTCTTCCTAAACTTCTAGATGGTTGCCTTCTCACTGTATGCTCACATGACCTTTCATCCACGCGTGGAGAGAAAGAAATAGAGAAAGAGGGAGGGGGGAGAGAGAGGGAGAGAGACAGGAGGAGAGAGAAAGAGAGAGTGTGGGCATGAGCAATGAGAGAACAAACTCTCGGTGTCTCTTCTTCTAAGGACACATGTCCCATCATGAGGGCTCCACTGTCATGACCTCATCTAACCCTAATGACCTCCCAAAGGCCCCATCTCCAAATATGGTCATGGTCACCATGAGGTTAGGGCCTCAATATGTGCATTTGATGGGAGAGTGGGAAACATTCAGTCCGTATTAGCCCCCAAAGATTAGAAATACGCTTCAAACATTTTTAACTCTTCTTTAATAGTCTTTCTTGGGTTTCTCAGGTGTAAATTTCTACTTTTCTTTGTTTACATTTAGTTATTTTTAGACAGTGTTGTCAAAATATAAGCCCGATAAATTAAGTTTAGATTTTGTCATTGACTTCTTATTTCAAGTAAGTTGCCCCAAGAGTAGCTTTTTGTAAAGCTGAATTAATCATCAGCAGACTGACTCAAAGATTTAACTAGAAAATGAGACTTGGGTGCTTAACCATTTCTGAAACCCCCAGGACCTGACCAATAATTACTCTTTCCATCCATAAGAAGACAGAAACATTTAGCATATGGTTTTTCTTTCTCGTCTAGAATCAATCAGAATGTGTCACTTTGTAGCTTGCTATGGTCAATCAAAATGTTGTGCCTAGTTCTTCTAAATGTAAATCTCCTAAAGACATTTTTCAGAAAAGACTGTCAAATTATTAAGTGATAGGAATGTTGGTAGAGAAAATAAATTCCTTTAGACATTTTATAGATACTGAAAAATTAGGAAATGCTTTTTTTTTTTTTTTTGAATCTCCTCAAGGGATGTTTTGGTTTTGATTTCAAACACCATATTGGAAAACATTTTAACTGTGAATATAATTCTGAAAACACTTCGAGCCCTGACAATATCTGTCCTGGGCAGCTTCGTATCAAGCTGGCAAAACAGATCCTGAAAAACCAGGGGAGTATTTTTGTTTTCAGAATGCTTTATATGCAATTCCCCAGAAACAGCTCAAAAAGATAGATACTCTTTTTCTAAAAGGTTGCTGGTTTAGCACTTCCCAACTTATAAAGGTTGGAATTTCCCACTGGCTCAGCGGAGAGATTTGTATCAGTTATTTTAGATTCACTTAATAGCACATTTGTGTTTGAGATGAAGCGTGAGTCCCACCAGACAAAGTAAGATTGTTCTTAAAAATTGGCCTCCTTCTCCCTCCTCCCCCATGTATGCTCAGATCTACAGTTGCGCCTTCTAAATGTTATTTCACAGCTAGATATGACATCCCGTCTTAAACCAGCAGCAATAACTGCTGTTTCTCTTTGTAGAGAACATGGCTGGATGTACAGCATGCGGATTTGTGAAGGCTGGAGTTTTTCAGTTCCTTAAGTGAAGCCCTCACTATAGTTCCCCCCACTTTCATGCCTGTGTGTTAGTGTAGATCAGGGAGGGTGAAGAAAGCTGGTGATACTTGGAAAAGTACCGTGAAGGCTTGTACAAAACACAGCCAGCACACTTGCCTCACCACCAGTAATTTCAGGGCATTCAGTGTATTTTATTTTCATTTTTGCAGGGACACTCATCATGCTCTATCTTGTTTAGTGCTTCCCTACTAAACTTGCATGCTCCTTAAAGGCCAGTCTTCCTTGCAACCTTGTATCCTTCACCACCCCTGGTATTGCATGTGAAGGTCACTCAGAAGTGTGCTGAATGCTTGAAGATGCTGAGTGTGTTTGAATTGATCAAAAGTTCACTTAGGGGAAGGGAAGACTATTATTTATTGAGTGTTTATGCCAAACATTTGACATAAATGCATTTTTCCTGTGAATCCTCACAATAGTCTTATGAGAAAGACAAACTTATTCCCATTTTGCCAAAAATGGAGAAACTGAGGCTTTAAATAGTAAATTGCTCTGCATCAGTAGAGTCAGCTGGACCCAGGGTTCTAAACAAGTCTATCTGGTCTGAAGCTGATGTCATCAGGCTGGGCTGCATCTGCAATTAGAACCAAGGTCCCAGATTCATATGCCTGTGGGGCGCGGAATACAGAGAAGGAGCCGTAGAAGCATTGGGGTGAAGGAGAACCCCTGCCTACAGACCTTTGTCCAAAGTGAGTGGCCTCTCAGTTTCAGCCAACTTTACAACAGTAAGAGAGAGAGGGAGAGAGGGAGAGAGGGGAGAGAGAGAGAGAGAGAGAGAGAGAGAGAGAGAGAGAGAGAGAGAGAGAACCAATACATTTGCATTTTTAAGGGATTTTTCAAAGTCTTCCAATTTTTATATTTTAGCAACAAATTTGATAATAATGCTTGTAAAAGTTAAAAACAGTTCAGTGGGCCAGATTGAGACTGCAATCTGAAAGTTTTTAGCTGTTATATTAAAGAATAGTTTTAAAGAATTGCAACTGTTTCCCTCAAGTAGGCACAATTGTCCGTTGGTATCTAAGGGGGGTTGGTCCATGGATGCTCAAGGCCCTTATATAAAATGGCTTAATATTTGCGTATAACACATGCACATTCTCTCATATACTCTAGATTGCTTATAATACCTACTACAATGTGAATGCTGTGAGATAGTGGTTATACTGTATTGTTTTAATTTGTCTTTTTTTTTTCTACATCCCTGAGAAACAGATGTTTTAAAATTTGTATTCTTCTTCTTCTTCATTTTTTTTTTTTTATTTTTTTAAGGACTTTTCATCCATGGCTGGTTGAATCTGCAGATGCGGAACCCGTGGATACAGAGGGCTGACTGTATTGTAACCCTGACTGATGTAAATGCTACCTGCCCAGGAGAACTTAGTGAATTAACTGTAATTACTGGTTTGCTGTTTTATCAGTATATGAAATATTTATGGATAATACTTTCATAAGAAGCGCTTTCCTATCTACTCGATGTGGAATGAGGACAGTGAATGCACCTGCTTACTTCTTTTGCTTACCCTAGTTGATGTGATGTTCTGACTTGGAACTTCATGAAAACAGCACAGTTATTTATTTATTTATTTATTTATTTATTTATTTATTTATGGCAGAGTCTTGCTCTGTTGCCCAGGCTGGAGTGCAGTGGCATGATCTCTTGGCTCACTGCAACCTCTGCTTCCCGGGTTCAAGCGATTCTTCTCCCTCAGTTTCCTGAGTAGCTGGTACTACAGACACGTGCCACCATGCCCGGCTTATTTTTTGTATTTTTAGTAGAGATGGGGCTTCACCATGTTAGCCAGGATGGTCTCGATCTCCTAACCTCGTGATCTGCCTGCCTCGGCCTCCCAATGCACAGTCATTTATTAAGCAGTGAACTGATGCTACATCCTGAACTGTATACAGTTTTCTAAGTGTTTCGTATAATTATATGCACTCTCGTAGTGATAGTGACAGGAGGCAGCCAAATGCCTAGGCAGATGGGCCGGGTCCCCAGTGAAACCGCACCTCCAAGCTGAAGACAGTTTAAAACCTGAAAGCCATGCTACAAGTTAAATCCTCAGACCAGATTGAGAACTTGGCTTCCTGTTTTGCATGCTTTCCTCTGATAGGTCCCCACTTTTCACCTATTTTACATAAAGTTACCCTTTCCTAATTGGTTTTCTACACTGTCATGCCCACCTTTGAGCGGTGTCTTTACTTTAATCTTTTTTGTATACCCACAAACCAATCAGCATGCACTCCCTGTTCTGAGTCCATAAAAGACCCTGAACCCAGCCACATGGGGGAACTTTCCTGCTTTCTGGTAGGGGAACCAACTCTATATCCCCTCCACTGAAAGCCATTTATATTGTTCAATAAAATTCTTCTCCGCTCTCCTCACCCTTCAATGTCCAACGTATCCTTAGCTGGGGCATGCCAGTGTGGCTGTGTGAGGCCTGGGTGGGGCATCACCAGCCAGGGTTCCCCAGCTTGCAAAGTGACTGAAACAAAAAATCCTACATCAACAGTGACATGCATTTGTAACCACGTGTAGTTTTGGCGTTAATTACTAGTTCCTCATTACGAGATGTTGATAATGTCCCTTGTCAGAGGCAGACAGGGTGGTTAGTCTCTTGTTCTTGATCTTGGTCCTTTTTATCTATTGTTATCCTGGCTCAGGTCATCAGCTTGTATTGTTGTCCTCTTTACTGTCCCAGAGTGTGCCAGTCTCTCCTTTGACATATGTGTTGATATGATAATCACAGCAAAGTGTGTCTCTTAGCTCCATATCCTGACATTTGCATCTGCACAGAGTTCAGTTGAATTACCATTGCTTTACCAATTTCTGTTCCTAACAGCTATTTCAGGAAGCAATATAGTGAGGTGATGCCCTTCACTGTCAATGTTTGAATGCCTGTGAATATCCCCATTCAGTACTCCCTTGGTAAGATGACTTTGATGAGCTTCCATGATTTCTGTGTAGAAAAAAGAATACCTTCTAAGATGTTGCTAAGGTTCAAATGTCTGTTCTTCAATGACTGTCCCCTGCATTTCATTGTAAATATGTCTACTTCCCTGCTGCAAGAATAAATCCTGTCCCTGGATTTTTCAGATTTCCCTGCCTTTTTAAAGTGGTATCTTGCCCTTTCTTCTACTTTTGCCCTGTTTCCTCTCTTTTTTCCTCCCTATTTTGTCCTCCCAGAGAAACCACTTTTAATTATTTTTAACTTGTAATTTGGGAATTTAACATCATGTCTGTAAACAACATGCTTTTATTGCTACCACTTGATTTTTCAATTACAGATATTGTTTCTGAAACTTCAAATATGGAAGGTAAAGATTCAGCTCCATTTCTCTCCTGATTCCTGACATTAGATGACCACCTTTCCATTTCCTATTTTTTTCTGATAGAATTAGTTGAAATTTGTTAGACTGGCATTCTGTATTCAATGTCTGTATGATTATGGCTTCATAAGCACTATAAACAATCAAGCCAAGACATGCACTATAATTAATTTCTTTTACTTGGACTCTCCTTCCCCCAACTTCGGGTTAATAATTGTCATATTTTTCCTGTTGCTTAGTTTTTTAAGGTACTTACTGAAACATTCCAGTAATTTTCTCAGTCTGTTTTTAGTATATTCAGATATGTCAGGTAGTATTAATGTTACCTTTTTGGAGCAATTTCTCTTGGAGTCATCTGACCTGCTATAGTTTTTTTTTTTTTGAGATGGAGTCTCACTCTGTTGCCCAGGCTGGAATGCAGTGGTGTGATGTTGGCTCACTGCAACCTCCGCCTCCTGGGTTCAAGCAATTCTCCTGTCTTAGCCTCCCAAGCAGCTGGGACTACAGGCACAAGCCACCACTCCCAGCTAATTTTTTGTATTTTTAGTAGAGACAGGGTTTCACCATAGTGACCAGGCTGGTCTCGAACTCCTGACCTTACGTAATCCACCTGCCTCGGCCTCCCAACATGCTGGGATTACAGGCATGAGCCACTGCACCTGGCCTGACCAGGTATAATCTTGATCATCCATACTTCATGTCTACTGCACAACAGTCTTCCTATGATCTTCCTTTAATATTATCCTGGTGATTCCTTTAGTCTCTCCCCTGTTTCATTCATAACCACACCTTCTTTTTTTCTTGGTTTATAGCCTTCTTTGGAGGGGCACATGTGCTGGTAGTGTCCTGTGAAAGGGTGCCTGGGAGATCAATATTTTGAGATAATACATAATTTTATACATTTCTAATCTTTCTTCACACTGAATTGATAAGTAGCTGCTGATAATTTACCTTCAGAATTTTAAAATGATTACTTCATTGTCTTTTGGGTTCCAGAGTTGTTGTTGAGAAGTCTCAGTCCATTCTCCTTTCTGGTCTTTTGTATGTCACTTCTACTTTTAACCCCTTTGGAAACTTACAGAATATTAATTTTTTTTATTGTCTTAAAATTTCACATTGACATACTTTGGTAGACATTAACTTTCATCAATTTTGCTGGTTACTCAGTATGCCTTTTAAATTTGATTCCTTTTATCCTTCAGTTCTGGCATTCTTCTTGAATAATGATATTTATTCTTTGAATGTTTCATTAACCTCTATTTCCTCTGTTCTCTATCCTATTCAGAAATTAGACCTCCTAGACTGTTCCTCTAATTTTCCTATCTTTGTTTTCCTGTTTTTAATTTGTGTCTTTATGTTCTGACTTTCTTTTTTTTTTTTTTTTTTGAGACGGAGTCTCGCTCTGTCGCCCGGGCTGGAGTGCAGTGGCCAGATCTCAGCTCACTGCAAGCTCCGCCTCCCGGGTTTACGCCATTCTCCTGCCTCAGCCTCCCAAGTAACTGGGATTACAGGCACCCGCCATCTCGCCCGGCTAGTTTTTTGTATTTTTTAGTAGAGACGGGGTTTCACCGTGTTCGCCAGGATGGTCTCGATCTCCTGACCTCGTGATCCACCCGTCTCGGCCTCCCAAAGTGCTGGGATTACAGGCTTGAGCCACCGCACCCAGCCTGTTCTGACTTTCTGAAAGTCTCTCTCTTGCCCTTCCTTCTTTTCCATTTTTTTCTTTGTTGAAATTTATCTCTACTACATGTGAAAAGGATTTGCCAAGAAAAAACTAGAATGAAGGATGTTGATTTGGGGAAGGCTACAATTTTTTAAAAATGAATTTATTGAGATGTAATTAATATCACAAATTTCATCCTTTTAATGTATACAATGTAGCAGTTTTAAGTATATTCATGATATTATACAACCATCACTAGCATCAAATTTTGGAACATTTCCATCACCCTACACCCGATAAGAAAACCTGTATTCATCAGCAGTCATACCCATTCCCTCCTTGCCCTCCTTCCTGAAAACCAATAATCAATTTTCTATTTCTATAGATTTTCCTATTTGATGTTTCATATAAATGCAGTCATACAATATGTGGTTTATGTCACTGACTTTTTAACTTAGCATTATGTTTTCCAAGTTTATTCATTTTGTAGCATGTGTCAGTAATTTTTATAGCGGAGTTATAGTCCATTGTATGAATATACTATAACTTGTTTATCCATTCATTTGTTAATGGAAACTTAGGTTATTTACACTTTCTGGCTATTATGAATAATACTAGTAAATGCTATACACATTCATATACAAGTTTTTGTGTGGCTATACATTTTTCATTTCTCTTGGGTAGGAGTGAAATTGGTAGGGTCGTATGTAATTCTATGTTTAACTTTTTTTTTTTTTTTGAGACAGTGTCTCACTCTGTTGTCCAGGCTGTAGTGCAGTGGTGTGATCACAGCTCATTGCAACCTTGAACTCCTGGGCTCAAGCAGTTTTCCTGCCTAGGCTTCCCAAAATGCTGGGATTGCAGGTGTGAGCCGTGATGTCTTGCCACTGTTTATCTTTTTGAGGAACTACCAAACTATTTTCCAAAGCACCTGCACACATTTACAATCCCACAAAAATGTTACAGGTTCCCATGTCTTCAGATCTTTATCAACATTTGTTATTGTCTATATTTTCATCAAAGTCACCCTATTGGGTATAAAGTGGTATTTCATTGTAGTTTTGATTTTCATTTCCCTGATGATTAATGATGTTGAACATCTTTTTATGTGCTTATTGGTCATTTGTGTATCTTCTTTGGATAAATATCTAATCAATCTTTACAATTTTAAAATTGGATTGTCATTATTGAGTCGTAAGAGTTCTTTATGTATTCTACACAGAAATCCCTTATTAGAGTTATTATTTGCCAATATTTTCTCATTCTATGTGTTGTCTTTTTACTTTCCTAATGATGTGCTTTGAAGCACAAAATATTTTCTGATGAAATCTAATTCATACATTTTTCTTTTGTTACTGGTCATTGGTGTTATGTCTAAGTAACCATTGTCATTTGGATTTAATCCTACAGATTCATCTAAGGGTTTTATAGTTTTAGTTCTTACATTTAAGTTGTCGATCAATTTTGAATTAATTTTTGTACATGGCATCAAGTAGAGGTCCAACTTCATTCTTTTGCATATAGATATCCATTTATTCCAACATCATTTGTTGAGAAATCTGTTCTTTCCTAAGGAATTGTCTTGGCATCTTTGTAGAAAATCAGTTGATCATCTATGTAAGGGCTAATTTCTACATTGTCAATTCTGTTTCACTGACCTATATGTTTAACTGTTTTGAGAATCTCCAGATAAACCTGGGTTTCAGTACCAGAGTAGCTAGCAACCATACCCCAATGGAAAATGAAGGGGAGCTGGACATGGGTGTATACAGTATTCCTTTCACTGGATACTTATTTCACCTGGCAGATGGCCTAATGTCTAGTTGCACAACTCATGACTATACAGTTTCTCACATGGAAAATTTGTTTATATTGGCAGATGCCTTGTGAGTCTTGTCTGACTCATATCCAGTTTATGCCTTCCTTACCATTGCTCTGGCCCTGGCAGCCTGACCTTGTGATCTGCCAAGGGTCCCAGAGAAAAGCTGGCCCAGGGTAGCCTCTGTAGTTCTTCAAATAGAAGGTGCAAATTCAATGCGCTACTACAATATGAAATCAGTTCAAATATTTTTACTTACAAATCCTGGGCATGGAGGGTGTAATGAATCAGAAGGGTAGTCCTTCATTCTGGCCCATGCAAGGCAGGAATGAAGAGGCAGACAGAGAGAGAAAGAGAGTGAGCATAGCAAATAGCAGTATACACAGAGGAATAGAAAGTGGGTTACTTTCAGTTTGTGGGCAAATGCCTGAATGATCCCTTTAAAGGAAGCTGGGGGAAAGCAAGATTAGCTAGGCGGGAGAGATGCCTGTAAGTTCTTGTGTCTGGCCACTTACTTGATCCATTTGGGTGTGGTGATTTGGGTGTGGTGGTTTACTTCTAATGCCTAGGTGAAATCAAAATGGAAATTTAAAAAAATATTTGAAACGAATGATAATAGTGATATAACTTATCAAAACCTCTGGGATACAGAAAAGCAGTGCTAAGAGGAAGGTTCATAGCATTAAATGCCTATATCCAAATGCACTTTAGAATCAGCTTTTCGTATTTGTGAAAAAGAATGCTTAAATATTGATAGGGAGTGTGTTGAGCCTATAGATAAATTTAGTGAGTTGCCATCTAACAATATTTAGTCTTTGAATTGATGAACATGGGATGTCTTTTAATTTAATTAAGTATTCTTTAATGTATTTCAACAATGTATCATAGTTTTCCACATACAAATCTTACAATTCTTTTTAATTTTAATTTTTAATTTTTTTTTGAAGCAGGGTCTCATTCTGTCATCCAGGCTGGAGTACAGTGGCATGATCATGACTCACTGCAACTCAGCCTCCTGGGCTCAAGTGATCTTCCCACCTCAGCCCCCTGAGTAGCTGGAACTACAGGCACGTGCCACCACTACTGGCTAATTTTTGTATTTTTTTTTTTTGTAGAGATGGGGTTTCGCCATCTTGCCCAGGCTGGTCTTGAATTCCTGAGCTCAAGTGATCATCCCTCCTTGGCCTCCCAAAGTATTGGGATTACAGGTGTGAGCCACTGTGCCGGGCCTACAATTCTTTTGTTAATTTTATTCTTAGGTATTTTATTCCTTATGATGCTATTATAAATGGAATTGTTTTCTTAATTTTATTTTTAGAATGTTTATTGCTGGAGTATATAAATACAATTGACTTTTGTATATTGATCTGGTATCTTGTAACCTTGCTGAGCTCATTTATTAGATTTAATAGTTTTTAGTGGATTTCTTAGGATTTTCTATATATACAAGATCATTTCATCCGAGAATGGAGATAGTTTTAATTCTTCCTTTCTATTCTGGATATCTTTTTCTTCTTTTTCTTGCCAAACTCGGGTCAGATCCTCCAGCACAGTGTTGAATAGAAGTGGTAAGAGTGGACATCCTGGCCGGGCGCGGTGGCTCAAGCCTGTAATCCCAGCACTTTGGGAGGCCGAGACGGGTGGATCACGAGGTCAGGAGATCGAGACCATCCTGGCTAACACGGTGAAACCCCGTCTCTACTAAAAAAAATACAAAAAAAAATTAGCCGGGCGAGGTGGCGGGCGCCTGTAGTCCCAGCTACTCGGGAGGCTGGGGCAGGAGAACGGCGTGAACCCGGGAGGCGGAGCTTGCAGTGAGCCAAGAGGTCGCGCCACTGCACTCCAGCCTGGGCGACAGAACGAGACTCCGTCTCAAAAAAAAAAAAAAAAAAAAAAAAAGAGTGGACATCCATGTCATATTTCTTTCTTTTTTTTTTTTTTTGAGACAGGGCCTTCCTCTGTCACCCAGGCTGAAGTGGCACGATCTCAGCTCACTGCAACCTCTGCCTCCTGGGTTCAAGCAATTCTTCTGCCTCAGCCTCCCATGTACCTGTGATTACAGGTGTAAGCCACCATGCCCTACTAATTTTTTGTATTTTTAGGTTTTTTTTTTTTTTTTTTGTATTTTTAGTAGAGATGGGTGTTTTGCCATTTTGGCCATGCTGATCTCGAACTCTTGGCCTCAAGTGATCGACCTACCTTGGCCTCCCAAAGTGCTAGGATTACAGGTGTGAGCCACTGCGCCCAGGACTCCTTGTCATGTTTCTGATCTTAGGCAGAAATCATTCAAGTCTTTTACCACTAAGTACAATGTTGTCAGTTTTTCATAGATGACCTTTATCAGGATGAAGAAGTTTCCTTTTACTTCTAGATTGTTAAATGTTTTCATTATGAAGCAATGTTGGTTATTGTCAAATTTTTTTGGCATCTGAGATGGCCATGTTATTTTTATCATTTATTCTACTGATTTGGTATATTACATTGATTTTTCTGTGTTGAACTGACCTTGCTTTCTTGGCATAAATACCACTGATTTGTGGTGTATAATTCTTTTTATATGTTCCTAGATTGAGTTTGCTAGTATTTTTTGCACCTGTATAAAAGAATTATTGGTCTATAGTTTTTTTTTTTTTTTTTTTTTTCTTTTCCTGGTGCTGTCTTCTGGTTTCATATCAGAGTAATACTGGCCTCATAGAATTTATGTTTTTTGGAAGTTTGTGAAGGCTTGATGTTAATTCTATGTTAAGTGGTAGAATTTACCAGTGAAAACATCTGAGCCTGAGATTTTCAATGTGAGAAGTTTTTTGATCATTAATTCAATCTCAATCTCATTACTTTCTTGGGTATTCGTATTTTCTGTTTGTTCTTAAGTCAGCATTGATAGTTTGTGTTTTACTAAGTATTTGTCCACTTCATTTAGGTAATCTAATTTGCTGGCATATACTTATTCTTACTATGCCTTTACAACCCTTTTTATTTCTCTTATGTTAGTGATAGTGTCTCCTGTTTTATTCCAAATGTTAGTCATTTGATCATTCTCTTTTTTCTCCCCACTGGGCAATGTAGCTAAAAGTTTTGCTAATTTTGTTAATCTTTTCAAAGACCCAACTTTGGATTTAATTCCTTTTTCTCTATTGTCTTCTATTATTTGTTTCATTTGTTCCCACTCTATTCTTTATTATTTCCTCTAAGCACTGCTTTAGCTGCCTCCGTCAATTGTAGTAGGTTTTGTGTTTGTTTGCATTCCCATCAATATGTTTTCCTGTTTTTCCTGTGATTTCTTCTTTGACTCATTGGTTATTTAGGGCTCTGTTGTGTAATTTCCACATGCTTGTGAATTTCCCAAATGTCTCTCTATTATTGATTTATAATTTCATTTCATTGTGACTGGAGAACATATTTAGTATAATATGAATTCTTATATATATAGAAACTTGTTTTTTGTCCTAGGATATGTCGATTCTGGAGAATGTTCCATATGCATTTGATAAGAATGTATGTTTTTCTGTTATTGGTTGGAGCATTCTATAGATTTTAGCTAGGTCTAGTTGGTTTATAGTGTTGTTCAGTGCTTCTATTTCTTTGTTGATCTTTTGTTTAGTAGTTCTATCTCTTATTAAAGGTGGGATTCTTAAATCTCCAATATTTTTTTGAATTGTGTGTTTCTCCCTTTAATTATGTCAGTTTTTACTACATTTATTTTGCAGTTTTGTTGTTAGCGGAGTATATGTTTTTAATTACTATGTATTCCTGATTGACCCTTTTAACACTATAAAATGTCTTTCTGTGTCTCTAGTAACAATTTTGTCTTAAAGTTGATTTTGTCTGATATAAATTTAGCCACTCCAGCTTCTTTTGGTTTTTGTTTGTGTGGTATGTCTTTTAGTGTTATTTTACTTTGTCTTTGAATCAAAAGTGTGTCTCTTATAGACAGGAGATAGTTAAATAATTTTTTGTTTGTTTTTGTCGTTATAGTTGCTTTTTATTTATTTATTTACTATTTTTAAATTAATACATGTTAAATGTATATATTTTGTGGGTACATTTGATAATTTGGTACATTCAGATAATCATATCAGGGTAATTGGGATATCCATCACCTTAAATATTTATCTTTCTTTTTTTTTTTTTTTTTACTCTAGGAACATTTAAATTATTCTCTTCTAACTATTTGGAAATGTATAATTGATTAATGTTAACTATAATCACTCTACTGAGCTATCAAATACCAGGTAGTATTTCTTTTACTTAAGTATATATTTGTACCTATCAATCAACTTCTCTTTACTTCCCTTTTCCCCTACTATTCCCAGCCTCTGGTTATTGCCAGTCTTCTCTCTATTTTCATGAGATCTACTTTTCATCAGTCACTCTGTCTTTTGATTGGAGTATTTAATCCATTTACATTTAATGCAATTGCTGTTAAATAGAATTACATTTAATGCAGTTACTCCTAAGCAGGAATTAAGTCTGCAAGTTTGTTATTTATATCCATATGTCTTTTGCCCTTTCTGTGTCTCTATTTCTCCATTGCTGTTATATTTGTATTAATTAGATATTTTCTAATATGCCATTTGAAGTCCCTAAGACTGCTGATTTCCACAGCAACTCTGATTTTTATACTGTTGGTTCTTAAGGCTACTGTAGAGCTAGATAGCGATGGGAATAGGCTGAGACAGAACACCACAAACCTCATTGTCCTTATGAGATTCATATGTTTTCCTTGAATAATCACTTCTTGGATTGCTTTGTGCCATTGGTTAATTTCAGATTTTTATTTATTTATTTATTTATTTATTTATTTATTTTTGAGACGGAGTCTCACTCTGTTGCCCAGGCTGGAGTGCAGTGGCACGATCTTGGCTCACTGCAAGCTCTGCCTCCCAGGTTCACACCATTCTCCTACTTCAGCCTCCCGGTTAGCTGGGACTACAGGCACCCGCCAGCATGCCTGGCTAATTTTTTGGAATTTTTTTTGTAGAGATGGGGTTTCACCATATTAGCCAGGATGGTCTCAATCTCCTGACCTTGTGATCCACCTGCTTTGGCCTCCCAAAGTGCTGAGATTACAGGCGTGAGCCACCGTGCCCGGCCATCAGATTTATGGATAAGTTGATTTTGACAATTTTTGCAGGTGTTCCTATTGCTTTTAAGGAGGCGTGATTTTCAAATGTCCATTCTCCACCATTCCAGAAGTGCTCCGGGAATTCCTCGAAATCTACTTTCCATTCTTTCTTTTGACTATATTCTCTGAATATTACTTTTTGGAAAAATAAATTTCTGCTCTTGTTTTCCACACCAAGTAGCCAGGATATTTTATTTCTCTCCAGATATTAAAAGTTAAAATTTTTTTCCCCTGTAGTCTCCATTTCCTCTTATTTGCTTCAGCCTCTTTGTTTTCCCTCCCTATGTTAGAATTTTATTCATACAAAATGACATCTATAGTAGCAACCATTTATTGAAGAGTTACTATGTGCCTCCTCACTTACTCTTCTCAGTGCCTTAAACATATTAACTTATTTCATCTTCACATTAACTCTTAGAGGTCAGTGCTATAATTTCCCCAATTTTTTTAGATACTAGAGCTGAGACATAAGAAGTAACTCATCTAAAGTCATATGGCATTAAATTGCAGAGCTGAAATTCAGGTCCAGTCTGACACCTGTATCCTCTTTATCAGATATCAGTTCATCCTTGGGTTATCTGCTTACATTTACCAGTGGGATTTAAATACTTTGAACATATGGGTGGGCCTTGTTGACAGTTGGGTGTCTGGTGCAATCTGTAGGGTAAGTGTGGTGCTTCTTGACTTTTCTTACTGCTATTTGGAATTAAACTTATTATTTTCTGCTAGTCAATTATCACTTGTCTATCAGCTCTTCATCCTCCAAGATTTTATTTGTTTATGTTCTCTTTTTCTTGCATTTGTGAATTTATGCCTTGGGAGAGAAAGGTTTACTATCATTTTAGTAGGCCTTTGGAAAGAATTAGAATTATATGCATGTTTTCAATACATTGCCTTTTTAATTATTTTAAGCATACTTAAATATAATCTTTGGCTGTTTCGTTATCTGAAGTTGCTGGGGTCTATCCTTCTGTTTATTTTATCTGCTGATTTATCAGAATACTAGATTTTCCTTTTGAGCTCTATAATTTTATCTTGCACGAGCATCCTCAGTGGGGCTTTATCCATGGGATTCCTGTGTGGTTTGGGCTGAGTCTTTCTCCATCTAGATAAGTTTCTCATTTTCTTTTGCCAGGTGCTCCAGGACCACTTTTTATGTTAATTTCTTGCCTCAGGAATATGGGACTGTGCAAGGACAGAATACAATAAAACCCAAAGTCATGAGAAGGTAGGCTTCTGGCTAAAAATTTTCAGGGGAGATTTTTCCTCACTACATATGCCTGGAATGTGGAACCAGACCAGCCTCCTTTTTATGTCCCTGTTCCAGTGGGCATCTGAAAAACCATTTCACTGAGAATGCAGCTTCTCAGGGGCCTGAATTAAGGATGAGCGTCTGATTTTCAAATCTCTGTTGCTCATAGATTCAAGGTCTTATCTCCTATGTGTGCAGCTATTAAAAGAGAAGCCCCTGGGCTGACTAAGACCAGACTAACCCCTTTCCCAGGCACCAAACCGGGGCCATGTGGCACCATCTGTCTGAGTTCCTTCCATATGCATTTTTGACCCCTAGGGATCTTCATTATTTTCTTGTGAGCTCAGATATACATTTAAAATAATCCTGTGATATTTTAAACAGACTATGTATGTGTTTTATAGCAAGATAATTTTTATGTTATCTGATTTATTTGCTTGATGTCCTAAAATCAACCATTTTTGAATTATTTTGTGTATACTCAATGGATCTTATCCTTACATTGAAAGTATGTATAATTTTTCTTTTATGACTGCTCAAAGAATGTATTTTTAAGGCAGTCTAATGGGATTTAGGACCAGATCAATAGAGGTCAATAAAGGTCGTAATAGTTTCTTTGTGTTCTGTGCTGGCTAGCCTAACTGGAACATGGCATTTTGTTCTGGATGCTGTGATTTCCAGAATAGTAACAGACATTTGGTATGTTATGACAGGGAGTTAGGATGGTGAGGCATCAGGATATTATATCATTTGAAGAATGGTTTAAGACACTAGAAATTTACCTTGGAGAAGAAAAACTTGAGAGGATGCAATAAAATCTTTCATGGAAGACCAATTAGATTTATTCTTTGTGTCTTTAGAAGACGTCACAACACTTGGAAGTTACAGAAGAAGATCAATTTGGGATTGATAGCAGGAAAACCTCTCTCTAAATAGAGGCATCTGCACATAAAAAGCTCACCTTACAGGTAGGTGATGACTTTGTCCTTTACCCATCATCTGCAGGACAAACATAGATATTATCTTATCTATAGTAGTTAAGATCACAGACTTCAGAATCAGATTACTTGGGTTCGAATTCTAGTTTTACAGGGTATTAGTTTTATGACTATGGGCAGTTATTTAACCTTTCTGAGCCTGTTTGTCTATCTGCAAAATAATGTACTCACAGTAACCTACGTCATAGGGTCTTTGTAAAATTTAAATGGGGTAATACATATAAAGCTGTTAGAATATTGTACAGCATATGGTAAGCCCTGAAAAGGTGTTTACCAATATTATTATCATTATCATCTGTCAAGGGTGTAAAAGAATGTATAGAATCAAAACCTCACAGAACACTGGAGTTGTGAGTGACTGCAAGAGTTTCCCTATAGCTGCTGTAACAAATGATCACAAACTCGGTGGTTTTAAACAACAGCAATGTCTCTTGACCTCGTGATTCCCCCACCTCGACCTCCCAAAGAGCTGGGATTATAGGTGTGAGCCTCCGCACCCAGCCCGGCCAGCATGGTGAAACCTGTCTCTACTAAAAATACAAAAATTAGCTGGGTGTGGTGGCGTGCGCCTATAGTCCCAGCTACTTGGGAGGCTGAGGCAGCAGAATCACTTGAATCCGGGAGGCAGAGGTTGCAGTGAGCCAAGATTGCACCACTGCAGTCCAGCCTGGTGACAGAGCGAGACTCTATCTCAAACAACAAGAACAACAACAACAGTGATGTATTCTCTCACAGTTCTCAAGGCCAGAAGTCTGATATGAGTTTTGAAGGGTCAAAATCAACATATCAGCTGGGCTGTGTTTCCTCTGGAGGCTCTGGGAGAGTCTGTTCCTTGCCTTTTCCAGCTTTTGGTGGCTGCCAGTATTCCTTGCCTCGTGGCCACATTAATCTCTACCTCTATATCCCATTGCCTTCTCTTCTGTCTGGACTCAGATCTCCCTCTATCCCCCTCTTGAAAGGGCACTTGTGATTGGATTTAGGACCCACCTGAGTAATTCAGGATAACCGGTCCATCTCAAGATTTTTAACGTTATGATATTCACAATGTCCTTCTTTTTTTTTTTTTTTTCTTTTTGCCATATGAGGTAACTTTCACAGGTTGCATGGATTAGAATGTGAATATCTTTTGAGGTTTATTTTTCAGCCTAACCTTATAGACATCAAACTAATATATTCTCTATTTGAAGAACACCCCTGCAACATCTTGAGCAAGTTTTACAGCCTCCTCTTGAGTAATATCAGTGTTGGGAAACTAATAGATTGTGCTATGATAACCTTTACACTCTTTTCCTATTCTCAAGTATCTACAGTTTTGGAATTATTGTTTTTAAAATTTCTTTTGCAGTCTGGTTTTTATTTGCTTACATTCCATTTGTATAATCTATCTCTATATTAAAAAATGTGCCAAACTCAGGTAAATTTATCCCAATCCATGCCTGAATAGTTATTGAGGTTTTTACAGTGACCTGTCACATTTAAAATAAGGGAGGTATATTAATCAACATTTTATATTTGCAAGTGTCAAAAAATAAGTGACTTAAGAATTAATGGAAATTTATTGGTTCACATAACAAAGAAATCTGGGAACAATTATAGCTTCAGCTGGATCCTGGTACTTAAACAGTGGCTTGGTTGCTCCAGACTTGATCTCTCCATCTCTGAGTGCTGGTTCATTTTGATTGATTTTATTCAGCTAGTTAATACTAAGATGGCAAGGTGATCACTGGCAGATCCAGGCAACCATGCTATCTTCTAAGAACCTCAGTGGAAAGAGCTCAATATTTTCAGTGATTTCTAGAATTTGCATTCATTGGGCTGACCAAGTCTTAAAGCCAACCCTGGATAGAGCCAACTCTATCCAAACTGCAGGGACATAGAGTAAGGAGTAACAATTCTCTTTTAAAAAAAGATTAAAAAGCCATTATCAGAAGGAAGGAAAATATTTGCTGGTCAGGCCACAATAACAGATGTGATATGCAAAACACAACATGTAACATACAAAACATCACATATGCTATATATTATCATAGTTTCAACTCTAAGTTTTGCCTGAGGCTTATGGAGTCAATCCCATTGCTCTATAGTCATGTGTCAGGCTCTGTGTACACTTGTGTTTGTTTATATTGTAGATAAAATTTACCAGATGGGAAAAATCCATCAGTGCTGCCTAGCCAGTAAACTGGCCTGGTGGAAGTGATCAGAGGATGTGGGTAAATTTATCTTTGAACAAATGAATTAAATATGCACAGTAAATGGTTTAATGCGCAGCAAGAGAGTGCCGCCTAATCGTTGGGGAAGAAAGCAGAGCCAGCAGAGCAGCAAGCCTCACGCGGTCATTCCTACAGTGGGGTCTGAGAGGTGGCCATAGCCAGGAGGCTAGCAGAGTGCTTTGTAGCACAGCATTTGCCCGAGTGTACAATATGTTAACTACAGCTGGGTCTGGCATAATCATCCCTGACTAATGGGTGGAGAGAGGAGGGGGTGCAAAGTGCTGAATAAATAAATTACTTAATTACATATTATCAGAGAGAAGAACAGATGGTCAGCTTAGCCCATCTCCCAATGCCTTCGGCTTCTGAATGGAGAGTGGATCCTCAGAGACTGGAGGAGGTTGGGCTCTTGATTCTGTTTATCTTCTGGTCCTACTTGAGGCCCCTGGTCTTCAGGAACAAACAGGCCTCCTTTCCCCAAGGCTGGAAGGCACTGGGTGCTCTAGTGCCTACTCTAAGCTGAATTAGGACAGGCCTAAGCTGGTCAGTATTTTCCACTTTGTTAATTTTGGCACCAGATGGAGGTGAAAATGATTTTGTTTCCTGTAAAATGGTTGAAAAGTGATTTTCAATTGAGGATCTAATCAAACGTGAAAGGGGTAGTTGAGCATTTACTTAATGTGCTCAGGAGCATCTCCTATCATTGTAGACCGTATGCTTGTTTTCCTCTGCTTTGGATGTCCCCATAGAGAGTCCACTTCTTTTTCTGAGTGTAGGTTGCTGTGGTGTTAGAGGGAAGGGTAGCTGGGGTTGTATTCTGGGAGCATCCTGTTTGTTTTCAAATGCTTCAGTTTGGCATGGTAGGGGCTGCAGAACAGTGGCTCCCAAACGCTCATCCAGGGATGCTTGCCAGGCTGGCTGCATCGGAATCACCTGGGTTCTTTGTTAAAGTTACATATTCCTTAGCTCCACGCATAGAGATTCTGATTCATTAGGTCTTGGGTAGGATGTGGAAATCTATTTTTCTAAAAGCTCCACAAGTGATTATAAAGCAAGTTTGGACATAACTGTGTTTCAGCTGGGGAACAGGAAACAGATGGTAAACCAAAAAGGGTTATGAAATAGATTTTAACAATGGCCTGTTTACAAAGGTGTGGGCAAGTGTAAGGGAAAATCTTCAGAGATGGTGAGGTTCCCAGGGCCAGCAATGGTGGGAAACAGGTACAACAGGAGGGAGTGGTTATGAGAACCTGGTGAGACTTGCAGGTGTTAAGAGGGGACCCCTGGACAGGAACTGTGGACAGCCACCGTCATCCTGTGGTCCAGCAGGGAGGAAAATGAGAACAAATGCCCCAATTTGTCTCTCTTTTGATTTTTGATCTCTTCTTGGTGCTTTTCAGTGGCCAAATCCAAGGGGCCAGGGAGCCCAGTTGATGTAGTCTATAAAGGTTAGACTCCTGAGACAGAAAGCAGGATGCAGAAGGTTGGAGGGTGGACTTAGAAGGACGAATAGAGAATATCTAGCACGCAGAGTATAGATAACATATTGTAGTTATACATTTGTGTGCCAATTTGTGGATGACAAATATGCCAATATGTTTTGTTCTATAGACATGCTTCTTTTCTCGGTGTAAATTGCCTCCACAGTTTCGTCACAGAAACTGTAAACTCTTAAAGAGCAAGGGTGACATCTGATAGAATTACCTTCCTGTGTTGTGCCTACAGTTCAGCCAGTTCATATGCTGCTTCTGGCAAGGGCTGCAAGGAGAATATTTTGGAAAATCATAATTGTCTGTCTGGCTGTCGACTTTAAATTTAGTGACATATTGGTAGGCTATTCTATTCTTTCTTACTAGGTAATTATGGATCTATCATTCTATATCTTTGAATTTACTTATTTATACTTTCTGGGGAGCTATTTATATTTGTAACCAATATGGTCTTCATGTTGGTTATTCTCAACATATTTCCTTAAGAAACCACATATGTATATATCCTTAAAGGAATCACATTGCTTTTACTTTCTGAAAGATTACCTTCAGTTGTGTTGCTTTGTTTTGGTTTTATTTTTTGTATTTTTTCATTGTATTTAAAGCACACTTTTAATGACCAATTATAATTGTAACTCCATATCAGAAGGTTTGGATTAATTTTGATTTTAGTATGCTGTGCATGACGATTTAAGAAGTTATTGGTGTTTAGAGTCCCTCTTCATGCTAGACACTAACAGGTCAAAGACAGAGTCTCCTATATCAGCTATTCACCAGGCAACCACTTGTGCTTGGTAGGGAGGCTCAAATCCTGGGTTTCATAGGAGGCAGCCTGCAGTAGTGGTTAAGAGCAGGGATCCTGCTGAAGCATCACCGGGGTATTGTGAAATGTGAAATACAAAATGGCTTCACTCTGGTTCAGAGTTCTAAAATTGAGTTGGGAAGCCAGACTCAGAAGCACCACGTGCATGGCCTGGAACATTGACAAAAAAAAAAAAAAAAAAAAAACAAACCCAGGAACTTGGCTTGATCCTTTCAATGGGGCCAAATTGCCCTGACCATAACCTCCTGAAATTTCAGCTGAATTTCGCTAGTGCTGCAGCTCCGGAACAGCAACAGCTGATGAACTATGGACTCATGAACTCATCCAGTCACCTCCGCCAATGATAATTCTTACAAAGCAACTTGTGTCAGCACACTTAGCCTCCTTTCAAAAAAAAAAATCCCTGCTTTCCTCCCTCTCTTTAGAACACAATTAGCTTCTAGCTAAAACAGGTTCTCCCAAATTGCCATTCCTAAGACCCCAGTAAATGCCTTCTCTTACCAAATTGCAGTCTGGGGTTTTTCACTTCTTCTTGGCTGACAGTCTGAACTGTCACTCCACCACTTACTGATGCTGTGACTTTTGGTATGCTATTTAACTTCTTTGTGCCTCAGTTTTTACTTATGCAAAAAGGGGCAGAATTATACTTCTATCTCATCAACATGTTGTGAAGAGCAAAAAAGAGTGCAAACAGGGGCTGAGTGTGGTGGCTCACACCTGTAATCCCAGCACTTTGGAAGGCTGAGGAGGGCAGATGCTTGAGCCCAGGAGTTTGAGACCAGCCTGGGCAACATGGCAAAACCCCATCTCTACAAAAAAATATGAAAATTAGCTGGATGTGGTGGCGTGCACCTGTAGTCCCACCTACTTGGGAGGCTGAGGTGGGGTGATTGCTTGAATCTGGAAGGTCAAGGCTGCAGTGAGCTTTGATCCCACCACTGCACTTCACTCCAGCCTCAGTGACAGAGTGAGACCCTGTCTCAAGAAAAAAGTAAAAATAAAAGAGTGCAAACAAAGCACATGGTGTCTGGAGAGTGAGCTACTGTTACTTGCTGCTCTAATTTGTAAGTGGAGAACATAAGAGCTAAGGAAATTGTTACTGGGGTCAGGTCATGACAAATTGGAAAGCAAAAAGTGGTTACACTATAATTTTCCTTCAGGTTTCCCTTTCCATTTTGTATAAGGCCCCAGTTCCTTTAGACAAAGAAACTACATTGTAGTGATCTACAGATCATTGGCAGAGTTCCGTAGAAGCTGATGTTTGTTTCTGAGGCTCTTTTCTTCCTCCTTTCTAGTTTCTGTGATGCACTAGAGCAGAGCTGTGACCAGAGCTTGCTCTTCATTCGGTCCACTGGCTTTGAATCTCGACTCCTCCATTTTCTAGCTCTTTAATTTTGGGCAAAGCATTTTTATCTCTTTGTGCTTCAGTTTCCTTATATGTAAAGTGGAGATAAAAGTGGAACCTACTTTATGGGATTGTTGTGAAGATTAAATGTGTGTGTTTATATGTGCATAAAGTTCTTCAAGTAGTTCTGGCAGGAGGCTAAGAGGTCTGTGTATGTTAGCTTAACTTACTTTCTGTTTCAAATTGCTCATGGTTTGTTACTCATCCCTTTATCCTGCACTCCTGTGTCCTTAAGGTGTTTATACAAAAATACCTGGAGAATCTTTTGTTCAAACTTTCTTCCCTTTACAAAATGTCCAAGCTCCTCGGGATTCTGACACTTCCAGTACTACTTTAGGACTAACAGGTCTCATTTGCCCCATTCCCCATTTGCTCTTTCTCAAAGCATCTTCATCTCAGTAAATGACATCATATTTCATCCAGGTACTTTTACTTCTCTCTTTACCACATTGGATTCATCAGCAAGTCAGTTTTATTCAACATCTAAAGTATTTCCCTAAGTTCTTCCACTTCTTTCTTCCTCACTGCCACCATCCTAATCCTAGCCACCTTCTTTCACCTGGGACTAAAATAGTTCTTTCTTGCATCAGGGTCTTTGCATCTGTTCTGTTCTTTGCCTAGAATGCTACTTCCTCATCACTTGCCAAAGATGTATCTTCTTCGCCATTTATATCTCAGCCCAAAACACCCTAAAATATCTCCTCAGAGGTCTTGATTATCCACTCTGTGTGTGATAGCCACCCTTACCCCAAACCCTGTAACGCATTGCCATGTTTATTTCCCGTAAGGCGTTTTCAAACTTTTGAAAGCATTTTATTTTATGTTTTATGTTTTTGTCTTCTCCTATGATTTTCATGAGGCAGGGGTTCTCTCCCATTCTATCTCTGGAAAATAGCAGTAGAAAGGTAGGATAGACACACAAAAGACTGCAGAATCGAACAGATAAAATTTTTATTAAACTTATTCAATAGAATGTAGGGAGCTTGGGTAGGTCTGTATGAGCTAGGGAAAGATAAGGAAATGTATACACATTTGTTCGGTGGGGTAGAGATGGTGTAGGAGAGATGATTGTTAGTTTTGCCTTTATGCAGTTTACAACGAATTACATTTAAATAAAGAAAATTAGAAAAAATTTTGAATGGTGCTTAAAAACTCAGGCTTTGCATAAAAAGAATGAAGTCATGTCTTTTGCAGCAATATCAATGTAACTGTAGGCCATTATCTTAAGTGAAAAAACTCAGAAACCAAAAGTCAAATATAGCATGTTCTCACTTTTAAGTGGGAGCCAAGCTGTAGGTACACATAGACACACAGAGTGGAATAATAAACATTGGAGACTCCAAAAGGTGGGAGGATAGGAGAGGGTGAGGGGTAAAAACTACCTACTGGGTACAATGCTCACTATTTGGGTGATGGGTACACTAAAAGCCCAGACTTCACCACAATGCAATATCCATGTAACTAAACTGCCTGTGATACCCCTAAATCTATAAAAAAATTTAAAAAGGCAAATATAAGCGTGCTTTCTTTTAAAAAAAGTAAATGTCTTTTTAAGAATTGATTGACTGTGGCCAGGCGTGGTGGCTCACGCCTGTAATCCCAGCACTTTGGGAGGCTGAGGCGGGTGGATCACGAGGTCAGGAGATCGAGACCATCCTGGCTAACGTGGTGAAACCCCGTCTCTACTAAAAAAAAAAAAAAAAAAAAAAAATTAGCTGGGCGTGGTGGCGGGCACCTGTAGTTCCAGCCAGTCGTGAGGCTGAGGCAGGAGAATGGTGTGAACCTGGGAGGCAGAGCTGGCAGTGAGCCGAGATCATGCCACTGCCCTCCAGCCTGGGCAACAGAGCAAGACTCCGTTTCAAAAAAAAAATAATAATTGATTGATGGGTGTCAAGCCAGCTCTGCTTGTAATAAACAGATGGCAACTACAAAAAACAAAACAAAAAACACCTTAGTCTTTGGAGCCTGATATGGTTTGACTGTGTCCCCACCCAAATCTCATCTTGAACTGTAGCTCCCATAATCCCCACATGTCGTGGGAGGAACCCAGTGGGAGGTAACTGAAGCATGAGGGCGGTTTTTGATAGTGAGTTCTCATGAAATCTGATGGTTTTGTAAGTGTCTGGCATTTCCTCTGCTGGCACTCATTTTCACAGTGCCACTGCCGCGCAGTGAAGAGGTGCCTTTAATCATGATTGTAAGTTTCCTGAGGCCTCCCCAGGCATGCGGAACTGTGAGTCAATTAAACCCCTTTTCTTTACAAATTACCCAGTCTTGGGTATTTCTTCATAACAGCGTGAGAACGGACCAATACAGACCCAGAGAGACTTGGATTCAAATTCTCACTCCTCTATTTCCTAGTCGTGTGACCATGGGCTGCATACATTTTTTTCTGTTCTTCAAATACAAGAACTTTTCCCCCTGCCTTTGGGCATTTAAGCTTTGTGCTGCTTCTCCCTGGAATGCTCTTCTTTTAGATATTCTCATGGCTGGCTTTATCTCATCTGTCAGGTCTTGCTCTGTTCAAATGGCCCTTCTCAGATGGGATGTTCTTAATCACCCTGTGTAAAGTTTCTGCACTGCCAACTTGCTCTTGTGACTGTCCGCTATGTCACCTTGCTTATTTCCTTATAGTACTCATGACTTTATAGAATTATCTTATTTATTCATTTATTTATTTATTGTTCATTTCACTGAAAGGAACATAAGGTCTAAGAAAACAATTACCTTGTCATTCTTGTTCACCTAACACCTAGTAAAGTATTGCCTGTGATATAGGCACTCAAATGTTTATCAATAAAAAGAAAAAAAAATTTCCACCTATGCCTCAGTGAACTCAACCACAAAATGAAAGATGGTTATTCCATGGGGACATTATAAGGTTCATATATGGTGAAGAAAAGCACTTAACACTCAGCCTGACACAGTAAACATGGAATTCATAATAACTATGGTTCTTACACTGTCCTAGATAATGGATTTGCATTTTATTAATACTTGTATCATTTTCCACACTAGGAGAATACAGGTTAAATATCCCTTGTCCAAAATGCTTGGGACCAAAAGTATTTTGGATTTCAATGTTTTTAGAATATTTGCATATTTATAATGAGATATATTGGGGATAGGACCCAGGTGTAAACATTTATTTATGTTTTATATATACCTTATACACCTCACCTTTAGGCTTTAATTTTATTTTTCCCTTGGGGTCGCTGAATAAACTGTGTATTGTGCACCTACATTTTGACTGTGACCTGTCACATGAGGTCAGGTATGGAATTTTTCACTTGCTGTGTCACATCCATGCTCAAAAAGTTTCAGACTTTGGAGCATGTTGGATTTTGTATTTTTGGATTAGGGATGCTCAAGCTGAAATATGCATACTAGCTGCTAGATCTTGAGCACCTGCTAACTCCTAGGCACTTTAAATTCAACTTAGTTCTTCCAGTTGTTTGGGCAGAAACCTTGAAGTCATATATGACTCTTTTTTTCCACACTCAACATAAACCTATAGGCAACTCCTGTAGCCTCTACCTTTAAAATATATCTAGAATCTGACAACTTCTTTTTATTTTTTAATTAATTTAATTTGAAGTTCTGGGATACTTGTGCAGGATGTGCAAGTTTTGTTACATAGGTAAACGTGTGCTATGGTGATTTGCTGCACCTATCAATCCGTTACCTAGGTATTAAGCCCAGCATGCAATAGCTATTTTTCCTGATGCTCTCCCTCTCCCCACCCACCATGACAGGCCCCAGTATATGTTGTTCCCCTCCCTGTGTTCATGTGTTCTCATTGTTCAGCTCCCATTTATAAGTGAGAACATGTGGTGTTTGTTTTTCTGTTCCTGTGTTAGTTTGCTGAGGATAATGGCTTCCATCTTCATCAATGTGCGTGCAAAGGACATAATCTCATTCCTTTTTATGGATTCATAGTATTCCATGGTGTATATGTACCACATTTTCTTGATCCAGTATATCATTGATGGACATTTAGGTTGATTCCATATCTTTGCTATTGTGAACAGTACAATGAACACATGGATGCATGTCTCATTATAATGAAATGATTTATAATACTTTGGGTATATACCCAGTAATGGGATTGCTGGGTCAAATGGTGTTTCTGGTTCTAGGTCTTTGAGGAATCGCCACATTGTCTTCCACAATGGTTGAACTAATTTATATTCCCACCAACAGTGTAAAAGCTTTCATATTTCTCTACAACCTTGCCAGAGTCTATTGTTTCTTGACTTTTTAATAATCGCCATCTGACTGGCGTGAGATGGTTTTGTGATTTTGATTTGCATTTCTCTAATGATCGGTGATGTTGAGCCTTTTTCCATATGTTTATTGGATGCATGAATGTCTTTTTTTGAGAAGTGTCTGTTCATGTCCTTTGCCCACTTTTAATGGCATTTTTTTTCTTGTAAATTTGTTTAAGTTTCTTGTAAATTCTGGATATTAGACCTTTGTCAGATGGATAGATTGCAAAAATTTTCTCCTATTCTGTAGGTTGTCTGTTTACTCTCATGATAGCTTTTTTTTTTTTTTTTCTCTTTAGATTAGTTAGATCTCATTTGTCCATTTTTGCTTTTGATATTTTTGTCACAAAATCTTTGAGTGTTCCTATGTCCTGAATGGTATTGCCTAGATTTTCTCCTAAGGTTTTTATCGTTTTGGGTTTTACATTTAAGTCTTTAATCTATCCTGAGTTAATTTTTGTATCCAGTTTCAATTTTCTGCATATGGCTAACCAGTTCTCCAAGGACCATTTATTAAATAAAGAGTGCTTTCCCCATTGCTTGTTTTTGTCTGGTTTGTTGAAGATCAGATGGTTGAAAGTAATGGCAAAAACTGCAACTACTTCTGCACCAACATAATAGATTTGGGGCAGAATCTGACTACCTCTTCCCACCTGTGCTGCAGTACTGTGGTTCCAGTCATCATCATCTCACCCTTGGATTAATGTAGTCACCTCCTAACTGCTCTGCTTGCTTTTCCCTTTCTCCCATCTCTTCTCCACAGTGTAGCCAGAGAAAACCCTATAAAAGGTCAAATCATGTTGCTCCTCTGTTCAGAATTCTCCAATGGCTCCCATCTGAGAGTGAAAGTCAAACCATTATCAAAGCTTATCAGGCGAAGCATTATCTTTTCCTCTGCCCTCTCTCTGTCCTTAACTCCTTGTAGTCTCCCCTTTTCTCATTATATTCCAGCTACAGCACATTCCTACCTCCAGGCCTTTGCACACGCCGCCTAGAAGGCTCCTCCCTCAGTTATATGCCTGGCTTACTCTCCCATTTCATTCAGATCTTTGCCAAAACATGACCCTAATAAAGAAAATGTGGTATATACACACAATAGAATGCTATTTGATCATAAAAGAAATGAAATCCTGTTATTTGCAGCAACACAGATAAAACTAGAGGTCATTGTGTTAAGTGAAATAAGTTGGCACAGAAAAGGCAAACGTTGCATGTTCTCACTCATATGTGGGAGCTAAAAGAATTGATCTCATGAAGGTAGAAAGTGGAATGATAGTTACCAAAGGTTCAGAAGGGTGTGTGTGGAGGTCGGATGCGAGAGATAGGTTAATGGATACAAACATACAATTAGATGGAAGAAATAGGATTTAATGTTCAATTGCAGAGTAGGGTGACTATAGTTAAGAACAATGTATTTTATGTTTCAAAATAGAATTGTGGCAATTGATACCCTAAACACCCTGACTTGATCATTGCATATCCTATGCATATAACAAATTATTACATGTACCCTATAAATATGTACAAATATGTATCAATAAAAACAAAACAAAAGATAAATCTAAGATATGATTCTATAAGACAGGTTTTATGGCCGGGCGCGGTGGCTCAAGCCTGTAATCCCAGCACTTTGGGAGGCCGAGACGGGTGGATCACAAGGTCAGGAGATCGAGACCATCCTGGCTAACACGGCGAAACCCCGTCTCTACTAAAAACACAAAAAATTAGCCGGGCGAGGTGGCGGCGCCTGTGGTCCCAGCTACTCGGGAGGCTGAGGCAGGAGAATGGCGGGAACCCGGGAGGCGGAGCTTGCAGTGAGCTGAGATCTGGCCACTGCACTCCAGCCTGGGCGACAGAGCGAGACTCCGTCTCAAAAAAAAAAAAAAAAAAAAAAAAAAAAAAAAGACAGGTTTTATATATATATATAATATATATATATTTAATACTCCTCATCACTCTTTAAGAAGTGTATTGTCTACTGTTTCATAAAAGTAACCTAGAATTTTTCCACTTAAATTAATATTTTAGTGAGTACTTATTTGGTACATTGCTAAGTATTTTTTTCAACCTTATCACCAATGAGGGAGTTTTTTGATTCACAGTATTCACAATATGCTTCTTAAGAACAGGTAATTCACTCATAAATCCATTCATTCATTCAACCAATATTTGATAAGCACTGTTACGTGCCAATTAGTGAGATAGGTGCCAGAGATACAGCAATAAACTAAACATTGAGGGGGGTAAATATATCACACACATAGAGATACATGCATATACACATACATATATATATGTGTATATGCACATGTATGTTTGAACACGTGAGTGTGGATAAATGTATGTTTGTATGTGTATATATGTATGTATGAGTATGTGTGCATACATTTTGTTGGCTCAAGAAAAACATGGCTTTTTACTGAATGTCTCACTGAAAAATCTCCATCTTCTGCTCTAGGAAATGGTGCCAGAAGCAGGATATGGAAGGAGATAGTAGAGAGCTACACACCGATGAAGCAACCTGACCATGGAGGTCATTAATAATTTCCCAACCCCCATGAAGGGTTTGGGAAATTATTAAGGGGTTGCACAGTAGTTCTCATGGTCTTTGTGAAAACATGGAGTTACTAAATGCCAGTAGAATATGTTACAACAAGCATAATGACCTTTAGTGGGAATTTAGTTCTCCCTCTCTACCTCGGAAAGCAGCAGCTCTAATAAACTAAGGTGGTCAACATTTATGGTATGCCTGCCTCTCTCTTCCAGGACCCTTTGAAATATATACATTTTTCAAATTTAGTTTTGTCTGAAAAATCTGCATCCAATTTGAATGAAATTGAATATGTTTCAGGGCGCAAGCAGCATGTCTTCCATCTGAAGGAAAATGGAGATGAATTTCAATTAGATGTTCCCATTATAATCTGTCTCCACCTGTAGTTTTCATCAAAATTGCTAGGAAGTGTGATATAATGTATGATCAGGATTTGCCCACTGGCAGCAGTGTCCCATTATCTTAGTAAAAAAGCACAAAATAATTAGTCTGATACATATAGATAGCGGCTTCTTACAGTGAGTGACTTTAATTGTGGTGAGTAATATATATGGAGTTTGAAATCTTACATATTTCTCTCCCAAGAAGACACCAGTTACTAATTCAGTTGACAAAGTAACAATGTTTCAGAAGATTTAATGGAAACTGAACATCCTAGTCAATAGCCACTGTAAAATGTCCATTTTATGGCCTTATTTTTGCCTAAGCTTAATTTATGATAATTTGGTGGTTGCATATAGCCTGGAAGTATGCTGTTGGCTTGAGAGTTAGTACTTGGGTGTTGCATAAATCATGGCTGAATGTGTTGGCTTCATCTAATGCTCTTCTTTCTCCTACAATTGGAGTCCTTTTCGTCTTGTCATTTCCCCAGCTTCTTTCCTGTTTGCAATTCATGGGGCTCTGAGAGCTTAGTATTTAGGAGAGCTTCATAACATGGCATCTTCCCAATACTAGGTAGAGTGTTCCTGGGTTTCAGAGGGAGGGAATTCAGCAAATCTTTTTGTGGGATAGAGGTGGTAACAGTATTTATGTTGTACTAGCCCACATTAAGTGCTTTAAAAGAAAATACAATCCACTTTTCCTATCTTCCTATCTGCCTCTAAATTCCATGTTAATATAAAATATGAAATTTAAAAGTGTATAATCTGAGCACTTCTTTTCAGAAGAGGTTTATAATAGTTATGCTTTGATTAAATTTGAAATGTAGGACAAGTAAACCAGCATGTTCCAAGCCCATATGTAATCTACCTGGGGACCTAAATAATATGAATGAATTAACTGTACTATGAGATTCAGTTTAAGTGACTGGTCTTCAAAGAACTATACTGGATGCTTCAGAAATAATGAAATCGTTGCCTACCTTCCACCATTCTTTGATTTTGAATGTTTGTTAGTAATTAATGATTTTCAGAACTGATTAAAATTTCTAAATAAATAAAAGTCACATGTCTAATTGTGGGCGATCTTGTTTTAAATGTTGTGAGAAAACATGTTTTATTTAGATTCTTCTAAATTCCCCAAATCACAATATAAATGTCACCATTTATTTATTGCTAGAAAACTCTTATGTTTTTCTATTTCAGTTATACAACTGTCTTCCTTTGCTTGTCTGTAATTATAATGCTAACATGTTTATAACTTACACAATATTTTTATGTGCACTATCACTTTTAGTCCATGTATCAGCCTCATGTTATAAAATTTATTGTACATTTAAATTAATTTAAATGCAGAAACAAGCAAATTTAAAATTAAAATATTTAAAATTTTATTATAACATTTTTCTAATTATAAAATAACAAATGTTTATTGTAGAAAATCTGAAAAGTGCCAAAAGTACACAGATATTGCTTAATAAGAACTGACTAAAAATGGAAAAAAAGACAGAGATTACCAATATCAGGAATAAATAAATGGGTATCACTACAGACTTTGCAGACATTAAAAAGATAATAAAGAAATTCGACAAACCACTCTTGGCACATAAATCCAATAACAGATAAAATGTACTAATTCCTTGAAAAATACAAATTACTAAAACTCACTGAAGATAAAATAGGTAACTTAAATAGCCTTATTGTTATTAAAAAATAAATTTACAGTTAAAAACCTTATGTAAAAGAAATCTACAGGTCCAGGTGGTTTCACTGGTGAATTCCTGCAAGCATTTAAACAAAAATAAACACAAATTCTGCACAATTTCATCAAGAAAATAAATGAGGAAGGAATACTTCCCAATTCATTTTATGAAGCCAGAATTATTCTGATATTAAAAACCAGACAGGCCGGGAATGGTGGCTGATGCCTGTAATCCTAGCACTTTGAGAGGCTGAGGTGGGCAGATTGCTTGAGCTTAGGAGTTCGAGACCATCCTGGGCAACATGGTGAAACCCTGTTTCTACAAAAAATATGAACATTAGCTGGGTGTGATGGCACATACCCATAGTCCTAGCTACTTGGTGGGGGTGAAGTCAGAAGAATTGCTTGAGTCTAGAGGTTGAGGCTGCAGTGAGCCATGATCATGCCACTGTGCTTCAGCCTGGGTGACAGAGTGACACCTTGTCTCAAACAAACAAAACACCAAACACATTACAAGGAAAGAAAACTTCAAAACAATAGAACATTGATGCAAAAATACTTCATAAAATTTTATCAAATTGAATCTATAATGTATAGGAAGAATAATGTAATATGACTATGAGAAATTTATCCTGGGGATAAGACTGGTTTAATATTTAAAAATAAAGCAAGATAATCCACTGAATTAATACTTTAAAGAAAACCAACATGGTCATACAAATGATGCAACAAAAGTATTTGCTTTTCCTGAATTCAACATATATTCATGATAATAACTCTAAAAAAACTAAGAATAGAAGAGAATTTCCTTAGGCTAATAAAAATTATCTATTTAAAAAATCCTATGTCACAAGTCATATTTATTATCACATAGCCTTGTTCCCCCTAAACATCAGGAACAAGGAAAGGATGTCCTACCTCACCACTCCAGTTCAACGTTGTATTAGAAGCCCTAGCCAGTCTCAGAGGCAATAAAAAGAAATAAAACACATGAATTAAAAAGAAGAAACCAAACTACCCCTATTTGCAGACAATGTGATTATTTACATAGAAAATCCCAATTCCAAGGCATTTACAAACAACAACAATTCAAACCAAGCAGAAACTCCTAAAACTTATAAGTGAGTTTTGCAAGGTCAGAGAATACTAGATCAATACACAAAAATCAAAATCAATCACATTGCTTAATACTAGCAACATGCAATTGGAAAACAAATATTTATATAGTGATATCTATATCTACATCTATCTATTTATATTTGCCACTGAAAATATCTTTCAAAGTGAAATACTTAGGGAAAAGCTAATAGGATTTGTTCAGAAACTGCATGCTGAAATCAAAATGTTGCTGAAAAAAGCCCAAGACAACTTAAGTAAATGGACAGACATACAGTATTCATAGATGGGAAGACTCAATATAGTAAAGATTTAAATTCTGCCCAAATTTATCTCCAGATTTGAAGCAATTCCAATAAAAAATTTCAGTAGGAAGAATTTTTATAAATACACACAAGCTGGGCTTAAAATTTATACAGAAAGGCAAAGAAACCAAAATAGCTGAAGTAATTTTGAGAATGAAGAATAAAGTTAGAGAAATCAAACTAATTTTAAAACCTACTATAAAGCTATGGTAATCAAGACAGTGTGGTATTGCCAAAGGGACAAACACACAGATCAATGTAACAGAAATAGAGTCCAGAAATAGGTGAACACAAATATGACCATTTTATTTTATTTGCACTTAATTTATTTATGTTAAAATTTTTTCCTATTTAAGAACAATTTTAGATTTACAGAAAAACTGAGAAGAAAATAAGATAATTCTCATTATACCTTGCACCCAATTTCTTCTATTATTAACAAATTAATATGATGCTTATATTAAAATTAATCAGTATTAATACATAATTATTGACTAACATCCATACTTTTTTGCAGATTTTTTTAAAGCATTTTCCTAATGTTCTTTTTCTGTTCTAGGATTCCATGTAGGATACATTACATTTAGTTGTCATATCTCCTTAGGCTTCTCTTTGCTGTGACAATATCTCCGACTTTCCTTGTTTGTGATGACCTGGACAGTTTTAAGAGTACTGGTTATGCATTTTGTAGAATGACCTCCGAATGGGATTTTTGTGATGTTTTTATTACGATTAGATCTACATTATGGTTTTCTGGAAGGAAGACTAGAGAGGGAAAATGTCATTTTTATCACATCAAGGGCACATACTATCAACATGTCTTATTCCTGTTGGTGACTTTGATTACCTACCTGTACTAGTTTGTCAGGTTTCTCCACTGTAAAGTGAGGCATTTTTTCCCCCTTCTCACACTTGGCTCTTTGGAGAAAAGTCATTATGTACTCCCATTTTTTAAAGGTGGATTGTGCAAAAAATATGATTTGAAATTCTTCCTCATAAAAGATTTTTCTCTTATCCTCATTTATTTATTAACTAATTTATTTCTATAAGTATAGGCCCATAGATATTTATTTTATAATTTAGGTTATAATCCAATATTATTTTAGTTTTTTGTTGAAATTGTTCTAACTTTGCACACTGGGGGCTCTTTTAATTGGCTCCTCTTTCTCTTTCATACACTCTCCTTATTTATTTCAGCAGTTTCTTGCTTTCTGGCAATAGAAGATACTGTAGGCCTATATTGTATATCCCAGTGCAGTCCTAGAATCACCCATTTCTCCAAGGATCTCTGGTTCTTTATCTTGGAGATGGTATTAGAAGCCAAGACCTGAGCATTATCTATCTATCTATCTATCTATCTATCTATCTATCTATCTATCTATCTATCTATCTATCTGTCTGTCTATAAATGTTTCCACTTATAAGCATATATACCTATGTTAAGGTAAACATGAGTTGACACTGAGGTCTCCAACTCAATTTTGTTACCATCTCCAATTTTGTTACCATATGGATTACTCTAGCTCCTTCCCTAGCTTATCGATAAACTCCTGCTCCAACAGTGAGCAATGTGGCTTTGATCACATACCATCAATTTCCTTGTTTAATTTCAGTATGTGTAGCTGAATTGTTATCTCATACTCATGTGGAAAATAACTTTATTGACTAGAGCATAGGTCTTACACACAATTTTGTTTACCTTTAATTTTACAACCTACACTCATTTCCAGAGTTAGTTAGGTTAGCACATTTTCCCACACCCCTTCGGAGAAGTTGTTTCATATGTCTACAGTACAGTTAGACTCCTTTGTTACATTCTGCATTCCATTCAGGAATCCTATGACCTACCAAATAAACTTTTAAAACTTGCATATATAACTACACTGTAACGTGCTGTGAAGTTCATGGGTTTTGATAGAGGCGTAATGTTCTGTGTCAGCAATTATATGTCATACAGAATGGTTTTACCACCCTAAAAGCTGTGCTGTGCGGAACAAGTCAGCCCCTCCTTGCTGAACCCCTGGTAACCACTGATCACTGTAGTTTTGCTTTTTCCAGAATGCCATATGATTAGAATCAGACTGATGTAACATTTTTAGATTGGCTTCTTTTACTTAGAAATATGCATTTAAGATTTATCCATGTTGTTTCATTGCTTGATAGATAATTTCTTTTCATTGCTAAATAATATTCCATTGTATGGGTGCCATTTGGTTTTTACAAAGATGCATAAGTAACTCAGTGGAGAAAGTATAGTCATTTCAATAGTGTTGGAACTATCAGATATCCATTTGTAAAAAATGCACCTCTATGAATGATCTATAAATGAACCATAGATCGAATTTCACAATTTTACAATTAAGTCTATGATTTATGTATACGAGGATGATATTGAGGTTCATCTATCATTAATTCAGAATTAATCATAGATCCAATTGTAAAATTATAAAACTTTTAGAAGAAAATCTTCATGATCCGGGGTTAAACAAAGAGTTCTTAGATGAAACTCTGAAAACAGGGTCCATAAAAGAAGTTGATAAATTAGACTTCATCAGAATTAAAAACCTTTGCCTCACAGTAGACACTATTTAGAGAATGAAAAGATAAACTACAGACTGGTAGTATATATTTGCAAACCAGATGTCCAACAAAGGACTTGTATCCAAAATATATATAGAACTCAAAACTCAACAGTAGAGAAAACAAACTAATTATAAAAGTGGCAAAGACTTGACAGATATTTCTGCAGAGTATATACAAATGGCACAAGAAAAGATGTTCAACAACATAAACCAAGAAGAAAATGAAAATATACAGTCTGGGGCCAGGCATGGTGGCTCATGCCTGTAATCCCAGCACTTTGGGAGGTGGAGGCAGGAGGATCGCTTGAGCCCAGGAGTTTGAGACCAGCCTGGGCAACATAGAGAGGCCCTGTCTCTCTCTCTCTAAAAAGAATAAATAAATAAATAAATAAATATGAACTGGACCCTTAGTACTTTTCTGAATTTCTTTCTTCACTTCACATCAGCCACACACATATCTTTGCAGTTTTTGGAATATAATGGATACAATCTTGACCTCTACCTGAGAAGTACTTCCCCCAAATATTTACATAGCCAGCTATCTCACATCTTTCAAACTTTACTTAAATGTCAGCTTCCTAACGAGGCCCACTAGCTCCATCTGTTTAGATTACAGTCTCCTATCCCTGTACTCGTAATGCCTCTTTCCATTTTCTTTTTCATAGCATTTATCATTTTCTAACAAATTATATAATGTATTAATTACATTTATTTCTTATTGGTATCTTTACCTATTAATATCTAAATTTTGTGGAAGCAGAGGTCTTAGGCCTTTTTAAATGGTGGATCCCAGTGTCTGACATATAGTAGATGATCCATAAATATTTGCTGCCTGTATGAAAGAAATAATGTTGTTGCCCACCATTTAACAGAATTTTAATATTACGATGTCTGAATATCAAATATTTATCATTTTTATGTGCTTTAAGTTCTTATTAATTTAGTAGTTAGTTATAGGGGTAGTTTATATATATAAATGCTATTACATTTTCCTGTATCTATGTTAGAATGACAAAATTTTTGCACAGAATCCCTAGTTCAAAGACTTAATTACTCCTCTTTTTCAATATTGTTTTATATTTCTATCTTTCTGTCTTTCTCCTCTTCCTTCTTGTTACATTTCATGGGAATTTATAATTGAGCTAGATTAGTGACACTCTTCTTTTTCCTCAAGTATAAAATAAATGCTTTTTTTTTTTTTTTTTTTTTTTAAAGCTCAGAAGTTTAAGCTAGTCTTATTAAAGTCTCATGAAAATTATTTTTTTTTGGAAGGAAGCAATAATGTAATAGACAAGGTTGTCTTTTTATGCCACTGAAAATATGGAATTGCATTGTGCATGGTGGTTTTTGCCTGTAATCTCAGCTACTCAGGAGGCCTAGGCAGGAGGATTGCTTGAGGCTGGGAGTTCGAGATCAGCTTGGGTAACAAAGCAAGACTCCATCTCTAAAAAAATAACAAATAAAAAATTAGTTGGGCATGGTGGCATGTGCCTGTAGTCCCAAGTTACTTGGGAGGCTGAGGTGGGAGAATTCCTCAAACCCAGGAGTTTGAGGCTGCAGTGAACTATGATCTCACTACTTTACTATAGTCTGGGCAAGACTGCTTCTGGAATTGGGACACAGTAATACAAGTAGGACCTATCAGAAGTAAGCAAGTAAATGTTCACTTTCATTGAACAAATTGCGTAGGAGCAGATAAGCAGAAGGTTGGCCAGTTGCATTTTTACCTTGCTGCTTAAGTTCAAAATTGAGATTTTTGGATATACCTTCAATGAGAAGGAAAAAATAGAAAGTCAGCCTTCAGTTTTGCAAAGTGTTACTCAAAACATGTATTATGGATGCCTCAGATCTTAGTTTAGTTCTTGGCTCAAACTCATGTTTGAAAATATGGATGTTGTTATTTCTGCTATATAAAATGACTTGAGTGGCATAGACTTTAGAAGCAGTCTTTATATTGAGAGCCTTTTAGATTTAAAAGGTCATTTATTCTTTGACAAATATGTTCAGAAAGCGGTGGAATGATCATTAGTTTTGGAACCACAAAGCACTGGGATTCAAGTGGTGAGAAAAGCAAACACAATCTTTGGCTTCCTAGGAAATACAACCTAGTGGAGGGGGGTAGGTATTTAAAATATCATGGTGACATGTAATTACAGAGACTTCAAAATTAAAGTTGAAAGAGCAAATATAGTAGACTAGAGAGTGGTGGAATAGTCTGGGGAGCACTGGGACGGTACCCCCAAAAAAGTATTGAGTTGGGATATGAAGGGTGATAGTTTAGTTAGTGAAGTGAGGTGAGATTGAGAAGAATTTCCAGTTGGAGGCAACAGTATTTTATTTTTTTAAAAAACCTAAGCTGGATTGTGGTATGTTGGGGGAAAAGAAAAAAGAGACCAACAGGACTCTTAGTATAGAGAGCAAATGAAAGAGTGTTGCTAGGTATGAGGTAGTCAAAGGCTAGATCATGAGTTGCCTTAAGTGTGCCAGAAGGAATCTTGATCTATCGCTAATAGATAATCTCTAACAGCTTTGAAAAGCAAGAGAAAGGTTTTAGACAAAACTCAGATGCTCAGAATTTGGTTTCAAAAGTGTCACTCCATGTGCCCAAATGTAGAAAATCAATTGGGGGAAGAGGGGCTGGAAAAGAAACAGTCAAGTTAGGAGGCTACTTTATATTAGTAATAATCAGGCAAGTGATGGTTGTGACTAAGATGGTTTAGACTAGATGAGTTAGGAGGCAATTGTGATACTCCTGATAATCCAGGCAAGAGATGAGGCTGGTTTGTTCTAGAGCAGTGCTAGAGGAGACAGAGGAAAATGAATGTGTTGTTCATAGCTGTCTCCTTTCTATGTTTTACGGACCAAAACAGGTCATCTATGTAATCAATGCAATGTATTAGCTACCTAATGCCAGCTGATATGAAGT
Organism: Macaca fascicularis; assembly: GCF_037993035.2. Lineage (NCBI taxonomy): Eukaryota > Metazoa > Chordata > Mammalia > Primates > Cercopithecidae > Macaca > Macaca fascicularis. The sequence goes on from NC_088380.1 coordinate 170,410,211, forward strand.
TTGCAAGCAAGGCTATCATCTAATGGATCCCAATTTAGAGATAAAATAATAGTGCAGTTCCTTAAAGGATTGAGATTTCTAACAGGCTCTTCCTGCACTTTTAAGAAAGATGGCATGATGCTTTTGGGAACGGTGGTGCAGATAATCACTCAAAGCTCTAAGCAAACACCGGAAGAGGAGGACCCTTGAGTCAGGAGCTGCTGCAATTCCTGGCAGCTAGCCTAGCAGCAGGAGGTAGGGAGGTGACATATAGGCAAGGCAGATGTTCTGTTGAGCTACTCCATCTGGATAGGGGCTTTTAGTTCCACTGCTCTTTCCCAGTCTTACAGGAAGCAAGTGCCAGTGATGCATCTTCATTTGGATGAACAGGACCTTGTGTAGAGGAAAAGCACTTGCCAATTACCAAATGCTCAGGGTCAATGGGAACCCAGATACTGCACTGACAGCGTTGTGGGAGATTGATGGGGCCTCTTCAACAAGTGTTTCTCTGAAAGAGTACTTGTTGACAGTATTAAGGGAAACCATCGAATCCCAACCTGTTTTGATACAGAGATAAAACGTGTTAATAATAGCCTCCTCATTGAATAGTCTGTGCCAGGCTTTTCGTGATTTGCCTTCACTCCTTTCCTCGTACTTCTCAGATCTCATTTCCCTCTGCCTTCCCACATTAGCCACAACAACTCCTCATGGTATCTTGAAGACCCCAGGGGTATTGCTAGCTCACACACTTTGAATTCTCTGTCTAGAATTTTCTTCTTCCAGATATGTGCATGTTTGCTCTGTTACTTTGATAAGTCTCCATTCAAATTAATGTCCTTGACCGCCTTTCTCCTCAATCGCACTTGTTTCTCTCTGGCCTTTCACCCAGTTTTGTCTCCTTGCAGGATTCTCTGCACCGCTGCACTATAAAATGCACATATATTTGTTTATCTGTTTGTCTCCACAGTAATAATGCAAGCTCCATGATGTGGAGATTTTGTCAGCCTTCCTCACTGTGTCATCCTCAGCATCTAGAAAAGTCTGCACAGAGTAGGCCCTCAAGAACTATAAGAGTGATTGATCAAATGGATCTCATTTAATATTCAAAGCACACCTGAGAAGTGTTATTGCCATCCAATTTGACAGAGGAGGAAATGAGATTAAACATTTTATATAAAATCAAACGCATATTGATTTCAGAGTCTAATCTTTTTACTAAGGCTAGTCTGTCCCATTTTGATTTTCTCTGTATCATATAAACTGAAGAGAAAAAATGGAAAATACTACTTACCCTTGTTATCAAAACTGTCCTTTGCCAAGCCCACGGACATAATACCAAGATAGAGCAATGGTGTGGCTATTGTCCAGGTACAAGAAAACCTTTTTGAGATTGAAGGTAGAAACAGATAGGAAAATATTCTCTGAGCGCTTATGATCAAGGTTGCCTCTACTTTGATTATAAGAGAGAATTTATATGTGTATATGTCTCAAAGCAGCAACCTGGCATGATGCCTCCCCTGAGGAGAAGACAATGACCTTTTTTGGACAAAAGATGAATGAAAGAAACTGAAGACAAATGTCTGAGAGATTCTCAGCCTCTTTCCAAGAAAGAAAACTGTAACCTCCCAGTCCCCTGAAGATGAAGCTCCAAAATCTCCTTTCTTTCTTTAAGCATTTTGTGCAGTCAGAGGCAGAGAGTGGCGGTAGTGATAAGGATTTAATGATGTGAGGTGCTATTTGTGTAAATAACTGTGAGAAATCTCAAAGCTTACAAGTGGTAATGACCATAAACTCCAGCTCCCTAAAGCCAGGTGGGCAGTGTAATCTGTTCATGCATAACCCAGCCTACCATATGTTAAATGCATTTGATGAGTGGCCATTATATTAAATTTACTTTCCTATTTCTCAGTTCTGGGTTTGCTTGTACGGAAAACTAGACGCTTTCCCCACAAAAAGATCTAAGCTGCTGACTCTTTGGGAAATTTTATTGTGAGTATGTCCTTGAGTGGTTATTTTTTTTGTATTACTACTTGCAGAAATGTTTCTTTCTTAGCAAGCACATTGCCAAATTATATGCATTTCAAATGATTTTGCCAGCATAAAAAATTAGAACTGTAGGTGTGGTAAACAATATATCAAACAGGAAATCAGGACTTAGTGATAGAACTTGGATAAACTCAAATGCTGAAAGACTAGAGTATTATACATAATAATTTTTTTGTATATTAGCTGAGGGTTAGGCATTTTCTTCCTTTTTTTATTCAACTCTGAAAATCTTTAATAATCTCTAAGTTCACTCTCCTGCCATTGAAAACAATATATTAAACCTAATAAGATCTACTTTTAACTAAAAATCTTAAAGTGCATCAGGCAAATCTTTCTAATTTATCAATTTTTCATTGATTATAGTAGATTGAAAATTGGCTTAAATGTTGCTTGATTATAAACCTAGAATTTTAAAAATGATCCTTTACAAATACTCTAAATTTTAGCCAAATGGGAAAATTCTAGTTAGATGAAAGTGATGTCAATTTGAATTTCAAACCTCTACTGCATTTTTATATTTTCTCTATAAAATATTGATATTTCTTAGTTCCCTTTTTTCTTTTTAAATATCAATTTAATACCCTCATAGTCTAATATTTCTTTTATTGTACTGCTATCTCTAAACTTCTAATAATGTACTAAAACCTCAATTTTATTTGTTCTTAGATTGGCTCACTTGATTTAAGCAACTTTAAAATAATAATTGCAATTGGGTTTTGCTCTTCTTTTTGAACACGATAAAGAAAAAATAAAAGACTGGTTGAGAACAAAAATGAATGAAATATGTAGTTTATCAAACTTGAATTTATGTATTTGTTGGCATACATACACATTTCATCCAAAATATATGTTATCAAAATAAAACAAATAACAACTTACATAATTTATTATCATGATTTTAAACATGTATTACTGTATTTGTTTTATTTAACAAAACTTTATGTGGAGCTCACCATGTTCCAGGCATCATTCTAAGAGCTTGATAGGTATTAAGTCTCTTCATTAATCATTATAACCACCCCTCTGGGGCAGGTCCTATTATCCCCAATTTGCACGTTAGGAAAAGAGACACAGAGAGGCTACATGATTTTTCCAGTGTTTTACTACTAACAGATGAAAGAGCTGTGATTTGAAACCTCCAGAATATGTGTTTTTAACTACTGCGCTATGCTGTCAGTCTTGGTTGCTTAAAAGACGAAAGTGTTGAAAATGTCAACTTTCAGTGCCCGTCATTATTTGGGACTATTAATAACTGGAAAGAGATGAATTTTATGACCTATCTCTTTTACCTCAGGAAAATACAATGAATATTTTATAAGCATATACATTTATGCATGTTATATATAGGCACCTACGACAATAAGAATAGTTATGACTACATTATAGTTCTGGCATTTCCTTACGATTTGTCCTCTCCAAGGATTTCTGGATAATTCTAGAAGAGGCTAATGGAAATGTCTGAGTGCAGATCAATTTGTAGCTCTTATTCCTTTGGCCCCCCCTTCACCTTTGGGGGCTGATTATCTCTTTGTATTCCATGCTTTTCCACGTTCCATATGAAACCACAATGTACTCATGATTAACTTACATTGTGGATAATTTTTCACAACCAAGAATTATCAGTTAGCCTGCACTCAAAATTCTCCCCATGAAATAATATCAAAAGAACTAGAATTCTTATTATGACTTAGATGTGAATAAGAATGTAGCTTTCTGATATGGTTTGGCTCTGTGTTCCCACCCAAATCTCATCTTGTAGCTCCCATAATGACCATGAGTTATGGGAGGGACCCAGTGGGAGATGATTGAATCATGGGGGCGGGTCTTTCCCGTACTGTTCTCATGATAGTGAATGGGAAGATTTGATAGTTTTATAAACAGGAGTTTCTCTGCACAAGCTCTCTTTTTGCCTGCTGCCTTCCATGTAAAATGGGACTTGCTCCTTCTTGCCTTCCACCATGATTGCGTGGCCTCCCCAACCATGTGAAACTGTAAGTCCAATGAACTTCTTTCTTTTGTAAATTGCCCGGTCTCGGGTATGTCTTTATCAGCAGCATGAAAACGGGCTACTATATTTTCTTTGTTTTACAAAACTAATTTCATATTGCTCCCATGTTTTTGTTTTACCTATTTCTTCTAGTGGAAGAAGAAAGAAGTAAAACTTTCTAGTCATGTTTAAACTGTAGTTTAAAATTATCTCTTGTAGATACAAACACAGTCAGTTCGGAGTTGAGACTCACTTTTGAGGATGTTTTGTCCTGGCTGATTCCTACTGTGTGTGAATTGCTGGTTTGGATCCTGGGGATGGCAGCACTTGCTGTAGATCACTGCACACCTTGTCCTTGTCTCTTCTTGTGAGGTCCTTACTCTCTGAAGTCTCCTTGTCCTAAGCGCTTCTCCAGTCCCCTGCTCCTATTAGCATCTATCGCAGAATGTTGCAGTAAAATCTTTCAAAGGTAAAAATATGTAATTGATGCGCCTTAACCAGTATTAAAATGCAGCTGATTTGGGGAACAAGAACCCTTCAATCAAATCAATGTGGTGGAAAAGGGTCAGAATACTGAGAGGAGAGGATTTGGGGGGAGACTTTCTTTAGACAGTGTGGTGCTAAACCTGTGAACCAGGGTTCTCCAGAGAAAGAGGACCAATAGGATCTATGTGTGTATAAAGATATTTATTTTAAGAAACTGGCTCATGTGACTGTGGGTAGTGGAGTGAGTCCAAAATCTGGTGGGGGAGGCCGGCAAGCTGGAGACTCAGGAAGGAGTTATAGTTCAATTCCAAAATCAACTCCTGGAAAATCAGGAAGAGTCAATGTTGCAGATGAGGCCCAGGTCAGTCTTCTGGAGAATTTTCTCTTGTGGGAGGTCAGGTATTTTTTCTATTCAGGCCTTCATCTAACTGGATGGGGCCCACCCACATTATGGAGGGCAATTTGCTTTACTTAGGGTCCACTGATTTAAATGTTATTCTCATTCAAGAAACACCTTTACAGAAACATCCAGAAGAATGTTTGACCCAATAAGTGGGTACCATGGCAAGTGCCAATATAACCTCTCCCCTTGTTTACTTGGCACCCATATGCATCTTCTTAAATCATACTTAGCCCCCAAAGACCATTACAAGGTCATACTTCCACCTAGCATTGTACAACTATCCTGAGTACAACAAAAATGCACTAACCGTTTCCAAATCAGATGATGCAGAGTCCTTTAATGATGTGTACTCTTCTTGATATTCTATAACTTGAATACTATGATGTAAAGTTAATAAAAATTACATTCTATGATATAAAGTCAATATGTCTGTGTTATGTGATAAGGGGATAAGAGAGGGAATATACACACATGCATACACACATATTCACAACAAATTAAGGAAGAAGTATTCATGGCATTATGATAATTACAGGTCCTTATCTTTGTAACTGGTCATGTGGCTGTAGCAGGTATTTATAACTACCTTCTTCCACAGCTCATTCCGTATTCTCTTTGCCCTCAGCAAGTATCTTAGCTGGTCATACTTCTTTACCTGGTTGGGTGTTCTAAATCTTAATTCCTGAAGGGTCTGGGCCATTAGGAGTCCTGCCTGGATTGAGTTGTTATGCTTTTCCATTGGTATAATCCAGGATGTGGTAACACTAACAGACGCTCTGAGAGATCTTGTGTATATCTAGAAAGAAGAATTCTAGATATATTCTTTCTTACCTGCATTGTAGCGGGCAGTCCAATTTCTCCCTAGTCCTCCAAGCACTTCGGGTGAGAAATTCTCTACTCCTAGCTTTAGGCCTGGTTCAGAGTTGGGGCCTGCATGGAACTTCTAGGAGAGCTTACAGCTGGTGCTACTGTGAATTGTGGGCCTCCACTTATGTCAGAGAGAGTTAAAGAAACCTGGGTAAAGACGAAGAGTGTTGCTAGAAAACTGCATTTATGAAACAACTACATGTCCATGATAGCCAAGCAGATAATGCACATTTTCCATGGACCAAATGTGGGCCATATTAAGGTGAGACTTGTCCCTGAACTATTTTAGGTTCTACTGAAGAGAAAGTGAAGAGCTTCCAGTAGCGGGCCAGAGTGGGCCACCGGAGAACCACGCTGAGGAAGACTTGTCCATGTCATTGGAGCTGTTCCCTGGCAAGCTCAGAGAGAAAGGAAGCTCTGAAATCCTCACAAAGTACCCAGGTGAAATATCTGCCAGGCCCAGAGAGCATGGTGTTGCTCTATCACTTTCATGCCATGTGGGATGTGATGCCACGCTGAACACTTGAGCTTCTCTGAGACACTCCCAGCCTCTTGGATACACTCAGGAAAATGGGGTACCCACTCACAATGGCCTCAGATTCCCATGAAACTATCTGGGTGTTTCTGTGCCTTTTTCTCACCTGGAGGTGGTGGATTGCCACGATGCTTCTATCCTGCTCTTTTTTTTCTTTTATTCCTTCATTTCTTCCCAGTGCTGGAAAGGTTCTCTACTTTATCCTTCTCTCTGGCAGAAATTTTTGCCTTATGTTATGGCCGATTATTTTTCTACTTCTTCTTAGTGAGATAATCCTAATGCAAGAAAGGATGCAGGGGACTAACGTATTTTTAGCAAAAACAAAAAACACTTTGGGAGTAAACTTTTGACTGTTTCTTCAGAAAAGCTTCTCTCTTTTGTGTTGCTAGGATCAGTGAAATTTTATGGGCTTGCCTATCCCAAGATAGGGATGCTTGGGTAGAATTCCCATTGCATTAAGAAACTTAACTCATGGTTACTTCTTGCATTACACGATTAATTTATCTCCCTTTGTCCAGTTATGGATCTCTTTTCTTCCTTTTCCTTTTCTCTATTTAATAATCATAAGGTTATTTATCCAGCCTGGGTTAGAGAAGAATTATAATAATCTTATTTCAATGCTTTACTCTCCTTCTTATAAGTAGTTTTTAGAAGCCAGGATCAATCATTAGATTCAAAAGAATGGATAAGTTGGACAATAATTATATTAAACTCTTTGAGAAGATACATGCAGGAGATAAAATTCTAGATTTTTCCTAGACAAAAAAGATAATTGAATATTCAGTGACAGCTAATAACTTTAGCATTTTGTCTCAATAGATAGTGATTTTTTTCTAGTGGGGGGGATAGAGGTGTATTATCAGTAGAGATTTTAATTGTGTAATTTGACTTCTAAAAAAATAGGATGCTAGATGGAATGTCTGTATGTGCATTTCCATTAAACATTCTTTTTAATCAGATATATTTAAAGATTCTTGTTTGGGTTAAGTCAGATTTGTCAGCTCTTCAATCAGTTTGTAGTACATTGTAAAAGAATATACTCAAAACAGAGCTAAGCTGTCAAGCTGTGACAACCTGGAATGAGGAAGATTTTCAAAAATTATGAGTGAGATATTTTAAATGTCTCCTTGACATCCACAGCACTATTCAAAATACTTCATCAGAGGCATGTGCTTTCAAAATGTACTTGAAAATTAATGTAAGAAGTGTAATTTGTCAGTCTTTGTCTTAGCAAACGAGGCCCTGACAGTCAGGGAGCATTCTCAGTAATATAGCACTGACTCACCCCACCTGGGGCTGCCAGGCTGCGGGAGAGATGGAGTGACCTCTTCAAGGGGCAACGAGAAGGGCCTTAAGCAAAGCAGAAACATAAGAGGCTTGATTCCAAGCCCTGTTGATACCTGTTTGAGCTGATGGCGAATGGCAAACTCCATTTGTCCTTTGCCAAGAGGATTGTGTGATTTAGTGATTCCTCGAAGGAGCCATTTCATCCTTAGCTGTATGTTGGGGACATGAGCTATTTGTCCTGATCTCAGCTAATAATAGGGAAGGCTGTGGCAAAGAGACAAAGCCTTGACTATTTATTTTAAATAAGTCCCTTAAGGGGTGAAGGAATATCTCAGGCCAGGGGCAGTCCTAAGTTAGCTTCCTCTAAAGTCAAGGAAACCTTTCCAACACCTGACCTGGGAGAAATCTCCAGGGATGTCACTTAATTGGAGAAGGGGCTACGAATGAATCATATTGAGTCATGAACTTTCACGTTTCTTTTTACTGCTTCTCCCTGCCCAGGAAATGCATGTGTTGTGTGCTTGTCTGCGACCAACGTTTAAGAAATCAAAGTGGGAAAGGTACCCAATGCTGGATATTGACGAGAGAGATGTACAATTGATTTTAAGGTGGTTCGGCCTTTCATGTGCACAGAGTTTCTAATGTTTTAAGGTGCACCAAAGGGAAATTCACAATAGGGACTCATGACAGTGACCCAGAACCCAAAAGTCAGGAAGACTGGAAACCAGGTTCTAAGAGCCAGGCAGCTACTGTGTATCAGACCATGGTAGCTTCTTTTCTGTAAATGTGTCTGCTTTTCTCTCTGTGTAGAGAGGAAGGAGATGTTTCAAGAATTGAGGAATGGCCAACATCTTAGATGCTGCAGCAGCATCATGCTAGAACAATGGGGTCCATGGAAACAGCCTTTGGGCTGAGTGATGAGAATTAACTCGGGAAGGGATGTTTCAGTGGGGGTGGGGAGGCAACAAACTTGTGCAGGAGTGAGTTGAGAAGTGTAAGACAAAAGAATATGATGGCGAGACAACTTTTTGGTTTTATATATATATACATATATATATTTATTTATTTATCATTCCCTAGGTAACCAATTAGGAAAAGGGGCTTTAGAAAGGAGATAGATGTCAAAGGATACAAAATAGCAGATATGTAGGATGAATAAATGTAGAGATCTAATATACAATATGAGGACTAAAGCTCATAAAATTGTATTGTCCTAGGGATTTTTGTTAAATAAGTAGATTTCAGCCACTCTTGTCATACACACAAAAAGGAACTGTGGGAGATGGCAGATATGTTAATCTGCTTCACCACTGTAACCATTTTACTATCTATAAGTATCCCATAATACCATCTTATAAACCACAAATAGACACAATCAAATTTATCTAAACAAATAAAAGGAAGGTTTGATACTTGACCTGAAATTATACATCTAGTGAGCAGGGCAGACGTAGGATTCAAACATATGAATGTCTTCCCTGAGGGACAGGGTTCTTAGCTGTGATTATTTTTTCCACCAATTTCATCAGGGCTGTGAAGATGTGGTCACTTACAGAATCGAGAACCTTCTTGGTCCCAGGGTATGCTAAGTCACACAGGTAATATACAGTAGAGGTAGCTTCCATGGTTTGCTTAGTCTCACAGAAAAATAACAGCACAGGGAACGAGTTTTTATTCTTAATCCAGTTATTTAGCTGGACTCACCATAGACATAATTGTCTCATTTGCCCTAGCCCTCCCATATCACTTGAAGTAAATATACAATTTGAGTGGCCTACTTTTCCGTATCAGGGAAGATATAATGATAGAGTATTTTGCTATTTGACTTGTACATTCTATCCGTAGCTTCTAGAATAAAAGAATAATAGAGACAATTAGTTCTGCTAAATGCATCTTGGAGCCATGTGTTAGCTTATCCATGGATTTTCTCCTTAGATGTTTAAATATTCCCCCTGCAATTTAGGTTTCATCAAACAAAGGAGATCTGATTTAAGATAATTCTCTTGGTAAGAAAGCAATTGCTGCTGCAATCTGCCATTCACCCAGAGCCATTGATCCCAGGATAAACATTCATTTATCAGAGAATTCAAAATAAAACACAACATATGCTGTCGTTTATAGCAAATTGATGAGCAGAATTCTGCATTCTTCCTAGGTTCTCCTATCTAACCATTACTTCATTTACTTTGGTGAAAATTACTGTAAAATATTAGCTTCATCTCCTTTTACTACTATTCTTAATTCAAACTACAAAGCTGGTTAACATTGTATAAAGTCAGTGTATTATTTTAACCTCATTGTACAGTTTTGTTTATCTAAAATAGTCTTTTCAAAATATTGATAGATGTTTAAAAATGTTCTCTTTTATAAGCCACGCCATCCTTCGAAGCCATTCATTCTGCAATGCGTTAGTTAGGTGCTTGGGAGGAATTCAGGCATTTGGATTGTGACTTTGGCCTTGTGTGGTGACCTTCTTGCAGCAACCATATAATCATCTTCTGAAAGCTATAGTTCAGGTATAAAAGGGTTGTGGCCATGAAGAAATTCTTTTCATTAGAGTTGTCATTGGATTTTGCAAACTGCACATAGCAAGCAAAATGACCATGAGATGATAATTAAGTGGTCTCTTTATTATTTCAGAGAGGAAAAAAGTTCACAATTCTGGTGATTGCAAAGCCTCTGAATTGGAGATTAAAAAAATACAACATAAAACACTTGTGTGAGCATAGATTCACTCCTTTCATTTTTTAAATGTAGATGATATTTTTTTCTTGAATAATGACTGTCTTGTAGGACAAGAGGCTCTTGACTGAAGGTTGGCATTAAAATACTTGCTGTCTAACAACAGTATAAGCAGATTGTACAAAGGAGACTAATGTTTAATCACGGAAGTTCAAAACCAAGTTTTCTCTCTACAAGGGGTGTGTGGAGCCTCTAAAAAATGCAACAGATGGGTACCTCAAATTTAAATTCTTTTGATAATGATTAAGGATTTTCTGCTTAAAAATGATGAAAATAAACTTTCACTGACAGTCTTTGAAGATAACAGGGAAAGATCTCTCCGATAATTATAAATTTTTTGTGGGATTCATTTTAAAGTAAGTGGTTGTTGCTTCTCTTTACTACGTGATGCTACTTTTCTGCATTTTAATATACATTTTCACTCGAGCTCACATAAAACTCAGAACGAAGCTGTAGTTATGCATAAGAGTGTGTGCACTATTTCTTATATGTTACTAAATTGAAAACCTGATTTGTTTTTAAATCTCTGGTGAAAAAAAAATAGAGATGGTTCCAACAGAACTGTTAAGTCATTTATCTTTCCTCTCTCAGCTGTTGTATCACCACCTCAAGCAAACAAAACTTACTAATGACCTACAAGACATGGTGGTTGTGTTCATATATCTGTCTGCTAGTTTTCCCATCTGTAATCTGGATGAGATTACGTAAAATTTCGTAAACATCAATTACGAACATTTAAAAAAATTCCTAATAAATTCTTAAGTTGATTTCCCCATGTCATTGAGGAGTTGTTTTGAAAAGTTCTTTCCACCGCAGTAGGTCCTTAAAGTATTTCCAGGGAGTTGCCGCTCAGAGTTTTACTACCAGAGAAAGGCTCTCTTGAACACATTCACCTTTGATTATGCTTAATATGTTTATTAACAAGAAGTTCATTATGTCTCCTTATAAAATTTGTTATTTTGGTTGTATACCAATGCTTTGCTAATTCAGTAACCACATATCTAATAAATTAATTCTGTATCTTTATTGAATCTCAAAAAGCACACCATGTAAAGTGCTTGCTTAGTATCTGCAGGATAACTTTTTATATTATAAACTACCAATAATTATTGATTGGACTTGAGAAAGCTGTGAAATTCTAGAGGGGTAAATTTGTACTAAGCATAAATGAAACATCACATAAAATCATAGAAGCTCTAGAAGGGCTTTAAAAAAAATCATCAGTGTATTTTGTAGTTTGGATGGCATACTAAATATGGATGAAAAAATCAATATTAAATGCATTTTATTTAAATTAAAAAATATACATAATATCCAAATGCAATAGCTCAATGGTTGCACTAGAACAATCTAAAAGTTGTTAATTCCACAGTATGAGGCCCTATATATGCAAAATGAGATGAAATCTACTATGTGCCAGTGCTCCAGATTGCTGGCTGCCTTTGCCTTCTGATATATGCGAAAGCTCAGTAAAATGTGCTATGTGAGAAAAGAAGTGAGTGAGTTTATATTATTATTTCTAGTAGAACAAACTGCATTACTTTGTTTATAAAAAGCTTTAGAGGTCCATTGTTTGCTTTTCTCCTATTTTTATTTTAGATTATAAATTCCTCCCAGAATTTAGTGCAGATTTAAAAAAATCATTACCTTTAAGGAAGTAGTCATAAATCTACATATATTAGCCTTCTTAAAGCTGTATTTGCATAACTGATTTGAAAGTAACATTTGTTATAAGCTTAAGTCTCGATGCTATTATCCCATGGCAGTTAATTTCAACCACTGTGAAATGTCAAGGGTGACCTGTTTATAGTGACTCTCATTCTTTTCCCTTGCCAAAGCAGAAGCCACTGGATAAGCACCTAGATCCTAGGAAGTTGAGGAACAGGCACCTGATACCCCTGATGATTGATTAATCTCCTTCTCCCCCAAATTGAATCAAAGACATCCACAGCTGTTGGGTGGCCCCACTCTTTATTCCCTTTGACACTTTCTATTGGCTGCTACTAGAGTTAAATCTTAAAATAGACATCTAATAATGGACTTCCAATGCTCTCAAACCTTTCAGGTGTCTTTCCTAGATGGTACCTTGAAATTCTATGTTTTTTAACATTCACCTCTAATCTCATTATCCAAGTTGGAATTATTCTTTCCTTCATATTTTTATGACACTTGACTTTTCTATGTTGTAAGGACAACCTCAGATTAGTTGCTGTACATGCATTATTCTTTTAAATTGATGCTCACTTGGGACACTAGAGTGTGAGGGATTAAGTGAGCAGAGATTTTGTTTATTTTGTTCACTATGATATCCCCCAATGTCTAGTACAGTGTTTCCACACCTAATAGGTGCTTAATAAATATTTGTGGAATGGTTGAATGAATCCAATGGGCTTTCAAAGTTTTTTTCTTGTGGTAAGCTTTAAGGAATATCAATGTCTTGTTCACCTCAATATTCCCAGTACAGAGGGCACTTAGCACCTTGCAGAAACAAGAGACTTTATAACTATTTGTTCCAAAAATAGATGGTTGGCTGAATAAATGAATAGAGCTGTTTTCTCCAAAGCCCAAGATGCTTCTAAAAGGCAATTGATCTTTGAAAGGTATAATCCTGAGTATTTAAAGAAATATTGTCATAAATTGAGTAACTAAATTAGTAATATATCCACAACGATAAATAAATAGCTGAAAACAAGACAAAACAAAATGTCCTATAACTTAAAGTGCTCCCACATGAACGAACACTTTTCTAAAGAAGACTACATGCAGCCAACAGTTATATGAAGAAAAGCTCAACATCATTGATCATTAGAGAAATGCAAATCAAAACCACAATGAGATACCATCTCCCATCAGTCAGAATGGTTATTATTAAAAAGTCAAAAAAACAACAGATGCTAGCAAGGTTGTAGAGGGAAAGAAATGCTTTTTACACTGTTGGTGGGAGTGTAAATTAGTTCAACCATTGTGAAAGGCAGTGTGGCAATTCCTCAAAGACCTCAAGACAGAAATGCCATTCGACCCAGCAATCCCATTACTGGGTATATACCCAAAGGAATATAAATCATTCTGTTATAAAGAAACATGCACGCATATGTTTACTGCAGCACTATTAACAATTGCAAAGACATGGAATCAGTCTAAATGCCCATCAGTGATAGACTGGATAAAGAAAATGTGGGGGCTGGGCACGGTGGCTCACACCTGTAATCCCAGCACTTTGGGAAGCCGAGGTGGGCGGATCACGAGGTCAGGAGATCGAGACCATCCTGGTTAAAACGGTGAAACCCCGTCACTACTAAAAATACAAAAAATTAGCTGGGCGTGTTGGCGGGTGCCTGTAGTCCCAGCTACGTGGGAGGCTGAGGCAGGAGAATGGCATGGACCCAGGAGGTAGAGCTTGCAGTGAGCTAAGATCGTGCCACTGCACTCCAGCCTGGACGACAGAGCCTAAGACTCCGTCTCAAAAAAAGAAAAAAAAGAAAAAAAGAAAATGTGATTTATGGTGTGTGTGTGTGTGTATGTATGTCTATATATAAGTATATATATTTATATATATACACACATATATATACCATATATATATATGCACACACACACACCATAAAAAAGAACGAGATAATGTCCTTTGCTGGGACATGGATGGAGCTGGAGGCTGTTATCCTTAGCAAACTAATACAGGAACAGAAAACCAAATACCGCATATTCTCATATATAAGTGGGAGCTAAATGATGAGAACACATAGACACATAGAGGGGAACAATGCAAACACTGGGCCTATCAAAGGGTAGAGTGAGAGGAGGGAGAGGATCAGGAAAAATAACAAACGGATACTAGGCTTAATGCTTGAGTGATGAAATAATCTGTACCACAAACCCCATGACACAAGTTTGTCTATGTGACAAACCTGTACATGTATCCCTGAGCTTAAAATAAAAGTAAAAAAAAAAATGTTCCCAGTTTTTGGATGATGATGTACCAGACACTGGAGATTTATGTTTTTAGTTTTTATTCATGATCTATTTGGAGAGGTCTCCCCCAGTCCACCCTATCCACAGCTGTACCTCTCATCAGAATGTACTTCTTTAATTGATTTATTTTCTTTCATAACATTTATCCTTACCTCACATAATATTATATTAGTATATTGGTTTCACACAGTAAAATTTCTCCAGTTCTCCTGCTGGAATATAACCTCCATGAGGGCAGAGAGGTCTTGTTTCCTGCCTGGAGAATTGCATTAATACCTGGTGTATAGCAAGTACTCAAACTTTTTTTTAGCAAATGAAAACATTTTCTTTAAAAGCAAATTGTATCTCAGTATTGCCTCCTGCAGTCCTGTGGCTCTACTATTTGACCATGGGAGTATATGTTATCCCTCCTTATTTATTATCCCCATTTGAAAAATAAAAGTCTTCCTCTTTGGAGATTGAGTGTCATGTTTATTTTATGCTTGAAGATCCCTTGGTTAAGGATGTATTCATGAGAAATAATCAGTACAAATGATAATATTTATGTTAAGCTCTTTTTTTTCCTATGAAATTATTCTTTAGAAATTTTGCTGCCTCTAATCTTTCCAATCTGCCCGAAGATTATCTGTGAAATTGCTACAAGATTTGCCAGTGGTGTCAGGGTATAGGGGCTGCAGCATGAAAATTACACTACAGTATTTTGAAAAAGTACATCAGAATTAATTTGTTGTTGTTTTTCTTCTGATCTATAAGCAGTTTAAATTCATACTGGCCTCTGCTGTGTGTGGGAGAGATCCATAGATAATTTGTGCCTTTAATGATAGAGGTTCTCACAATTCTCTACATGAATGTCCTGACAGGGAAGACAAAATTGCCTTTTTGCCACTTAGAAATGCAGGACAAAGCAGCTGACAAATGTCATCTGGAATTTTATATCATACAAACACATATTCCCTGTGTCAGCAAGGGTACGCCTATATGATTTTAGCCGTTTCCTTCTAATTTCTCTAGAAATAATGGGTTAGTTCACAGAAGACAGTCTGGAGATTATTGATATAATCACAAATTGAAATGGGACCCTGAGCTCTCTGTTCACAGAAAAGCTTGCCTGGCTTTCTCTGTATTTGAAGTGATTAACGATGGTGCAGCATTGTGGGAAAATGGTATGTCTATAATTATACGAAGCCACAGGAGGAAGAAACCCTTTCTGAACGTGGTCTTTGAAGCCACCCAAGTTATTTGAGTCTAAGCCATTAGGGGGAAAAACAGGAAGAAAAAAGCAAGAAAACTATAAAAAAATCAGAATATGTAGTAGTGACACTGGTCTAGGGAGAGGCTGTGTGAGACAGAAACAAAACGGTTGGGGACATGAAAAGGTAACAGACAGAAAGAGATGTTGGTTTAGCAGTTAAACAAGAGACTATGCAAAGCCAGAGCCCTCATCCTGTTAGCTGACTGGCATCTCCCTGCCATCCTTATCATTCCACCCTCCTCTGTAACCTGTAATATGGAGACAATATTTCTCACCATCTTTTGTGGGACACAGTGACACAGACAGACTGCTAAAAATAGAAAAGTCGATGTCAATGTTATAAACAATGATGTAGAATAGGTTGGTCTTCATTGCAGCCTCTCTCTTTCTCTCTCATATTTGTTAACATACAGGCCTTCTTAAAATGTAGAAAGATTTAGGACTTGTGTGCATTTCAGAATCACATTTAAGGTCCAAGGGGCGTCTGGGACACTGTTTTCTCCCCAGCAGTTTTGGTGCCCTGCTCGCAGGAGATGGACTGTATTCTCTGGCTGCCTAGGGGCAGAGCTGGGGCTGGCCAGAGGATGCGAATACAAACCGGCAGCTTATTTCCATTCCTGACCACTTGGTGCCACTCTAGCTTTAGAAACTGCTCAGCTACAACGAAACCCTGGGATACAGCTTCCTTCTAGGCTGGCTTCTGTGGTTTCAAAGACAGTCATTGTTTTGAAGAAGGTCATTTGTAGAGTTCGGTGGCTGATGTGATTAGAATGTGTACAGCAAGTCGCATTCCAGGTGCTTTGTGTGCTAACACTTAGGTGTTATTACCAGCATTAATTATCCAAGGGACATGTAACACACACAGGTGGGCCCTTGTTGGTTCATTTAAAAGGCAAGGCTCTGCAGAATGCAGACCTCCAGGTAGCCACCCCGGCCTTTAATTTGGAGTTTAATTTAGGGGTAGCTGGAGCACACCAGACCTCATCTATTCATAGACTGGATGTTATAAAAAGAAAATTATTTCAATGTTATTTCCTCTCCAATATATGCTTCACACACACACACTTACCCCTAGAGTAAAAACAGTCAGCAAGAACTTGAAAATGTTGTTGCTAAATATGCTTCCCTGCATGTGATAGTTCAGGTTTTTTTCCTATCCTCATCCTCTTTACTTGCATAGCTTTTTATTCATTAGCAAAAATGACATTTTTCTTCACAGAAAGAACCATCTATCAAATGAGTTAACTATCCCCAGGTTGCAAAACACATCACCCAAAATGAGACATCTTCATCTTCAGCTTGTTTTTTTTTTTTTTTTTTTGAGGTGGAGTCTCGCTCTGTCGCCCAGGCTGGAGTGCAGTGACCGGATCTCGGCTCACTGCAAGCTCCGCCTCCTGGGTTTACGCCATTCTCCTGCCTCAGCCGCCCAAGTAGCTGGGACTACAGGCGCCGGCCACCGCGCCCGGCTAGGTTTTTTTTTTTTTTTTTTTTTGTATTTTTTTTTTTTTTAGTAGAGACAGGGTTTCACCATGTTAGCCAGGATGGTCTCGATCTCCTGACCTTGTGATCCACCCGTCTCCGCCTCCCAAAGTGCTGGGATTACAGGCTTCATCTTGTTTTCTACCTCCCTTTTTCTTCTGGGACCAAAAGGGATTCGAGGAAGAAATTTGTACCTTTTTTTTTTCCTTTTTTTCCAGCATCAAGATGACTTTCTAAAATGGAGGACATTTCAGTATTTAGCTGAAGGTCCTTGTGTTCTGTATTAATGGGAGCCCAGGAGCGGGGTTTGCCCACTTTTAAAGATGCTAGTGAGAGCTGTGCTTTTCTGACTCGTTAATTTGGAAAGGCAAGAGGAGATTGCCTTTAAGAAATGTCTTTGCAATTAATTGCATGTAAAATCAAGTTTTTTTCTGACACATTTATAGAAACTGCTTTACCTTATTTATGCTGATACGCTTCTGCTGGCCTTAGCATGAGTGGAACTGGCCCTGGGCAAAATTGAGACGCTGGCAAAATCTGTTTCTGAGCCCCTTCTGATTTTGTTGCTCACCTTTCCCTTCTCTGAATGTAAACCTTCTTTTTAATTTCCCCTTAAACCTTGGTTTTGAGTTCAGTTGCCTCTGGCATTCCACTTACGAACCGTGGGCTGTCCTTGGGTTTGGGGGTCAGCAAGCTCTGGGAGGACCCTGACTCTGCCATTTTCTTGCTGTGTAAGTTTAGGGAAATGATTTAATTTTCCCATTTTGAATAATCAGGGAAACACGGTATGTGAAGCTTGGTGTCTGGCATCAGAAGAGTGGAACACACAAAGTGCTTGTTAAAATGAAATTTTCTTTCTTTTTTTTTTTTTTGAGACGGAGTCTCGCGCTGTGTCGCCCAGGCTGGAGTGCAGTGGCGCGATCTCGGCTCACTGCAAGCTCCGCCTCCCAGGTTCACGCCATTCTCCTGCCTCAGCCTCCGAGTAGCTGGGACTACAGGCGCCCGCCACCACGCCCGGCTAGTTTTTTGTATTTTTAGTAGAGACGGGGTTTCCCCATCTTAGCCAGGATGGTCTCGATCTCCTGACCTCATGATCCACCCGCCTCGGCTTCCCAAAGTGCTGGGATTACAGGCTTGAGCCACCGCGCCCGGCCGTTAAAATGAAATTTTCTAAATCTTATTGTAGACAACTGACTCAGAATTTTAAGGGAAAGACTCAGGAATCTACACTTTCAAAAGTGCTCTAAGAAATTCTTAACTCTTACCTAAGTCTGAGAACTCCTGGCTTAAGAAATAAATCTTCCAAGGGGTAGCTGTTTTTATAAAAGGATCAGGAAAAATAGCATCACTGAAAGGAGGGGATGAGTCATGGAGGGGGGTAGTTAGATATCATAGTTTTAAAATTTATTTTTATTTTTATTTTTTTGTAGGGGAGAGATTTTTGGGCAAAACAGGGTGTGATTTGATCATTTTGCTATCCCGAATCCCATCTAGAGAGGAAAAGTTGGGCATTTGATTCAGTATATTGTTTAGGCCAAGTACACAGTACCTCCTTTCTAAAGTGGAGATGCTAAATACATGGATTTTATTACTTCAGTGTCATTTTTTTCCAGCTTTTTAAAAGTTGTTTTCTGTATTCATACGTACACAAACAAGGCAGAGATCGTTCCTCCCACCTTTGCTGATCAGTAGACTCTTTTGCTGGACTGTAAGCTCCACGAGGGTGGAGACCATGATTTTGTGCTCCTTTGGGATTTTAGGTTCTAGCACAGCACAAGCATGTGTGGTAGGTGTCTGGTCAATGAATACCTGAGGTGGGTAGACAAATTTTCTTAACCTCTAACACATACGAATCAATCTGCCCTTTTCCTCGTTCTGTTCACCTTTGTGTATATATTTAAGGCCTGAGCAGATTCAGATTCAGTGAGTAATAGAACTGTTTCAGGGGAGGTTGATGCTCTGGATGAAGCTAGGTTGCGTGTATTGAAAATCAGGGATGGCTGGATTTATGGAAGGCAAATTTTGAGGGAAATTAATTCAGTATTGGCTTGTGCCTGGGCCATCTTTCTAGTTCAGATCATCTAGGAGATTAAAGATCCACTAACCTAATACCAGTCTGATTTGCAGGGCATATTGACCATTTGGAAAAGTGAGCAATGGAGCAATTTACTCCCTGCCGGGCTTTGATGTTGACCCAGACACTTAGTGCCTAGGGAGAAGATTTTAAGGAGTAACAATAGTGAGGATTGTTTTGAACATGGTTAGTATTTCCCTGAGGCAGTAACAACTATCTAATTCTTCTCAGAATTCAATGTACATAGCGGAAGTGCAGATTCCTGGGGGCCCTATTCTAGATCAAACCCATGTATTTGAAACCATAGGCCTGGAGGAAAGCAGAAGAGAAGCCCAAGAGTAATTGGACTTAGTCTGGAAGATGCTTTTCATGGGGTCCAGATCATCCCAAGTCTCCCACTCTCTTCCCCTCAGGGGCACTCAAGGGAGCAATATCTGACATGTGTAATTTATTCACTGCTCTCTACATGGGAAGTTCTGGTGTAGGAGTTAGGAGTATACTTGGTCTATATACATTTGACTCCAGGCTTCAGCCTTGTCACTGTTTTTTTTTGTTTTTGTTTTGTTTTGTTTTGTTTTTTGAGATGGAGTCTCACTCTGTTGCCCAGTCTGGAGTGCAGTGGTACAATCTTGGCTCACTTGAACCTCCACCTCCCGGGTTTAAGCCATTCTCCTGCCTCAGCCTCCCAAGCAGCTGGGAATACAGGTGCCCTCCACCATATCAGGCCTTTTGGTTTTTTTTTTATTTTTTATTTTTGTATTTTTAGTCCAGATGGGGTTTCACCATGTTGGCCAGGCTGGTCTCAAACTCCTGACCTCTGGTGATCCACCTACCTTGGCCTTCCAAAATGCTGGGATTACAGGAGTGAGCCACTGTGCCCAGCCTGGTTCTATAACCAAGAACCACATAAGTTTTTGAATCTCATTTGTTTCACCTGTAAAATGGTTTAAGGAAGCAAACTTCTCTCATGTGCTCTGGCTATCGCTGTGCCCATACTTTAAATGGGCTACAGGAAGAGTTTTGTAGATTTTTGTTATGGTTGACTTTGAATTCTTAATATTAGATGGGTTAGAAGTCCAATTTCTTCTTTTATTTTTAACAGTTTAGAGCAGTGATTCTCAAAATGTGGTTCCTGAGCTAGTAATGTCAGAATCCCTGGGGAACTTGTTAGAAATGTACATTCTGAGACTCCACCCCAGACCTACTGATAAAATGTTGGTGTGGAGCCCAGCAAGCTGTGTTGTAATAAAACCATCCAGACTATTCTAATGCTGCTCTCGTTTGAGAATGACTGAACTTTAGGGGAATGTTCCTCATTGGAATAAAATTTTAATGAACACCAATTTGGCTGAATGGATAATCCTTCATACAGCAGAATTTAAGGAGAACAGATAAAGGCCATTCAGGGGCTGTGTGTGGTAAGAGGAAAGTAAGACAGTATCTTGGATCAGCTACATCACAGTTACCTTAATTGTTTTGGCTAGGGCTGACCATATGCTTATATTAGATAAGTTATTTAAGCTCTGAGTTTTGTGGTTCTCGCTTGTAAATTTGGGGGAATAATAGGAGTCCTACTTCACTTGGCTGCTGTGGGGTTAAATGAGGATGCAATAAAGTGCCTCATGCAGTCTAGTGTGCCAGGTGTTGGGTGAATGGTTCCTTGTGTACCCTCACTGAGTGATGTGTGATTCCACTGGACTACAAGCCCAAGGAGGGGCAAGGCCTGCATCTCTTTTGCTCATTGTTACAGCCGTGAGAGCAAAGACAGTTCCTGACCCAGACATTGTTCAATAAATATTGGTTGTATGAACAAATGAATGAATGAATAAAAAAAGTAAATGGATGAATGACTACGCCAGTTTTCTTTGGATATATTGGCTGATACAGTATATGTATGATGAAAAGTTTACTTTTTGAGGCAGTTTTAACCCATATTAAAAAATTCAAGGGACATACCAGTACTTCCATATCATTAAGTATAAGGGAATATACTTGCACTAAAAGATAATGGTGAAATTAAATTAATATGAGTATTACTGATTCTGTGTAAGTGATTACACAAAAATTTTCAAAATTTCAAGTTATGAAATACTGCAGAGATCTATCGCTGAAAATATTTAGATAGACTGAAATTTAGGGTAGCTCAGCTTTGCAAACACATTTTTTCTCCTTTGGTTTCCTTATGAATCATTTGTTTTTGACCCTCAACAAATAAAGGCTGTCAAGAAAAAAAGTTTCCAATGAATTTCTGCCTTTACTTTAGTTCATTCCCTTCCTCCTTTACTTCTTTGTCTTCATTTTCCTAACCATTTTTTTTTTTCTTATTTGGGTTCCAAGTATATGCCAGTGATGTTAAACACCCTATAGGCTTTACTTTTTTCTAAATTAATTTTTTACCAACCATATTATAACCACTCTGTTTTACAGATGGAAAGACTGTGACTCTGAAATATAAGTAATGTAAGCAAAACAGGACTGGGACTTAGGTCCGATTTCCCATCCACTCCATGAGAGCATCTCATCTCATGCTCTTTTCGCTATAGCACCTGGAACAGAGAAACATCTTCATTGCTTTTTGGCTAGATGTGGTTACCTATTACTCCCATACTTAGGAAGGGTAGATGGACTTTCCAACTCTTAGAAGACTTGCAGGTGAAAAGGAATGGAGTAAAAATAGCCAGATCATGAGCCATAGGAAGAGAGAGGATGGCCTTTCTTTTTGCCTAAGAAGTGGATGTTCAAACATCAGAACGGAGAAAACTTAAAAGGGAAAGGTTTTGGCGGCCTTGGATTTGGGTCAAGGAATGCTCTCCATCCTCTTGACTGTTTACTCACCACCCTTGGTTGTACCTAATCCAAGTTCTATGATTTGAACTTACTTTTTTGCGGGCCTTTGACACTGGTTGTCTGTGCTCTCTCCTGCTTCCCATTCATTCCTGGAAACTTGAAGCTTCTGTCAATGTATGCCTGACCAGTCTAGGCAGAAGTGATCTCTCCTCTACATTGGTGACTCTGTTTGATATTCTTTTGGCACTCAATTACATATTGCCTTTTGGTACCAATAAATTAGCTGAATAAGGACCATTTAATATTGAGTAGGTAGTGTAATGTTTTCCAAACACAATTGTATTGTAAAGGTTCCATAAAAACAGACAACACTTAAAATAATCATATTAATGAAATAATAACTAATTTTCATTAAAAAACCAGTGTATCATTTCATCTATTCCTCATATGAATTTGTGTTGATATAGTGGGAAAATATTGTCCAAAAGGAAAAATAAAAATCAACATAAACAGCATCCAAAGATAACTAGTCTTAAATTTTAAATAGATTGAGGACAGAGACCGTTTTTTACAAACCTGAAATGTTTAACAAGATTCTAATCACATGAGGAATACTCAGTGTACATTAAAAATTTTTATTTCAATAGTTTTGGGGTACAGTGGTTTTTTTTGTTACATGGATGAATTACTACATGGATGTAGTAATTCTGAGATTTTAGGGCACCCATCACCCAAGTAGTGTATATTGTACCTAATGTGTAGTTTTTTTTTTTTTTTTTTAAATCTCTACCCTCCTCCTTCCTTCAGCCTTCTGAGTCTCTAAAGTCCATTTTACCACTCTATGCTTTTGCATACTCATAGCTTAGTTCTAACTTATAGGTGAGAATACATGGTTTTTGGTTTTCCATTCTTGAGTTACTTCACTTAGTATAATGGCCTCCAGCTCCATCTAAGTTGCTGAAAAGACATTATTTTGTTCTCAAGATACATATATTGAATAATCCAGCATGTTCCACAAAACATAGTTGATTAAACATAATTGATTAAGCTTACGAGGGAGCTGAATCATATTTTCTTGACTTGATTGTTGACTTTCGCTCCTTCTTTTCTTTTCACACAGCCGACTGTCCAATATGACTTCTACCCAATGATGTCAGAGACTGTTGTTATGTAGAAATTCTAGTCATAGGAAAAATCACACTTTCCTTAGCCAACACTTTACTTTTTGTTTTAAGAAACCAGAAAGGCTATGTTCTAATGTTTTCTTAAGTAAAACTTCCAGGCCCTAACAAGTTGCATTTTTAGAAAAATCTTACTCAACTTAACTCCCCGTGGTTCTGTAATGTCATCTATAGAAAAATTCTTGAAACAGCTGTGCCTCTTTGTGTCTGAAAGATTGCTCTTTCCTTGGTCCATGAAGGTTTATAATTATGTTGATTTTTAAAAAAACCCTCCAGCTTGGACCACATTTCCCTCTCCTGTTGAATTCTTAATATTTTATGATGAAGAGATGCATGCTTTTTCCTGGATCCTTCTTTCTTTTTTTTCTCACCCTTTTTTCAAAGTGGGATGTTTTGCCAATAGCTTTACTGGTAGTACTATAAAAAGTAATGGCGGAGAGCCTAAGATTTTGGACTTTCAAGTCCTACTTTACTCTTTAGCACTGTGATCCTGGGTGAGTTACTTAACTGCCTCAGTTTTCACATATGGACAATTGCAACAATAATATTAACTACCTCACATGAATTTTCTGATGGTTATAAAAGACATTATATGATAAGAGGCTTAGCATACTGCCTGATTGGTGCCTCAACATAAGAAGAACTGTCTTTTCCCCAAAATGTCATCATCCAGAACATGGGGTGGCTTTTACTAAAAAGTTATTATGGAATCTCTCATAAGAGATGTGCTGTAAAATAGCACATAAAAGCACATAAACACATAAAAGCACATAAACCCTAATGACCTCAGTGAATGCAAGTTTTCCATACCTAAAGGGATCATCTGCCATGATAGGTTCAGAAAAGAAGCCCCCCAAATTAAGAAATAATTAGTAAATGTTCCTGGAGATTTCACCTTATGACATCAAGTATTGCATGTCACTGTGAACACAATCTATAAAGAGTCTTTAAAGAGGAAAATTCTGTGTGTTTGGGTTGTGGAGGTTAGGTATCTACTTTTATAGGATGAAGAGAAGAATACATGCCCCAATGTAATGCTGATGAATACTTGGGGCAGGAGGTAATATTGCTACCAGTTGCATCACGCACAATTTCAAATAACTTAGATGGAAGAGAATATAATGAGTGCTAGAAGACTGTTCGACATCTCAAAATATGCATCCAGAGATGATAATGACATGATGATGAAGATGCATGTGAAGAACTCCAAGTAAGTTATTCCAAGTATCATGAGGGTAGTAAAGAATAATATATCTGAACTATGTCTAAATTCATGTACTTCATACCATATGTGATTTTAAATACACTTGCATATAGAAATGTACAAAAAATAAACCTTAGAGGCAAATATTTAACTTTTTGTCTCTAAGTCGAAGTTAATATACTGAAGTTGGCTAAAAAACATTTTGGGAATCTTCTTGTTGAGAAAATGGAGGACTCATATTCTGGGCCACTGTCTGTTCTAGCATATATAGTAAAGAGTATTAAAAGATTAGCCCCAATCATGGCAGTAACATTTCAAAAAAGATCAAGTCCCTTTAAAAAGTAATCAGTCTGATATTTTGAACTGGAATATGCATATCTTTTATCATGGGGATTCCTTTTTTTTTTAAAAATTCAACATTATCTCATTCTATTGATCTTTGAAGCTATTAAATTTTGCTTCCTCAATTACCATCTTTCTCCTATCTCAGCCCACCGACTTTGCACACACTCCCTAAACACACACACATATTTTTTCATTCTATAAAAATAAATCACTCTATAACTTCTATGTTGGTTTATTTCATGATAGAGTATTATTCATAAATTCCTGTTTAGTGTATTCTATGGACCAGTCACTGTTTTAAGAACCTTATGATCATCCTGTTTAATCCTCACAACCACTTTCTCAGATAGACACTACTGTTATCCCATTTAAAACAAGAATAATTGAGGCACAAAGAAGTAAAGCAATTTTCTCTAGGTCATATAGCCAATAAGCAGGAGAGCCAGTATTTGAATTTAGAGTCTGACTTCAAAATCTCAGGCCTAACCACAATGCTATACCCCTCCACTGGCTAGGGAGTCTTGTTTATGTTTATTTAGTAATGAAACAACTTTTAAATTACAAAAATAGCACATGCTAAATGTTAAAAAGCAACAGTAAAATTCCTAATTTTTTAAAACCTCAAACAATGGTAAAATACAAGTTGAGAATGAAGGTCCCTCTTCCCCCTACCAATTTCCATAGAGATGACTGTTATTAAAAGTTTGTGTTTAGCCAGGGGTGATGGTATGCACCTACAGTCCCAGCTACTCAGGAGGCTCAGGAAGATCACTTGAGCTCAGGAGTTTGAAACCAGTCTGGGCAACATAGAGAGATTCTGTCTTAATTTTTTAAAAAAGTTTGTTGAATATTATTTCTAATTATGTAGACATAGATATAAAATATATATTAATGACATCACAGTAAACATATTCTTCTGTAAGTCATGACTGATTCATTTATATGTCATGCATGTCTTTCTATGAAAAGATGTGTGATTCTGCCTTAATTTTATTGGTTCCATAGTATGGATGTAGCATCATTTCTGTAGTCATTCCACTATTCATGGCCATTTAGATTATATTCATGGGAATATAGGAAACTATGGAAATGAATATCCTAGACTTTATCATCTCTGTGAATGTCAATTCCATTTTTCTCCAGTTCAGGCTTAATCTTGATATTGCTCTTGATGCCTCTTTTTCTCTAATATCCACATAAAATCCATCAGCATATCCCATTGATTCTATTTTTAAATATATGCAGAGACATTGGTCATTTTGGTCATTTCTAATCACCTCTTCTCACTATCATCAAATCCATTACTTCTTATCTGAACTATTGTCATTACCTTGTAACTTGTTTTTCTACTTGCCAATAGCAGCCAAGAGTGATCTTTTAAAAACTCAATCAGATAAAAATTGCTCTACTCAAAGACTCTCCATCTAAGTCACTAACAGTCAAAGTACATGCCATGATCTTTAAGACCCTCCCTGAGCCAGCATCCTACTACTTTTCCAACCTTGACTTCTACTGCATTTCCGTGTATTGACATTACACCAGTCACATTAAAATATCTGCTATTTCTTAAATATAATAAGCACAATTTCTCCTTAAGATATTTGAATTTGTTCCCACTGCCTACAATCCTTTGACCCATTCTTCCCCCATATTTGCTTGACTGACTTCTTCATTTCTCTTTTAGGTCTCTGTTCAAATGCGATCACATCTTATTTGTTGAATGAGTGTTTAGTGAATGAATATATCTTTACCCAACTGAATAAATATTTCTGGAGAATAAATTTCTAGAAGTGAAACTGCTTACTTATTTCAAATCCTTCGTTATTCCAGTCCTCCGTCTTATATCCTTGCCTATTTTATTTTAGTATTCTCATGCTCCTCTTCAAAATGCTTCTGTGTTCCTGTCTGCTGTTTCTACTGTGGAAGGCTGGCTGGCTTTCTCTCTCTCCTGGGAGCTCTGGAAGAAATGGAGACACTAGGCAGCTGGTCTGATTCTCGTGGGCCACTTTGCAAGGCTGTGATTTCAAGAGTGACCTTGGGGTGTGACTGAGTTGTCATTAAACAATTTAATAGATGAAAGAATCCCCTCTTCATACTTCAGCCACACTTACTGCTTTCCAAATATCTGGCACCATGTTGTAAACACTCAGTATTGTAAAGAAAAGATTTAAAAAAGAAATCTGTCTTATCATATTGGTTTAAAATATAGAGGATGTATATTGAAATTAGAACAAGTCAGAGAAATCCTGGAGTTTTAGTCATGAAATAAAACTTTTGTCCATATGTATCTTTAAAATATTATGGCATTTTTGTTCACCCTTACCACATTCCATTTGAGAAAATCATATGATTACTGTTGATGACAAAGCGATTTATGATTTCCATGATTTCCTGGATAACTAGGATAAGAATGAGTAATTAGAGTAAAAAAATTATGGACCTTTGGAACTAGGAGAGCTTATTTGTTTATTCCCCTAATTTTCTACAAAAAAGGAAACAGACTACTGTAGAGGTTGGTTGACTCATTCAAGCTCACACAGCTAGTTAATGGTACAGGTGGGTCCTCTGACTCCAAAAATAGTGCTTAGTAGCATCCATGGAACAGTGTCTGTGAACCAAACCTTGTGCTAAGTGAAGTTCTACCTGCTAGATAATTCCTGTTCCTTCCAATTGTCCTGACACCCTGCAGTTTAGTTAGATTATGTGATTTGGCCTCATATTTCTTCTGGAGCTAGTTGGATAAGGATCACCCTATTAGGGTGCTTAATTTTGTGCTAATGATCCTTCTTTCTGTCTGAAGTCTTCAGGTTACAGTTTTTTCAAAGAAACTCTGTGCTGCTTGTCCTTTTCCGCTTGCTGCATGATGTGCACATCGGTGCCTCCTGCAGCCTTCCACTTGTTAATTGCCTCTCCTTCCTAATGAAGCCTGTATCAGCTCCAGTGCTAATTGAACTTCGTCCTTCATTCAGACTGTGTTATTAAACAAATAGTCACAGTGTTTGGTCTCACTTTAATAGGAGCATTGATGTTTGCTTAACATCAAAAACTTATTAGTAATCCATTGAAAAGGCAATTAATGGAGGACATGTGGGTAAGGAAATTGAACTAGTCTGCACCACAGGACAAAGAATGGCAAAGACTCTGGTTTTCTAAGGTTTAACTGTCTGTATCCTGGTAGTTGCAAAATGATTGTTAGATTCTTGACTCTTAACCCAAATCAATGAATTTATCATTTATGTAAAGTAGCACTTACATGTCTAATATCAAAGCGAAGGATAAGCTGGCTTACCTGTCTCTGAAGTTTTCAATCATTCTCCCTCTCTCTTTATAACATTTTCCCCAAGTTTTTTAGCAGGACTTATCTTGGTGGTTGCAGAAAACATGAACAGGTGAAAAGAAGGTAATGTGTCACTTGCAGTCTTCCCACCTATAGCTAACCACTGATAAGCTTTGGTGTGTATTCTTTGTTCCTTGGTGCTGCATTCTAACACACACAGAGAGGCACAAAATTGGATTACATATCATACTGACCTGTTGTTTATTTTTTAATTGGTCATATGTTGTAAGTATCCATCCTGGACAATAAATAGAGACCTATGTCATCATAGTCAACGGCTTTGATATAATCTCTTGGTTGGATAGGCTGTAATTTATTTCATCATGTTGTAAGAGGTTTAGAAACAAGTGTCTCTTACTCAATTGTTTACATAGCCTTAAGTTGACTTTATTATTTGAATGAGTAATAGTAATACTAGAAAATAGTAACACTAGAAAAAGAAAATTGATAGACTACTCTGTTATAAAATAACTGTCCTCTGTTTTGTGAGAATATGCAACGTTTGGTATTATCAGGGTACAAATTTATAGGCTATGTAACAACTTTTCTGAGTATCCAATTTTCTTTACTTGCAATTTCACCAAAAAATTATTAAGAAATAACAGGAGGTTGTTCACGAACTATTTTTAAGATAATGGCTTAAGGTGGGATTTTTTCTCTACCTGTATACTCATGAGGATAAATGATACTTGGGTTCAAAGGAGAAACAAACTAAAAACATGAATCTAATGGCATCTGGCAGTGGAGTAAAGCAGAGCAGATCAAATTCTCTTTACAAACCACATTAAATAGATATGAAAGGAGAAGAAGTAATAACGGGGTCACTCCATTTGTTCCACGGACCTGGGATATAATGTGAAACTTCCATCTGTGTTAATGAGTCATGCATGGCTGGGTCCCCAGGCAATATTTAGTAAACGAATGGTGTTATTGCCTGGCAGGGACCCTTTTAGAAAGTGCTGTTGTTGCGCGAACCTAAATATATATATATATACACACATATATATGTATGTATTCTGGTTTAGCTAGGATTATGATGCATAAAATGTTGGTAATAGGTTTAAAAGATTAGCATAGACCAGCTTTCCATGAGATTGTTCTTTATATAAAAAAGTTAAATGCTATTTCTAATGTCATCATAAAAGTCAGGCTGGAGGATTATCGATTTTTTGGAGGCTTTTACTAGATAGCTTGATAATTGACTCTCTCAAGTTTTAACACTTGGCCTTGGGTTTGCTGTTTACCTTGCTCAAGCAATTTGGTGTAATTAATTTTTATAGCTGTATTTGCTTTTAGGGTTTATATTTTGGTGGAAAGCTATCTCTAGTCAAAACCTCATAGAATTACTTTTTTCTTTGAATTAAAACACAATTGTTTAAAATAAGAGTCTCATCTATAAAATTAAATAGAGAGTAAAATGCAAAATCTTTTAACCTCTTTACAACTACATCAGATAGACATGTCTGTGGATAAGGATTGAAAAGAAACAAAACTGAACGCAGTTAATGTGTTAGGTAGTAGAATTGATCCATGTTTTTAGTAAAGAATAAGTAAACATAAGGGAAAAAGAGCATGAGGTGAGTTGTTGTTTGGCTGGTAACGTCAGTTTTGACAGTTTTATTCGGTTGGGGCCGCAACTATAGCTTGGCTGCGGGCAGGACACCGGCCCTCACAGGTTGCTGAGTTCCAGCAGGGTCTGGTCCAAGATCTGATGAATCTCCACGTTCTCCTCCTTGGCACTGGCCAACGTCTCTTCTAGGTCATCGGTGGTTTTCTCCAACTTTGCCACAGACCTTTTGACAAACTCTGCTCTGGTCTCAGCCTCCTTCAGCTTCTCCTCCAGCAGTTTCATCTCCTCTTCATATTTATCTTCTTTGGTGGAAGACTCCTCCTCTGAGGCCATCAGGGACTTGAGGGTCTGGTCCATGGTTTCAAGTTTCTCCTCCAACTGTCTGGCTCGGCTCTCGGCCACCTCAGCTCTCTCTTCTGAGCGCTCCAGGTCTCCCTCCAGGATCAGCGGTTTCCCAGCCACTTCCTTGTATTTGCCGTCTGAATCCTCAGCGATGAGCTTGGCCTCCTTCAGCTGCACCTCCTCCGACTCCATCTGCTCCTTGCCTTTCATGGCCGGGTTTTTATGACCTTCATTCCTCTCTCACTCTCATCGGCTGCCTTCTCCTCGGTCTCCTCTAGCTTTTGCAGGGCTGCAGACAGCGCTCCTGGGCCCGGTCCGGCTCCTCCTCTTCCTGTTGAATGTGGCGGTTAAGGGAGGCCATATCCGCCTCAGCGTCGGTGGCCTTCCCAGCCTGCTCCAGTTTCTCCTGGGCCTACTTCACGGATTGAGAATACTTTTCGCCTCTGTCCTCTTCAGCTTTTTCCGCTGCCCCTCCAGCTGCTTGCAGTAGTCCTCGGCTTGCTGCTTGTTGGCTTCGGCCCGCTCCGGGTGGTCGATGGCGTTCTTTTTGTCCAGCTTTAGCATCTGCATCTTCCTGATGGCGTCCCTGGCCGGCGGGCAGGCGGTGAGGACTGGGTGCATCGGGCTGGCTGCGTGGACTCGGCGCACGGGTGGCAGGCGAGATTTATTTTTATCCGATCTGGACTGAGATTTATTTTATTTTTTTATTTTTTATTTATTTATTTTTTTGAGATGGAGTCTCGCTCTGTCACCCAGGCTGGAGTGCAGTGGCGCGATCTCGGCTCACTGCAACCTCCGCCTCCCGGGTTCAAGCGATTCTCCTGCCTCAGACTCTGGAGTATCTGGGACTACAGGTGCCCGCCACCACTCCTGGCTAATTTTTGGATTTTTAGTAGAGACGGGATTTCACCGTGTTGGCCAGGATGGTCTCGATCTCCTGACTTTGTGATCCGCCTGCCTCTGCCTTCGAAAATGTTGAGGTTACAGGCATGAGTGAGCCACTGCGCCCGGCCTGGGACCGAGATTGTTTTAATGCTTGTAAAAAAACTTTGAGTTGATGCTCATCTGTAGAAAGATTTGGCTTTAAAAATAGTCATTCATCATGCTGACCATTAACGTAATCGGTCAGAAATCACACATACTCCATAGACTTCTAAGAAGAAAGGAAAAACAAACAAAACAAAACAATGGGTGAAGGTTATAAAAAGGTAAGTTCTCCAGCCTTGGAGAAGCATTCTTCCTCTTTTTCCTCCTCCTCCTTTTTTTTTTTTTTTTTAATCCACAGACTTGTTGGTAGTTGGCCTTTTGGGGACGTGTTTTTCACCACATGATACGGGAACTCTCAATATCTCTCAGGCTGACACCTTATTCTTTCTAATCTGATCAGACACAACGTTTTAAAAAGAAAATAGTTTTAATTAGATAACTGTTTTGCGTTGTTAAAATTTTTTCTTAAATATTTTAAAATTGATTTTTAATGTGATACAATGTGATTGCACAAAGTTAGAAATACAAAGTAAAAAGAAGAAAACAAGGAAAATTGCTAATTCCTCCATTCAGATTCATCATCGTGTTAAATGGTTTTATTTCATTCATTCCAGTCTTTTTTATTTTTCCTTTAATATGGGTACATGTTTGTATATATTTTTGCTAGTATAATAGAATAATGTGATAAACCTTTTTGTATACACATTTTGTGTACAGTTCTGACTATTTCCTTAGGATCAGTTTAAACCCTAAGTTTTAATACTCTGAAGGCTTAGAGTTACTGTGGGGCTTTGGGCTAGAGAGAGGGATTGGTGGTACTGAAGCTGTTGATTATAGGAGAAAAAGAACCCTGCTCCTGAAGTATTCCCTTCACCCCCACTTATAGTAATCCCTCCTGGTGTTGTAGAGATAGCATGGAATTGTCTCTGGCTA
Source organism: Macaca fascicularis (assembly GCF_037993035.2). NCBI lineage: Eukaryota > Metazoa > Chordata > Mammalia > Primates > Cercopithecidae > Macaca > Macaca fascicularis. The sequence continues at coordinate 170,442,003 of NC_088380.1, forward strand.
GATTATAATTCTGAGGACTCCGGGTTGATTTTTACAGTGTATAAGAAGAAAAAGTTAGAAAAGGGTTTTATGCATGTAAGTCACTCCTAAAAAGTTGTGTAGAAAAATGAAAGCTTATTTGAGATTATTATGTGCTATAAATATTCTGATCTATAAGTTTGATTTTTTTCCTTTGGGGAAAATATAAATCAGAGTATCTTGAGTATTCTTTCTTTAAAAGACAACATGGGTTCAATAACGGAGACTCACAAATGGAGGAATAAGAGAAATATGAAGTTTTGCTTTTGCAAACATACTGAAGTGGAAAATAGAAAAGCTGAAATCAACAATAACAACCACAAAAACGCCACATCCATTTGGACTAAAATACATGTATATATAACACAACTTTCCAAGCATAAAACGAAAACTCTCACCAAGGGAATGAAAAAAATACCTTTTGAAAAACTGCTGAAATAGGCCTGTTGTTGAAATAGTTTTATTTCCCCTTTAGAAGATCTATTTACTACAATTCTGGGAGTGAGAGGGATGATTGTGAATAAAGAATAGAGCCATTTAAGATGTTGTGCAGAGTACCAGAATTTATGAAGACTGGTTTGAATTAAAACTAAATGTCACCAGCAAATAGGAGCCAACAGAAATGTACATTTCATTTATTGTGCTGGGAGCTGGGGAGGGCAGCAGGGATGAGCTTATACTTAAAAGGACTCTCTTTTATATGGCACTAATTTTTAGGTGGAGAACTTAGACCTTACAAAAACATGTGTTTCTCTCAAATCTTCTTAGCTGTTCAGATTAATTCATTAATTGGCAGGAGTTGAAATCATACCTCCTACTTGCGTATGTATAGTACAAGAGAAAAAAACTTCAAATATTAAATGCATTTATTCATTCAGCAAATTTGCATAGGAAGAAACAGGCGAGTTATCTGTCAACAATTAAAATGGAATGATTGGGAGATGCTGGGGGAACCCTTCAGGTTGGGTGGTCAGGGAAGGCCACTGTGTCGCACTGGAGAGCTCTCCAAGATGATTCCAGAAGTTCACCCCTTTCTCTTTTCAATTTAGCGTATCTGTCTTTCCTCCTTCTGTGGCCTTTGCCTTCTTGCAAAGGACTTTCTATTATTATTTACTTTGACAGAGGAACTGTAAAACTGAAATAAAGATGCAGTTAAAAAAAAGAGAGCCTGAAATGCATTTTTTATAAATTGGAGGCTCAGGTGCACCATCCTTTTTTCAACTCCAAGAAAATCATAAATTATTTTATTAGAGGGAATTACCACAGCTCTAGATCTTAATGATTGCTGAACAGGAGGTTTTTTTCTTTCCTAAACATCAAGTAGCTGCCAGTTTTAATTTTCTTTTGGAATTTACACATTAAAAACATTGTTTTAGCTGTTCAACAAAACTGTCTCTTATATCCAAGGGATGGTGCCAGAGTATGAAATGTGCAGCTTGGTTTGATTTCTTCCCCTCTAGCCTGATCCACGAGTAAAAGCCAGCCTTGCATTTTATGACTGGAGGGGCAGTATTCAATATTAATAACTATGGGAAAAAACCAGATTCCAATTTTACTCTTTAATATCTTCATGCCCAGAAGTTTTATATTCAGGTGTCTGAGAGTGGGTCGACCACATTTCTGGTATTTTTTTTTTTTTTTTTTTCCCGAGACAGGGTCTTGCTCTGTTGCCCAGGCTGGAGTGTAGTGGCACCATCTCGGCTTACTGCAAGTTCCACCTCCTGAGTTCATGCCATTCTTCTGCCTCAGCCTCCCGAGTAGCTGGGACTGCAGCCCCCCACCACCACACCTGGCTAATTCTTTGTATTTTTCATAGAGATGGAGTTTCGCCGTGTTAGCCAGGATGGTCTCGATCTCCTGACCTCGTGATCTGCCTGCCTCGGCCTCCCAAAGTGCTGGGATTACAGGCGTGAGCCACCACTCCTGGCCTCCAGTATCTTTACTTGATGGTGCTGTGAGGTTCTTTCGCACAGATGATTAATGCAATAATTCTGGCACTTGGGATTTCAAGGACCAGTACAATGGCAAAAAAACCAAACCAAACCAAAACAAAACAAAACAAATATTTATTCAGTGTTTGTTATATGTCACACACTGGTCTAGGGTGTGGAGAAATAGCGGTGAACAACAACAAAAAGAAACTGGCAAAAATGATTGCCCGCTTGTAGAGTATATTCAAATAACGGGGGGATAAAGTAAATGTATAAACAAGTAATGTCTCATGGTGATAAGTACTCAAAAAAAAGATTGCAGAGAAGGGATAAGAGGACAATCAGGGTGGAAGTGAGGCCTGCAATTTTACAGAGGAAAAAGATAAGCTTGGGAAGTTCTTCCTGAGTTGGCCACTTGTAAGGATAGATGAGAAGGGGGCCAGACAGCAAGCCAATGTGAATGTCTAGGGAAGTTAGGAACAGCAAGTGCAAAGGCCCTGAGGCAAATGCATGCCTGATTCCGTCTAGGGCCAGTAGGGAGGCCAGTGTGGGCAGAGGGTGGGAAGAGGAAGGAGGAATTGTAGGTGATGGGCTCAGAGATGAAGGGTGAGATCATGTAGGTTCTTATCAGCCCTTAGAAAGACTCTTTGGGTTTTGGTCAGAGTGAAGTGGAAAACCATTTCAGGATTGTGAACCTTAGAATGTCACGATTTGATTTTCTACAAATACACTAAAAGAGAGGAAAGGAAGAAGTAGAGAGACCAATTGGAGACTATTTCAATAATCCAGGCAAGAGGAGATGGTGGGTTGGATCAGAGTAGTAGCAGTAAAAGTGGTGAGAAGTCTGATTTTGGATACATTTTGAAAATAAAGCCAACACGTTTTACTGCCAGTTTGGATGAAGGATGTAAGATATACAGAAGGGTTAACAATGGGTCCAAGGTTGTAGGCTGGAGCAAATGGAAGGATAGAGTTGCTATTTACAGAGAAAAAGAGGATTGGGGGGTCTTTTAGGGGAAAGATCAGGAGCTTGATTTTGGACATACTGATTTTGAGGTGCTCATTATTAACAAAATGGAGACGATAAGCAGGATGCTGGGAATGAGTGGTTGAGATTAGAGGTATACATTTGGGAGCAGTCAGCACTAGTGTGCATACTCTGCACTGATGCGCACACTGGCTTCTATGTTGTTCTGTCTGTGACTTGCATAAAAACAGTCTTTGTGGCACACTCAAATTGTAACCCAGTTCCAAGCCAGGTATCTCAAATGGTATCTCTGGTTTAATTCTGGATTGGGGGTGATTTTATTTATATTTTGTCAATATTCATTTTCCCGTCTGTTCAGTCACAACCATGCAGCTACTTATTATTCCTATTTCTTGAGGGGTGTGGGTAAAGGGTCTGCTATTGATTTATAAGCCACAGCAAATTCAGCCCCTTTTGATACTCCTCTGAAAGGAGGCTCTCTTTGAGAAAGTTTTTGTTACCTTTCCAATTCATCCATCTTAGAGTTGATTATAATTTTAAGCTTCATGATGCAATAATCTATAACATTTATATAGTGCCATTATCTCTTTCCAAGTACTTTATGAACATTTGTTAATTGCTTGCCGCATTACCCCACGAGGCAGGTAAAGTCCCATTTGCATTCATTGTAAGAGTTTCCCGACAGTGGGGGTTTGAGCCGTGAAGCGAATGCCCATCAAACACCTGGCCAGTTAGGGATAGAGGGATCAATAAGCAAGTAATGATGATGGCTTCATCTTCATTAATTAATATTATTTTAGTACCTCCAGCATTCCCTCATAAAAGTCAGAACCCCAAATGAAAATGGTGTTTTCTTTCCCTAGAGACTAACTGATGCGATCAACTTGAACAGATGGGAGATATTAAGCACCAAGAGGGTGAATGAGGAGGTGGGCCCAAAGTGCCTTCAACACTTCTCATTATGAAAACAGAGAATTGTTACCCCAGAGGACTTTAAAGGAGTACTTAGTAATCTGGTAGAGTGAGAGTAGAAGCATTTGGCTGACTAGCTAACTACAAAGGCAACTTCATTTTTGCTTACAGTGTTAGAGATCTCAGGCAAAAGATGTTTTATTTATTAAAATTCACTCATTGACTGATTTGTTGATACCTCCTATATGATAGACACTTTATAGGCTCAAAGGCAGATAGCAATATATAAAAAAGACTAACATCTCTGCCCTCATGGAAATTTCTAGAGGGGGAATAATGATAATTAACATTTCAGTACTTAGCATATGCCAGACACTTTCTATCACTACATTTAACAAATCATTTGATTACAACAAGAGTCCTATCATTACCAATATTTTACAGAGAAGAAAACTGAGATATAGAGAGAATAAATTACTTGCTCAAATGCATAGTTAATACATTATGGGGCTTTAGACCAAAGATAACCACTATGCTTTAGTTTAGTTTTATTTTCTGCATGAAGTATTGTAGTTGAAGGAGATGATTGGTTTGAAGAATTCACCTTAGCTACTTAAAATGATAAATTTCAACATATTGATCATAAATTCTTAGGAGCCAAAATGCATGCGTGGAGAATTATGTCACAGGTCAAAGGAAAAAATTGGTCTTACATTGTTTTTCTCCAAGTTTTTGCCTAGAGCAAGTAGAATTTAGGTATTCCATTCTCACATCTTCTCTTTCCTGTTCATCTATATTTAATGAAGACTGCTGGCTCTTTCAGATAAGTCTTATGTCTAGGATAGTTGGAAATGATAACTCAGAGCTGGCCATGAGCAAAATGGTAAAGTATGTTGAGTTAGGAATCTTAGATGCTCCCAGTTTCTCACCATTTTCCCACCCTGTTTTTACTCATTGACTTTACAACGCCTTTTCAGTTCCTTTGTACTAATGAAATGAATAAAAAGAGCTTAAATTTCACTCTCTCCCGAGTCAATAACTTTACTTTTACAGATTTTATAGATTTACTTTTCATGAAGAAATTTCATGCAAGCATTAGAGCCTGGGCAAGTCTTGGGAGGACTTCTCAAAATGCCTTTTTAGTATAGGCGAAGAATGACACAGGGAAAAAGAGTAGAAACTTTCAGGTTGGATAGAATTGAGTTTTACTTCTGACCCAATCCTTTGCACATTGTGGGGCACTGGAAAGAATATTAAAACCATTGGAGTCTCATTTTCCTAATCTAACTAGGATTCAATAATTTCTAATGTATGTGAATTGAGCTTCTCTGTGCATAGTTACTTGATAGGCGCTTAATAAATAGTTGTTGTTGGTTAATGTTCATTCAACAGATGTTTGAATTCTTGTTATGTATGGGCTAGGTTCTAGGGAGAGAAATTATGGTGCAATGCAAATACCATGAGTGCTAATGAAAAAGGCAATAAAAATGGTCTTCATTCTGAGCCTCAAACAATAGAGGAATAGGGGGTCCCCTCTTCCATCTCTTCTCCATTGTTTTTCCTTTGCATTGATGAGAACAGTAATCACTAAAACACTTTTCTTAGTGTCTTTTGTCATCTCCTATTTTAGTAAGAATTGACTCTACTGATCATCTTGCCCTTGGTCTGTTCTAAGCTTCAAGAAATTGGCCATGAATATTGTTCTTTCTGTTCCTGTGGGTTCCTCATCACTGCTTTCCCCTGCTCTGTTAGTCTGAAGATACGGAGCCTGGGCATTCTGAGTGCAGTTCCTACATTATTAATGTCTGTGCTGCACTGCCTCCCTGAAATAGTGATGATCTGAATTAGGCTGTCTTGGGAATAAAGTAGAGGAGTGGATTCTAAATCTAAGTATAAATGGGAAGCAAAGGAGAGGAAGCTGTTTCACAGCAGCACCGTTAACCAGAACCATGAACACCTCTAATGTGTGAGTGAAAGGGTGATAGGCCGTGAAAGAGACTAGAATTTGGAGGGAAGATCTGGGCTGAGGAGAGAGATGAGGTATGTATCAGGGAGCCTTCTACATAATGATGATATTTAATGTAATGAGACTGGATTAACATACCAGGAACACCAAGGGGGTAGGTAGAGAAATACAAAGAGTAGAGAGGAGGGTCAAGGTACTGCTGCGGGGAAACTGACATTTAGTGAAGGAGCAGCAAGAGGACCTGAGTTAGATCAGACACCTAGGAAAATAATGGTCCTATGGGAAAAGGGAGTTCTGGAAGATAAACTGACAAGATTGTGAATGGTTACATAGGGAATTAGAAGAATGAAAACTGAAAAATAGCTCTAGAATTTTTTGGTGAAGTGGCCATTAGGAATCATCAAAGAAAGACATGGGCATGGTAGTTTGAACAGATTACTGTGGAATAAGAGTGAGTGAGTAATCTAAGGGAAGGAACTAAGTATGAGCTACTCTTTCAAGATCTTGAATGTCGGAGAGAGGGAGGGAGGCAGACAGACAGAAAGTCAAAGAAGACTTGAGAGTGATGGGACCTCAGGGTAGGTAGATTAGGAGTAGGAGACAAATTTAGGCGTAGGAAAAGTTTCCAGTAGAGAGACAGAGAGTAAATACAATCTTAAGTCTCTTCTTAGAGAAGAAGAGTGGGGGTTGGGCATGGTGGCTCACACCTGTAATCCCAGTACTTTGGGAGGCCGCGGCAGGTGGATCACCTGAGGTCAGGAGTCTGAGACCAGCCTGACCAACATGGTGAAACACCATCTCTACTAAAAATACAAAAATCAGTCAGGCGTGGTGGCACACGCCTGTAGTCTCAGCTACCTGGGAGACTGAGACAGGAGAATCGCTTGAACCCGGGAGGCGGAGGTTGCAGTGAGCTGAGGTCGTGCCACTCACTGCACTCCACATTGGGTGAAAGAGTAAGACTCTGTCAAAAAAAAAAAAAAAAAGAGTCGTAGTTCTTTGTTTTAGGACTAGTGGAAAGAAAATAGATTAGATATAGGATAATCTATTGAGGAGGATGAAGTAAGGATAGAATTTAAGGAGAGAGTTAAAACTTAATATAGGCATTTTGTTATCTTTATAGTTATTTCAGTTAGTTTTATTTTTGAACAATAATCATTCCAGATGAGAAGGATAGTAGATATTTATATTGTAACACATCACCCGTTTCACAGTTTTCATCAGTAATGCTTGTAGGCATATATGTGCTTTAACATTAAACTTTTGCCACTTTAATTAATAACAGGATTATCAATGTAGAAATTTGTGACTTTACTTTTGAATTTTTCATTATTGTCACCTTGAGTATATAGAATTGCTCTTCTATTTTCTATTTCTATTCACACATTCATTTTAATCATATTTTATGATAAAGAATGGTGTAGGTTTTAAGAATTGAAATTATCTAAGGGATCATACAGTCTAAGCCATAGATTAATTTCAACTTATTAGCAGCCAATAGTTTTGTGTCACTTGTGTTTTACTGAAGACATGACCTTCCTTAGAGTGATGGAATAATCCTATTTCCACAGCTCTGTCTCTAGAGAGACAGGTAGGGAGCTGAGATTTTGGACAGCCCAGTTATTATTCATGTGGCTTCAGTATATTCTCATGTCACAGGGTACGCTAATATCTGTCTCATGCAGTTCTTGAAGCAAATATGAGAAATTACACTTTTTAAATCCTTTGAATAGTTAAAATGTACAAAGATTCATATTTAATGTTAGTTACAGGCCTTGGAGAAACCCATTGGCTTACTTCGATGATAACTGTTTTATAAGTTTTGAATTCTGTTGATTATAAGATGTGATATATTAATTTTAAAATAAAAATTTTAGGCTGGGCATGGTGGCTCATGCTTGTAGTCCCAGCACTTTGGGAGGCTGAGAAGGGCAGATCACTTGAGGTCAGGAGTTTGAGGCCAGCCTGGCCAACATGGCGAAACCCTGTCTTTACTAAAAAATACAAAAATTAGCCTGGCATGGTGGCATGTGCCTGTAATCCCAGCTACTGGGAAGGCTGAGGTAGGAGAATGGCTTGAACCCAGGAGGCAGAGGTTGCAATGAGCCGAGATCATGCCACTGTACTTCATCCAGCCTGGGCGACAGAGTGAGACTCCATCTCAAACAAACAAACAAACAAACAAAAAACAAAAAACGCACCAAAAACCAAACAAAAACCAAAAAGCAAACAACAAAAAAGATTTTAGTTTTATTAATTTAGTATCCAATGTTTTAATTTAAGCACTCAACATAAGTTTAACATTCTGTGTTTACCATGTTACCCACTTCCAAGATAGATGATAAAAAGTGTTAGATTCAAAGACAAGTGTTTACAAATACCTACTATATGCCTAGCATTTTATGCAGTGTTTGGTGGTGTGGAATCTTATTTGAGAATAAAATTAAATATAAAATTGTCCTTTTTAAGACTGAATAAAGATGGCCAACTAGATGTAGCCAGGAGAAGCATCTGCCCCTGAGGGAGCAGGGCATCAGGAAGACTGGCATACTCCAAGAAGATCATTGGAGGGAAGGCACTGAGAGTGGATAAAGGGAGGACACAGATGCTTGGCTGAAGAGGGAGGAAGCTGGGAACCCTGCACAGGGCTACTATGCCATGCACAGGGACTCATTCCAGGCCCAGTGACTCTTGGGGAAAGGGTAAGTTGAACAGGCAAGCAGTGACATGCTCTCACCATGGATCTCTGGAATCCTGGCAGCCGGAGACCCCAACACTCCCATGGACACTTGAGCTGGAAGGGAGAGCTTCTTAGAGGTAGTAAGGGCAGGACTCCAGCCTCTGTGGAGCCCTGAGGGTTTGGTACAGGAATTTCTGCAATGGAGCATGGCCAGGAACGCCCATTCCTCAGATTCATCGTGCTTTCCTAGGAGACATTAGCCTTAAGGGAGCTGTTAGACCGGAACAGAGCAGGGTGATCTTGCCTGTGAGATCAGGCTATTCCAAACTCTGCTGGCCTCTCTCAGGGCCCCAGCCTGGCTGAGCTTGTTTGTGGTGCAGCCCCAGGTGCCCAGTTGGGCCACATCATAGCTCCTTTGCTGGTAGACTGTGCCTAACCATCAAAGAGCTCCAGTAGAGTAGGCCCCACTGACACACACGCTTCCCTATACCATATGCAAAAATAAACTCAAGATGGATTAAAGACTTGAATTCAAAACCTAAAATTATAAAAACCCTTCAAGGTTACCTGGGAAATAACATTCTGGACATAGGACCTGGCAAAGATTTCATGAAGAAGCTGCCAAAAACCATTGCAAGAAAAAGAAAACTTGACAAATGGGACCTAATTAAATGAAAGCGATTCTTCATAGCGAAAGACACTATCAACAGAGTAAACAGACGAGCTACAGAATAGGAGAAAATATTTGCATACTATGCAGTATCTGGAATCTATAAGGAACTTAAATTAACAAGCAGAAAAACCAACTCCCTTAAAAAGTGGTCAAAGGACATGAACAGACAATTTTAGAAGGAAGACATACATGCACCCAACAAGCATATGGAAGAATGATCAACATCACTAATTATTAGAAAAATGCAAATGGAAACCACGATATACTATAATATCTCATAACAGTCGGAATGGTTCTTATTACAAAGTTGAAAAGTAACAGATACTGTTGATGTTGTAGAGAGAAAGTAATGCTTATACACTGCTTCTGGGAATGTAATTTAGTTCAGTCACTGTGGCAAGCAGTTTAATGATTTTTCAAAGAACTCAAAACAGAATTACCACTTGACCCAGCAATCCCACTATTGGGTATGTACCCAAAGGAATATTAATCGTTCTACTATAAAGACACATGCCTATGTATGTTCATCACAACACTATTTACAATAGCAAAGATATGGAATTAACCTAAATGTCCATCAGTAGTAGACTGGATAAAGAAAGTGTGGTACATATACACCGTGGAATACTATGTAGCCATAAAAAAGAAAAAAGATCATTTTTTTTTTTCTAGCAACATCAATGGAGCTGGTGGCCATTATCCTAAGTGAACAAACATAGGAACGGAAAACCAAATACTGCATATTCTCAGTTATAAGTGGCAGCTAAACCTTGAATCCACATGGACCCAAAGAAAGGAACAACAGACACCATAGTCTACTTGGAGGTGGAGGGTGGAAGGAGAGTGAGGATCAAAAACCTACCTACTGGGTACTGGGTACTATAATTATTACCTGGGTGATACAATAATCTGTACACCAAAACACCATGACATACAATTTACCCATATAACAAACCTGCACGTGTACCACTGAACCTACAATAAATGTGAAAAAGTTATATATAAAATTGCCAAAATGCAAATGTTTACAGCTTATATCTATACTGTATGGTTGAAGAACAGGGAAAATCATTATGCATTGTCGTAGTTTGAGACAACTCCATTACAAAGGAGGCTCGAGATAGATTCTGATGATAGGAAGAATCTGAGGTAAGTGGAAAGGTGAATAGGCAGTTGTTTATAGCAATTTCTGTCTGTATATTTAGACATGAGTATAAAAATCTCAAACATCTTAAATTTTAATCATTAGGTGTCACAGCAGTATCAGCACTCAAACACAGGACTCTGCACACAGACAAGTTCATAGCTGGTAAAGTGCTGGAAAGTTCGGGGGGAGACAACTCTTGTTAGACATAATAGGGAGCCAACTTCTGCCATAGTTTTGGGGAAATGATGCAGGAAAGTTCCTTTTATTTCTTCAAATAGTGAAAAACTCTTATTTATCACTGAGGGGCTACAATGAACTATTTACTTATTTTCAGTAAAAACAAACAAATGATCAATCGATTGGACAAAGCTCCTGAATAATAAAAAAAACTTTATTAGAATGTTAAATTTACACACAGTATAACCCATTTATGCCTGAGGTGGCAAGTTTTTGAATTTTTTGCAATCAGACCTTGGTGATGACCTTAAAACAGTAGGATGTAAATAACTCCCACATTCTTAGTGTTCCAATACTGTAACACTAGGCATAAGTGTTAAGGGCCAGGGCATGAATCCAGTGGGAGAGAAACAAATTTCCTCAAAGTGTGTTGTTTCCAGAAGAGGGAGGGACACTAGGAACACAGCGCAGCAAACATCTGCCCTTATATAGTTGAAGTCTGTGTCCATTGTAGTATCTGATATTCCCTAAGTAATACTGTAAGTGGAAAATTTCCCTGAGTTTGGTACTTGTAAAAATGTTTTGCTTTCAGAATTGAGTCACAGAATGCTCAAATCTAACAGCATTGCCTGTTGGATTAACGAAAGTACAGGAAGGTTGCTTTGACAGCTCAGTATTGCAGTACAACCCAGGTACTTTATATCTTTTTCCCTTCTCCCTTCTCTCTATAATCCCGCTGTTCCCTCTCTAGGTTTCTTACCTCCTGATCACAAAATGGCTGCCAATTATCCATAAGCTAAATCCTAATGCGAGTGAACATGATCAAGGTAGGAAACAGAAGATCTGTCAGAGTTACAAAAGGGATAGATTTTAGGTTCTTTTATCTTTTTGTAAGGCACAAAAAATCCCAGGAAAACTCCAACAGATTTGTTTTATTTAAAAAAATCAGTTTCATTGAGGTATAATTTATAGTAACATTCACCAAGGTTAAGGATGCAAGTTAAGCTTTCACCAATGTATGCAGTCATGCAACCCATACCACAATAATTCAGAAAGTCAAGATGTTCCCAGATAGATTGACATTTCTTCAACTGACTATCTTAAAAATTCTTCTGTCCATAATGATATTTTTATAGAGCTGATCCTTAGATCTTAATGAAAGCTGACATTTCAATAATAGCTAACCTTTATTAAGTGCTTTCTGTGTGCTAGTCACTACACTAAATGTTTGCCGTACTTTACCTCCTTTAGTATTTTGGAAGTTTGATCATGTTCGGACTTGATATTTATCACTATATAATAGTTGCACATATATTCAAGGTACATGTGATATTTCGATACATGTTTATAATGTGTAGTGATCATATCAGGGTAATTGAGATATTCATCACCTGAAACCTGTATCTTTTATTTGTGCTGGGAACATTCATTCTTTTCTTCTAGCTATTTTGAAATATACAATAAATTATTATTAATTATAATCTCCCTAATATCAAATATTAGAACTTATTCCTTCTATCTAATAGTATTTTTGTATCCATTAACCAACTTCTCTTCATTCCCCACTCCTCCTTTCCTTCCCAGGCTTTGGTAACCATCAATCCACTCTTTTTAAAATTTTTAAAACAACAGGGTGGGATAGGTTTTATTAACAGGGCTGTCACTAGTATATATGGTGCCTTTGTGTGAAATAGCAAAAGGTAGCCCTTCTGCTTGGATGTAGGAGACAAGGCCGTCTAAGTAGACCAGGGATGGAGTTTGGCTTTCTCTTTCCTCCTAGACATCTTTGTGGAGTACATAAAATTTTGGATGAAAAAGCCTACTCGACTGTTCCTATTTTACAGTACAAAAACTTCATCTTTAGAGCAGTGAATCAGCCCATTCTGGGTTATGCAGTATGGGGCATATCTTGACTTTCGATGATGGGATTTTACTCACCGGTATCATTGTTAAGTCCATGCAGAAATGTCCTTGGCTAAACAATTCCTTGAATTTCTTTGTAAGATTTTGCCTCCTTCTTATTCAGTATTTACCAACTCTCATATTTTTATTCAGGCTTATCTCTTTCCTCATTGATTTAATAGCATGAAATCATTTTCTCAGTTATGACACTATTAACTATTATTGCAATTACTATTTGTTCATAGAACCTCATATAATTTTATCTTTTTAGTGGAAATTAGCTATAGCTGATAATTATTACAGTAATTTTAAATTGACTAGTTACTAGCATTTCATATAAATTTGTTTGCATTGAGACACATGAAAAGCTCATATCTATTAAGTTTCCTATTTTTGATAAAATTATTCTTGCTTTTATTAGTAATAGATGGTATTAGGTTCTAATGCAATCGCTTGATGATGCCATAATATAAAATGAAAAATCTGGTCAAACATTATATGCCTGGAACAATTTTTATATAATTTTATGATTTTAAAGCTATCATGGAAAGTCCCAGGAGAAATATCTTTGGGAATTGCAAAAACAATTATGTTTGAAATGAATTGTTTAGAGTTTGTTAGTCTGTACTGGATTTTCAAATGCAAATTGTAACTGGAATTTTCTTCTTTTTCTTGAGATTGAGAGAAAGTAAATTAAAATTAGATGTTCATTTCTTGCTGTTTAAGTTCATGGTTTACCCATCTTGCCTCCTGAAAAATAGGTATAATTAGATCTCTTGCATAATTTTCTCACTATTCTATAAAAAGCAGTGTACAGATTATTGAGAAACTAGAAATAATGGCAGAAAAGTCTCCAATTAGAAAATGATTGATTAATTTGTTGCAGTTGATAAAATATTAGTGTCTATTTTCAGATTCTAGGACTAAAAAGCAAATAACTCAACCTGTATCATCTATTGTGACTTAAAATCAAAGTGGCTGTCAATTACTTTGAGGCACGCTCCTTTTTGGCATAAACTTATTTTATTGTTTTTTCTGTTTTGTGTTTGTTTCTCAGCAACAATATGTCTCCTTGAAGTTTCAGAGCAGATCTCTTAAGCAAAAGAAGATTTTTTTTTTTAACTACACTTTTATGTTTGGGACAGCACATTACTCATTACTCTAGAGCTGTAGATCTTAAAGTGTGGCTCTTCTTTCATCTTTCAGTAGCATTAGCATCACCAAGGATCTTGTTAGAAATGCCAGTCTTAGGGTACCATCCCAGAGCTGTCGGATCAGAAACTGGGATGGGCCCAGGGATCTGTGTTTCAATAAATCCTTCCAGGGGATGATGATGCATGCAAAACTTCGAGAACTACTTTTCTAAAGGAACTTAATACAACCAAATTAACTATGTTGCTATTAATTATTTGCAATATTTTAGTCTTGGGTAGAATTGCTAAGTCACAGGATATGAATATATTCAACTATAGCAGGTAATGCTAAGTAGTTTTATAAGTACCTGTTCCAATTTAGAGTTCTACCAGTAGTAAATAAAAGTCTTACTGTGTTATCCCTAACTTTGTCAGACATTTTAATTTTTATAGATCTGGTGGGTGTGAAATGGTATCAAGTTATGGTTTGAATTTGACTATACTTAATGACCTTTAGCATCTTTTCATGTATTTTTATGTTTGTTGGTCAGTTACATTTATTTACATTTAAGTAAATTGTTTACTTTTACCTTATCATTTCTCAATTGGGTTTTCTTTTTTGATTCATAGGAGTTTTAAAAATATTGTGGATACTAATCCTTTATCATTTTGTGTTTCATATCTTTTCCCTGGTTATGATTTTTACTATCACTTTTCCTGATGTATCACTGAAGAAGTTCACAATTTTAATGTAGTAAGATCTATTTGACTTAATTTATAATTTTCGCTCCTATGATTTGTTTAAAAACTTACCCTTTATGCAGAAAACAGAGAACTATTCTCTGATTTTTTTTTCTAGAAGATGTTTAAGGCTTTAACATTTAAGTTTTTATTGTACATAAGTATCATACATGTACCTATATATAAAATTATATATGTATACACACATTTTACTGAGGTTTTTGATTCACATGTAATAAAATATATACCCATTTAAAGTGTATACTTTGGGTTTTGACAAATGCATACACTCATAACCACTACCACAAGCAAGAGGTCGAATATTTGCATCACCTCAAAAAGCTCCCTTTACAGTCTGTTGCTCCCAAGTCACCTGGCCTCGGCCAACAACTTATCTGTTGAATAACCAGAGATTTGTTTTGTCTTTTCTAAGAATTTCGTATAAACGGAACCCTACAGTACGTATTATTTTGCATCTGGCTTCTTTCACTCAGCATAACGTAATTGAGATTTATCCATGTTGTTGTATGTAGCAGTAGTTGTTTTCTTCTTACTTTCTATTTGCCAAGTCTCATTCCATTCTATTGTGGGATAGTCCACAATTTGTGCATTTATTTACCTGTTAATAAATTGTTTCCAGTTTTGTAAAAATTATTTTGGAAAAAGTGGTCATGAATATTTGTATTCAAGTTGTATGGACATATGTTTATATATCTTGGAAAAATAGCTAGGAATAATAAGTTAATATTTAACTTCATAAAAAACTACCAAAATGTTTCAAAAGTAGTCCTATTTTGTATTCCCACCAGCCATGTATGAGAATTCTAGTTTCTTCACATTCTCTCCCACACTTGGTATTGATAGTCATTAATTTTAGGCATTTGAATGTGTGTTTAGTAATATCTCGTTGTGGCTTCTGTTTGCATGAAATTGGTTTTTGTGATGTATGGGAGATATTCAGTTTCATTCTTTTTTTTTCATCTGATCAACCAATTGTCTGAGTACCATTTAGTGTATAATACATAATTTCCTCATCAATATGCAATGATAGTTCTATCATATCCTGAGATGATACTAAAACTATGTAAAACCCGCTATGAAAATGGGCACTCTCCTTTTTTTAGAGCTTGGAGTAAAATGTAAAAGTTTAACAGGCATATTTAATGTCATGCTTTAAGTTAATCAATATTTTAATAAGCTTCCTTTAGAAATTAGAATGCTTGTTAGTAAAGTCACCACTTATTCAACCCTAACTTATTCTCTTCTTGCTCAGTGTCTTATCTATTTTTTCTCTTTTAAAACATTCTTAGCCTTGAAGCTTTACATGTGTTTTTAAAAAATCCTATATTTTTTCTATAATTTTCAGTGGTCTATACTTGATCTGTACTCCAGATATGTGGTTAACAATATTGCTGGCTGTGAAAGTCCTCTTTAAGATTTATTCTTCCTCTGAAGAGAAGTAGGTATCCCAGAGAGAGAACATGAAAAATATAAAAAATATGAAAGTATGAAGGTGAAAATTAAAAATCACCTATAATCTTTCCTTTCAGACATAATCATAATCTGCATTTTTTGTTTCCATTTGTTTATCAAAATTATACATACAAATGTTAAAGAAAAAGTAATTTGGAATCACTTAGTGTTGAAAGTTAGTCTTTAGCACTTCCTCTTTCTCCTTCTCAATTCTATTCTTCTTCTTTTTTTTTTTTTGAGACAGAGTCTGGCTCTGTCGCCCAGGCTGGAGTGCAGTGGCGCGATCTCGGCTCACTGTAAGCTCCGCCTCCGGGCTTCACGCCATTCTCCTGCCTCAGCCTCCCGAGTAGCTGGGACTACAGGCACCTGCCACCACGCCTGGCTAATTTTTTGTATTTTTTTGATGGAGACGGGGTTTCACCATGTTAGTCAGGATGGTCTTGATCTCCTGACCTCGTGATCCGCCCACCTCGGCCTCTATTAAAGTACACACTATTCTTTAGTGTGTACTTGAACATTCTTTAAGTATGTGGTTTGTTCTAGAAGCATTATTAAGACTTTTGTGTTTGACTACTGTTAAATTGTAAAATTAAAACCTAATAAAAAGTACTTACAGAATTGTGACTGTATATTTGGAAATTTTAATATAAATAAAAGTATTTTAAGACATAAGGCCAATAATAAATATATGTAGCTATAGTCACAATTGAGAAAATGTGTTGTAAAATACATCAAGTTTGCAATATTATTTGAGTTAAGAACTATGTTTGGTCTATTTCTGGGTCAAGGATGTTAAATTGTGCTAATGTTTAGTTTTATATCACTTTTTTTGTAGAAACCCTATTGTGCAGTAAATAGTGTAAATTGAATTAATTTGTTTTTATGTTTCCATGATAAAATTTATACTTTCATCTTCAAAGTAGATGCTTCAAATTTATTTTCTAATATTTAAATTCCCTAGTTAAGAGTGGAGACAAGAAGATTTAAAATGTCTAATCTCTTAGGGTTTAAAAATACAAGCAATTATTGTGTGTGTTGGATTTATTACTTTGTAGATTAAAATCAATGGGATTTTTGCAATTAATGACAAAATTGCATATAATGGTCTTATGGTATTAATAGTCTTGGTAAGCCATCTGTAGCAGTTTTCAATTCTCAACATAATTGCATAGAGTAGTTTATGTTTTCCAAGGAAAAATCTCTGGCAAACTATGCCTCATTTTATTTCTATTTTAAGCTAATCCCCTGACTCAATCTTAGATCTATGAGTTACTCTTATTTGGAGATTTGGGAGTTTGCAGAAGTGTGGAGATAATAAAATCACGATTTGCTAAGTTGCATACTGTTCAGGGATGGCAGGTTCTTCCTATACCAATTCAGTGTTTTATTGTTTCTGTATGTGTGTGGGTGGGGTAGGGGAAAGGTGAAAATAGCATTCTGTCCTTCCACTTGGGTGTGCAAGTTTACCATTTGCACTTAAGAATGTGTCATCTATCTAGAATAATCAGTTGGGTGAAATGGAATCTGTGAACTGACATTTAGTTATGTGACACAGGTGGTCATTTCTCTCCTAACATGTCAATGTGTGCCTGTGAATGAAATCCAAAGACCCTTTTGTTTTTCCTAGTGTGAACTTCAGGTACAAGAGTTGAGTTGTTCTTACTCAATTCATAGTAAGCTCATTGTTATATTTTGGTGTTTGACCCTCCAAATCTCATGTTGAAATTTAATCGCCAATGCCAGACGTGGGGCCTAATTGGTGGTGATTGGGCCATGGGTGCAGATCCCTCCTGAAAGCCTTGGTGCCATCTTCCCTGTAGTGAGTTCTTGCTCTATTAGTTCCCAGAGAGCTGGTTGTTAAAAGAGCCTGGCACCTCCCTCCTCCTCTCTCTTCCTCTCTTGCTGTGTGATTTCTGCACAGACCTGCTCCCTTTCATTTTCCCTGAGTGGAAAAGCCTGAAGCTTTCACTAGATGCCCAGTCTTCCAGCCAGCAGAATTGTGAGCCAAAATAGACCGTTTTTGTTTATAAATTACCCAGTCTCAGGTATTTCTTCATAGCAACACAAACTGAATCAAGACACTTATCATTGCTTTACCTTTTATCGTCTATGGTGTTTTTTTTTTCTTTGATCTTCTACCCTGATTCTACCCTATATATAAGCATAGTCTTCATTGAATTTAACATATAACATACCATGTTATATGTTGTTCATATGTTCATTTAGGTATATGTCTGTAACAAACATGCTGCTTTATTCTGGGGTGTCTTCAGTTTATGTAGATGACACTATGCTACAAAATACACTCCTAATATTTTCTCTCAACATTAAAAATATTTTATTTATTATTAACTATTATTTGTTATTTTATGTTTCCATTATAAGTATTTATTACATTTTACTTACCCATTCATTTAGTGATCAAAATCTTGTAGGCCTCCAGCATCTTGATATGAGAAAAAATGCTTTAATTATCATCTTTGTATGTGGCTCACTCTTGAAGGACAATTGTTGGGTGCTGGGATGTTCTCACCCTCAGTGTTCTTCCACCAGTAGTTCACGAGGCTTTCAGCAGTTGATGCTATCTGACCTTTTACATTTTGCCATTCTAATGTATGTAAAGTGGCATCTCCTTTAAATTTGGATTTCTCTGATTACTAATAAGGCTAAACATCATATTCTTATAAATCATTTAAGGTTTTCATTTTTGTAAATTGCCTATTCATAGCCTTGCTCATTTTACTTATAGATTTCCACTTTTTTCTTGACGATTTGTGAGAATTACTTTTATATTTTTGTACTTATTCCCTTGACTGTCTTAAATATTGTGAATGTCTTCCATCGGTCTGTCATTCATATTTTGTTTATGACATGCTTCACTGAACGTGAATCTTTCATGAAATTTGATTGCATTAAAATTAATTTTTCCCTTTATAGTATCTATTTTGACTATTTAAAAAACTGATTTCCTAATCTACCCCCAAGGTCTCAAATATATTCTTTTATATTTTTTCTTTAGCTCTATAGTTTTGCACATACTGTGTTTTTCCCTTTCTATAGAGAATTTACTCCATAATGCATCTTATTCCTACTGATTTATGATGCCTCTTTATTACAAAGCTACTATATTTTTTCCCACTGGCTTAATAGTCTATTCTTGCACCAATTACTACCTATTTATTGATCCATCTCTATCTATCTATCTGTCTGTCCATTCCATCAACTATCTTTAACTGTTTGGCTTCATAATATCTGCTAAAGCAAGTTATTCATTTTCTTTTTCTAAACTGTCCTGCTGACTGATTCTGTGTTCTCACATGTAATTGTGGGAAGCACCTATCAAATTGCAAATTTTACTCAATTTTTTTTTGGAATGACATGATATTAATAGAGTAGTGGAGTGACAATTGATGTGCTTTAACTGTTTAATGGTTTCATCCTGGAATATAGTATAACTTTCTACTCAGTTTTAAAAATCTTTAATAGAGTTATTATTTTTTCCTGCACTTGTTAGGAGGACATTTTATTTATTTGTTTGTTAACTTTTCAATTCAGGGGTATATGTGCAGGTTTGTTATATAGGTACACTTGTATTATGGGGATTCGTTGTATAAATTATTTCATCACCCAGGTGGTAAGCCTAGTACCCATCAATTAGCTCTCCCTCTTCCCTCCCTCCACCCTCCTATAGGCCCTGGTGTGTGTTGTTCCCCTCTATATGTCCATGTTTTCTCATCATTAAGTCCCCATTTATAAGTGAGAACATGTGGCATTTGGTTTTCTGTTCCTGCATTAGTTTGCTGAGGATAATTGTTCCATCCATGTCCATGCAAGGACATGATCTCATTAGTTTTTTATGGCTGCATAATATTCCATGGTGTATGTGTACCACATTTCTTTACTGTCTAGCACTGATGGGCATTTAGGTTGATTCCATATCTTTGCTATTGTGAATAGTGCTGCAATGAACATATGCATGCCTGTGTCTTTATAATAGAACAATTTATATTCTGTTGGGTATATACCCAGTAATGGGATTGCTAGGTCAAATGGTAGCTCTGTTTTTAAGTCTTTGAGGAATCACTACACTGAAGAAAACATTTTATTGAGGGTGATTCCTAGATATTTATTTGATACTTTGCTGTGGCAGTGATTAGTATTTTGTTTTCTATCATATAATTTAATTAGTTGTATTGGTAAAGATATATCTATGGATATTTTTGTTAATAGCTTACTTACAAGCTTTCATAAACTTATTAGTAAAAGTATCAACTTTCTTCAGTGTTCTATGTAAGAAATAATATATTCTAAAAATTACAATTTCACCTTCTTCAAAATCTTCATACTTCTAACCTATTTTCTGTGTTTTGTGGCATTAATCAAGTCTTCTAGTACTACATTAAATAGTGGCAGTATTTCTGATATTGTGTTATCAATTATGTATTTGCTGTAGAATTTTGGGTGGATATTTATCAAGTTAGGGAAGCCTTCTGTTGTTTCAGGTTTTCTCAGTTTTTTGTTGCTTTTTTTTTTTATTTGTTTTTCTTTAAATAATCCTGTAAGGTACTGAAATTTTTCAGATGCCTTCCTGCATTCATTGGAATGATCATATATTTTTTCTACTTTGAACCATTAATATGGGGCATTATGATGACTAGATTTTCTGATGTTACAATTGCTACATTCCTGGGATAAAATCTGTTTGACTGTGATACAGACATTTTAATATAGCATTAGAACAGTAAGTATATATCTTATTGAGGATTTTGGAATCTATGTTCACATATTGAAATGATCCTATAATGTCATTTTCTTATATCCAGACTTGGTTTGAGGTTAATAATCAGCTTTGTGATATAATCAGGAAGCTTACATTCTTTTTCTACTTTCTAGAATTTTTTGAATAAGATAGAGATTATAACTGCCTTCATAGTATCTGATAATGAGCCTAGGGTTGATTCACAGGGAAGTTATTGATAGCTTTATGTCTATCACAATGTGGTAAATACTTAACAACCACCTTTCCAGGGTGTGTGTTGGGGGTGGGGGGTAGAGGAAAATTCCTGATTTAAGTGTTCTCCAGTTTTGTAGTGTAAATATTGCTACTACTACGCCCTATTTCACGCTATCAATGTGAAGTCGCTGAATGTGAAGTTGCAGAGATATGCATAGTCAGCTCCTGTGACCTGGCACAGACTGGCTCTGTCAACATAGAGACATGACAACCTCTAGAGTGGAATGGCAGCTTCTTCACTTTCAACTTCCTTGTCTTTAGCACATTCCTTTTTTGGCCAGCTCTAACTCAGAAGAGGGTTCTAGGAACCTTATTTCTGGTTTAACAAGTTATTTTTGGATTCATGGAAAACAAACTGCCATTACTAGTGTTTTTAATTTATTTGCTGGTTATTGCCCTCATCAACTTTACTATTTGGACATTTTACATGTTTCCAAACATCTATCCTTTTTATCTAGGTTTCAAATTGGCTGACATATAGTTTTCCACAACATTTTTATATTTTTAATACTTTAATTACAATATATACATTTTAAATTCTTTTTCTTGATATGTCTTGCCAAAAGTTTGCTGTTGTATTAAAATACTTTTGGTTTAATCATCTCTATTTTACTGATTTCTGTCCTTATCTTTATTTTCCTTCTTTTCTTTCATTTCCATTACATTTTTTTCTTGTTTTAATTTTTGCTCCTTTAACCTGTTTATAATACCCGTTTTTGTTCTTTTATGATGTTTTTCTCCCTGAAGTTTGTGTTATCTGTACCAATGTTTCCCTGACTTTATTTAGCATTATAGTTACTTGGTATATCTGATTTATTCCTTTTGACAGGCTTCATGACCACTACCCCAAAATACGGCACCTTTGCCTGTGTGGAAACAACAGAAGCAGGAAGATTACTCTTATTTTCTTCCGACCTTTTTCTCTTGAAGTAGACCATAAAGAAGAATCTGACGTTTCTCTGAAGGAAACCTTCATTCCAGACGTACCCTCCCTATGTCCAAAGAACATCTTTATCTTTAAAGACACAGAGATGCCAAGAAGAATCTGAACAAACAGGACTTGCCAGATCCCCCAGTTTACTAATATTGGACCATACTCTTTTGTTCTTCAATCATATTTCTGCATCATGTTCTTAAAAATACACAGTTTTCCCCATTCCTTTGGGTATTTATTCCCGAAAGCTTCTGTGTCATGTAAAACTTATATTAAATAAATTTGTATGCTTTTGCTTGTGTGCTTTTCCCTTGTGTCTTTTGTTATAAGGGTTTCAGTCATGCTCCTAGCGATGGGTGAACAAAGAAATCTTCTTTTCTCCTTTATACTTTATTTTCTTTTTATAAGAATTCATTTACATTTGTTATGACTTTCAATAAGTTTGGATTTATTTCTACAACTTCATTTGACAATGAAATCTGTCATCTGTTCAAACATTAAGACACTTCAGCTTATACTGCTCACTCCCAACTAATATATTCTTGTTATCAAGTATTTTACTTCTGTTTTGTTTTTCTAACCATGCAAATTAGATGACTTCATAATCATCACTATATCCTAGAGTAAATTTTTGTCCACATTTATCATTTATTTTTGTTCAGTATTACTTATTGCATTTTAGACATATCTTCAGCAATTGTTTCCCAACTTCCTGGTGTACAGTTTTTCAAATAACTTTAATGAGTATATGTTGGTTGTAAAGTTTTTGTCTAAAATATGTTTATTTGGGCTGGGTGTGGTGGCTAACGCCTGTAATCCCAGCACTTTGGGAGGCTGAGATGGGTGGATCATGAGGTCAAGAGATAGAGACCATCCTGGCCAACATGGTGAAATCCCACTCTACTAAAAATACAAAAATTAGCTGGGCAATTTGGTGTGCACATGTAGTCCCAGCTACTTGGGAGGCTGAGGCAGGAGAATTGCTTGAACCCAGGAGGCAGACGTTGCAGTCAGCTGAGATTGCACCACTGCACTCCAGCCTGGTGACAGAGCGAGACTCTGTCACAAACAAACAAATAAACAAACAAAAGTTTATTTGCCTTTTCTTCTTGAAAGTTAGTTTTGTTAAATTTACAATTATGGATTAACCTTTTTTTTTTCTAAACACTTTGTGAAGATTTTATTACTCTGATTTCTGGCCTTCCTTGTTACTGGAGTAAAGTTGGCTACAGCTTTGTCTTTTCCCTTTGGCTGCTTTTAAGATTTTCTCTTTGTCTTTGTTACACTTAAGTTGTGATTACTATGTGTCTTTTTGATGTTTATTTTTATTCATACTGCAGATTTACTGTTTCCCAAGCCAAAACAAAGACACTAATTACGTTAGTGTCCTAAAGTAATATTAAATGTTTAAATGTTCCTACCTAAGTATTTTTTTCCTCTATTTTTTCCCCAATATTTCTGGAACTCCAATTAAAGTGTGTTAAATCTTTTTATACTTTAACTCCCTTCTTCTTTTTTTCTTATTGTGTTTCTTTTCGACTCCTGTACTGAATTCTGAGTTACTTCTTTAGATCTACCTTTTAGTTCATTAATCATCTCTTCAGAGGTGCCTAATTTTCTGCTTAACCCATCCAATATACATTTAATTTTATCTGTTGTATTTTCTAGTTCTAAAACTTCTGTCTTTTCCAAATGTTGCTGGCAATTTCTAATAGTCGCTTCCCCTACCCTTTCATGTTTTCAACTTCTTTTTTCAATTCCTTAAACACGTTAGGTATTTTTTCTTAATTTGTATTCTAAATCTTTTAATTCTAGTGTTTGCATCCTTCAGATATAGACTTTCTTTTTTTTTTTTTTTTTTTTTTGAGACAGAGTCTCACTCAGTCGCCCAGGCTGGAGAGCAGTGGCACGATCTCGGCTCACTGCAAGCTCTGCCTCCTGGGTTCACGCCATTCTCCTGCCTCAGCCTCCCGGGTAGCTGGGACTGCAGGCGCCCACCGCTATGCCCAGCTAATTTTTTTTGTATTTTTAGTAGAGACGGTGTTTCACCATGTTGGCCAGGATGGTCTCGATCTGCTGACCTCGTGATCTGCCCGTCTTGGCCTCCCAAAGTGCTGGGATTACAGGTGTGAGCCACCGCGCCCGGCCAAAATATAGACTTTCATTTAAAATTCATATAATTATGTCAGTATGTAGCGTACTATTTCTATTTCTAGATCAGGAAAACTAAAGCTAGGAATGCTAAATAATTTACCCATGTCAAAAATTGAATAAATGTCTGGGCAAGTATTTTAGCTCTGATTTGCTTGACCTCAGAAATGCTGTTGGTGTGATCATACTTGAGTCTTCCAGTCACTATTGACTGAGCAGCTAATACATGTACCAGTAGATCTTATACTAGATTCTGAGTGTGTTGAGTGTGGGAATAAGGCTATATTTAATACTATATCCATGCATTTATTAAAAAGCATAGAAAACTGGAGACACTTAATATTTACAAGGTTACATGGCCGATCATTGTCATAGGATCTTGTTATGATCTTCTATTACAGCAGATTTAGTACATTTATAGGATCAGTTAATATTTGGCTCATTAACCCCAGACTGCCTCTGTAGTAGGATGTGAGGGATAATCTTATGGACAATTATGGAATATCCTTGGTATCTTCATTTATATTTAGTTCCATCCTACTGCTTTTAGGTGGTGGTGTTTGTTGGGTCTTTCTGTACCTTTCCTTATTTGGGCTTCTGTGGTAGTTCATTCACTAATGTTAATCTCTCTTTTTTAACCAGTCCATCTTGGACGCTACTGTGTTCGGAATTGGTGGGTTCTTGGTCTTGCTGACTTCAAGAATGAAGCCAGGGACCTTCGTGGTGAGTGTTACAGTTCTTAAAGATGGTGCGTCTGGAGTTTGTTCCTTCAGATGTTCAGATGTGTCTGGAGTTTCTTCCTTCTGGTGGGTTCGTGGTCTTGCTGACAGGAGTGAAGCTGCAGACCTTCGCCGTGTTACAGCTCTTAAAGGCAGCACGTCTGGAGTTGTTCTTTCTTCCCGGTGGGTTCGTGGTCTTGCTGGCTTCAGGAGTGAAGCTCCAAACCTTCGCAGTGAGTGTTACAGCTCATCAAGGCGGTGTGGACTCAACGAGTGAGCAGCAGCAAGATTTATTGTAAAGAGCGAAAGAACAAAGCTTCTACAGTGTGGAAGGAGACCTCAGCGGGTTGGCACACTGCCCCTGAGGCCTACTTTTATCCCCTTATCTGACCTCACCCACATCCTGCTGATTGGTCCATTTTACAGAGAGCTGATAGGTCTATTTTACAAAGAGCTGATTGGTCCGTTTTGACAGAGTGCTGATTGGTGCGTTTACAATCCTTGAGCTAGACACAGAGTACTAGACGGAAAAGTTCTCCAAGTCCCCGCTAGACTCAGGGGCCTAGCTGGCTTCACCTAGTGGATCCTGCATGGGGGTTGCGGGTGGAGTTACCTGCCAGTCCCATGCCGTGCACCCGCACTCCTCAGCCCCTGGGCGGTTGATGGGACCCGACACTGCAGAGCAGGGGTCGGGGCTCCTAGGGGAGGTTCGGGCCAGGCGGGAGCCCACCGCGGGGAGGGGGGTGCTGTTCAGGCATGGCAGGCTGCAGGTACGCAGCCCTGCCCTGCAGGGAGGCAGCTGAGGCCCCAGAGAACTCGAGTGCATCCAGCACTGCTGGGGGACCTGGTGCACCCTCTGCAGCTGCTGGCCTGGGTGCTAAGCCCCTCACTGCCCTGGGTCGGTGGTGCCAGCCGGCCACTCCCTGTGAGGGTCCTGTCAAGCTCTCGCCCTCGCCCTCCGTAACTCACGCTGGCATGTGAGTGCCGAGTGCAACCCCGGTTCCCGCCGGTGCCTCTTCCTCCACACCCCCCCACAATCACAGGGAGGTGGCTCTGGCCTCCGTCAGCCCAGAGAGGGGCTCCTACAGTGCCTTGGTGGGCTGAAGGGCTCCTCAAGCGCCACCAGAGTGGATGCTGAGGGCGAGGAGGGGCCGAGAGCGAGGGCTGCTAGCAGGTTGTCACCTCTCACTACTGCTGCATTATTCTCTCTAAACTGTAGCTTTTATTGTAAAGCTCCTTGACTCAAAAACTTTCAGTATTATCTCTCTATTGCTTATATTACAATGTCTAAATTATTGCCATTGCCATTCATACCAGTCTTTAGTATAGTTCCGATTTTCTATTTCAAACTTAATTCTCCCTACTCTCTACATAATGACAACAGCTAACACTTATTATGCACTTTCCCTGTGTGTGGCACCATCTTGGGAGCTTGGTATGTATCATGTCATTTAATATTTGCAACAAATCTAGAGATATGTACAATTATCCTTGTTTCACACATGAGGACCCTAAGGCTTAGAGAGCTTAGAAAATGTGCACAAGTTTACACAGCTAATAAGTGCTCAAGATGAGATTTGAATTCAGACAGTCTCACTCCAGAGCTGAAGCTATAAATTACCCACTGAACACTATTACTTACATCCTATTACCCTATTCTAAAACCAAAAGGAATCATTCATTGTGTCCCAAACTTACATTGTACTTTTTTTTTGCTTATATTTTATTTTTGCCATGCGTCATGAGTCACATGACAAAACCTAACACACACCCAGTTTAAATTTTATTTCTTGCAAATCTTCCCTCATTTTTCAACTCTTAAAATACTACACGTGCCTCTCCTTGTCACAGAAACATTTATTTCAGTTATCTTTGCATGTGCCTTTCCTCCCTGGTTGTAGTTTAGGGATCAGTGTTTCGAAGGTAGATGATAATTTTAGTTGTTTTTCAGCAGCTAGCATGATGTATTACTCCATTTTTGTACCGCTATAAAGATACTACCTGAGACTGGGTAATTTATAAAGAAAGGAGTTTAATTGACTCACAGATCTGCATGGCTGGGGAGGCCTCAGGAAACTTACAATCACAGCCTATGGCAAAGGGAAGCAGGCAACGTCTTCAAAAGGCAGCACGAGAGACAGAGGGTGCAGGAAAAACTGCCACTTTTAAATGATCACATCTCATGAGAACTCTCTCACTATCACAAAAACAATGTAGTGGAAAGCGCCCCTATGATCCAATCACCTCCCAGCAGGCACTCCCTCCACGTGTGAGGATTACAGTTCCAGAAGAGATTTGGGTGGGGACACAGAGTCAAACCATATCACTGGGGATTTGAATCAGCAGAAAGAAGTCTAGACGCTGCTTTTGTCACTTTGTAGGTGGATCATTTTGAGAAAGCTGCTTGGAATGCTGTCCAAGTTTCTTTTTGTTGCAGGACTCTTTCTTAGTTCAGGTAAAGATCGGGTTCTTGTCTGTCCCACGGCCACGAAAATTTAGGCTTGCAGATGGCTTAAAGGGTGAGTGAAGCAGGGTTTTATTGGGAGAAAAGGGAAAAAAGGGGGAAACAAGGACTCTAGCGAGGCCAGAGTCCCTTCATGAGAGGCTTCCCACCAGGCAGTTTGAATCCCAGGTTCCACACAGGAAGAGGCGGGGCCAGGGCATGAACTTCCCTGGCTCCATACAGGAAAAGGTGCTGCAAAGGTCCCGAACTTCCTGAGGCTCCACCTCAGTGGGCAGGTTGGTTGGAGTTTCTCCAGGGACCTCCACTCATTTGGCTGTCTCATTTCCTCGCCTATGAAATGAAGAGGCTGAGCTACCTCACAGGGCTGTAATGAGAGAGCAACAAGGTAATGCAGGCAAATCTGATGGCAGGTAAGTGGTGTGTACTCAGTGCTACCTTTTGTTCCAGTCCCACTTAGTTCAAGCAGCAGGCCCTTGTTTATATTGGGTAGGGAGTAAACAAATTGTAAGAGTGAATGAATCTCCATTGAGTCTCTCGTTGACAAACTCCATGAGTGTGTTCTGCTACTGCAGTTTTTGCATGGGATTGTCCTGATGTTTGCTCCTCCGCTCAAATAAAAGCTACCAACCTTGTGGCACATTTTTAAGGCTACCTTACTTTTTCTAGGTGATAGTGGCTCTAATTGGTTCAAGAGATGAACTAATCCTTTCTCTTAAATTAGTTGTCTAATGATTCTTTCTCTGAGGGCAAGTAAGTCTTAATCCATTTCGATGTAGAGACTCCTATAATGTATCATTTGTGGGGAGTTCTCTGTCAGGTTTAAAGGAATTTAATTTGGATACATTGTATTGGCTTTTGTAAAGGACCCTTTAAGAGGGTTATTTTCCTCATGCATATAACTTACACTATTTCCATTTTCATTCTTGTTCTCATGAGCAAATGGCATAGAGTTTGTTGTTTGGATAACTGGAGAGTTGAGAATAGAATTCATCATTACTGAGATTACTTTCAACTTAACAGATGAGAAGTGAAAACTTCTTGCGTTTGTGAGTACCATGTAAAGTGGCTGCAATCAGTAGGTCACAATGGGTTCTGCCACAACTATATACAGAATTATCTCTTTCCACTCTGTATCCCTGTCTGTCTGCCTTCTGAGCAAAATTTAGGAAACTTCTCTTGGAGCTCTCCACTTTTGAGAAAATTCAGAGTTCTACATGATGTTTTCCTCATTCTTCCATCTCTAGTTTCATGGAGAAGATGAGAAACAGTTTTTTTGAGTCTACATCTGGTCTCCAAAACAGTGTTTTAAAAAGGTCATTGTAATAGATAGTCTATAAAGTCTTAGTTTTATTCACATATTAATTTTCTGATACTCTATTTATTTGACTCTGTTTTAACTCTAAGAACATCTCTTATGAATACCTTGAAGAAAGAACATGAAATTGTCCTTTTGGGTACTTTGTTACAGCCACAAAGTGACTACTCTCTCTGCAAATGTAATCAAGTGAAGCAATTTTTCATACAAAGCAAAATAGAGCTGTTGCTGTAATTACTGTGAAGACACCAAACAAAACAAGGCTAATCACTGGAGGAGAAGACACAGAATGAATTTTGTGAGAAATAGGCCATCTTCCTCAATAGGCAGGTGTGTGTGTTTGTGTGTGTGTGTGTGTGTGTGTGTGTGTGTGTGTGTGGTTCCCACCACTCTGGAGAATAGGAATTTTGATGACATTAACAGAGTTTATTAATGATCATTTTAACTAACTCCATCCACCTAATTAAATCATCAGCTACAATTGGTAACAGGGGAGTGTAATTTAAATGGAACTATTCTGACAAAGTAGTTTGCACTACATTCCTAAATATTTAATACTCCCTATGGCTGGATTAACCGGAATATTTAAGGAGCTATTTAGCCAGGTCCAGGTCTTTCAAAGGTTATGAACAGACATGTTCTATGCTTTAAAAAAAGACAATCATAAATAAACTTCTACTTAAAATCTTCTGTGATTGGCCATAATGTAGACTGGGAAATTATAATTAAAACCGTTTTATTTCATTGATAAGACAAATACGCCCCTAAAGGAAAATCTAGTTATTTTAAGCAATTTATTAGGACTAGAAAGTAGAGTAAAAGCAGAGTAGAATATATACATAATGCATGCACACACACAGACACACACACACATGCAGTTGCATTAAAACATGCCAAAAACTAAATAAGAGACACAAATAGTGTATCATTCAGGAAGTTTGTTTACTGAACATCTACTATGTAATCATGCTACAATAGAGGGTGAGGGTTTGGTTAACAAAATGGAAAAATCTCTATGGCATTATATTAGGGGATGTGTATATTACACACATAATTACAAGTGTAATAAGTGCTGCAAAGAAGAAAAGGAAACTGACAAAATCTTTAACACGGCTTTGCTATCCATTCTAGATCCTCACAGGAGAAAGAGTCATGTAAAATGATGCCCACCTCCCCAACACCTGCCTTGCTTTTTCTAATCAGTCCATTTGCTAAGTGAGTCCATTTGTTAAGTGATTGGATACAATCTTAGTAATTTTTTGTTTGTGTGCTTTTATCCCTTTAGAGAGGCTTAGATTATATTTCCTCTATGGGCTTATGGAAAACGAAAGTATTGCTATCTCCTGGCACTTAGACAAGAAAAGGGTATGCACATTGGTAATACCTGCTGTCTGCAATTCTCCTTATTTGTTATTGGGATCAGGTTTATAGTTCCTGCAGACCAGGAAGCTCCCACCTCAAATAGACCCTGGTTTCTCATTTACTGGTTATTCCCATTCCTTCTCTGTTTGCAAGCTGGAGCAAAGGAGTTTATTAGGGCAGCTTTTAGGCTCCAGATGGCAGGGAAAGCCTGGGTGTACTTGTAAGAAAGGCAGAGGAGAGAACAGAAAGTTAAAATTTCCTAACACTAAAGACCCCTTGTATTTTGTTGAGAAAATTACCTACTATGTCTCTGCATTATGAACCAGATGTTTTTCTGCTGATTCCTACCAAGGTCAAAGAAAAATAGGCTATACCTCTGTGGTCCTTCAGGATGGCTTTTGTGTGTATATGGCTAAGCATTTGAAATAGGTCTTGCGGATTACCTCAGACAGAAAAGAAAGTGTCAGGCAGGTGAAAAGAGGGGAGCGTTTTACTGGCAGAACAGCATGTTTAAAATTCTTAGGAAATATCATCCTTCAAGATTGGAGAGATGTCCAAAATGGTTAGCAAGGAGAAAGAGTTGTTTCAGATGAGCCTGGGGAAATAAGAAGGATAAGCTTTATTTTTTCGTTAGACTGCGTAGAGATTATGAATTTGTGGTTGTCAAAAAAATATCATCCCTGTTGCATTTTTAAAAGTAAACTTGCCCCCCCCCTTTTTTTTTTTTTGAGATGGAGTCTTGCTGTGTTGCCCAGGCTGGAGTGCAGTGGTATCATCTCGGCTCACTGCAACCTCCACTTCCCGAGTTCAAGCAATTTTCCTGTCTCAACTCCCAAGTAGCTGGGAGTACAGGCGTACGCCCACCACACCCGGTTAATTTTTGTATTTATAGTAGAGATGGGGTTTCACCATATGGGTCAGGCTGGTCTCCAACTCCTGACCTCTGGTGATCCACCCACCTCGGCTTCCCAAAGTGCTGGGATTACAGGCATGAGCCACTGCACCCGGCCAACTTGCACATTTAAAAATACTTTTAGATTTACAGGAAAGTTGCAAGATAGTAGAGAGTTCTGCCCCACACCCAGGTTCCCCTACTATTTTTTTTTTTTTTTTTTTTTTTGAGACGGAGTCTCGCGCTGTCACCCAGGGTGGAGTGCAGTGGCCGGATCTCAGCTCACTGCAAGCTCCGCCTCCCGGGTTCACACCATTCTCCTGCCTCAGCCTCCCGAGTAGCTGGGACTACAGGCGCCCGCCACCTCACCCGGCTAATTTTTTGTATTTTTTAGTAGAGACGGGGTTTCACCGTGTTAACCAGCATGGTCTCGATCTCCTGACCTCATGATCCGCCCGTCTCGGCCTCCCAAAGTGCTGGGATTACAGGCTTGAGCCACCGCGCCCGGCCCCTACTATTAACATACTACATTAGAATGGTTCATTTTTCACAATTAATGAACCAATATTAATACATTATTGTTAATTAAATCCATACTTTGTTTAGATTTTCTTAGTTTTTACCTGAATGTCTTTTTTTTTTTTTTTCTGTTCCAGGATCCCATCAGGATGGCACATTGCATTTGGTTGCCGTGTCTCTGTATGCTTTTGTCCGTTCTGGCAGTCTCCTTGCTTTTGATGACTTTGAGAGTTTTGAGGAGTACTGATCAGGTATGTTATAGATTGCCCCTCAGTTGGGATTTGTGTGATGTTTGTCTCGTGATTGGACTAGGTTATGAATTTTGGGAAGGAAGACTAGTACAGAGGTAAAGTGCCATTCTCATCACACTAAATCAAGGGCACATCCTATCAATAGGACTCATCTGTGTTGATATTAACTGAACATCTGGCTGAAATTGTGTTTGATAGATTACTGTGAAGCTCCTCTTTTTTTGGTCCCTTTCCAAACTGTACCCTTTGGAATGAAGTCCTTATGAACAGCCTACATTTAAGAAGTGGGAGTTATGATCCATTTTGAGGGCAAAGTGTCTAATTAAATTATTTGTAATTCTTTGCATAGAAAATTTGCCTCTTCTCTCTTTTTTTTTTTTTTCAACTTTATTTTCTTGCTCAGATTGCTTTGGCCATTGGAAACTCTTTCAGGTGGCTTCCGTTTCCCCTTGATGTTACCATTGTGTGTGCATTTATTTTAATATTTTTTGTTTGTTTTTAGCACTTCTTTACCTCCTCGCATTGTAGAATACTTCAGGCTCATCTTGTATCTTCCCTACCCCAGCCTTAGAATCTGTAATTTCTAAGAGGAGCTCTGGTTTCTCTTAATGAAAAATGATGTTAGAAACAAAGATCAGGACTTTAGATTTGCTCATTGCTATGGGGCTGTCATTGCTTCTAGGCCTTCTCAGCTGATGGATTAAGGAAATACATGTGTGTGTAGTAGTTATATATGCACATCTGTAAATGTTCCTACATATGTCCATCTGCATCAACATCAAGCTAAACATGGTTAATACTGATGCCTTCAACTCAATTCCATTACCCCATGATCATTCTAGTCTCTCTTCCATGTTTGAAACCTCTCACTCCAACAGTGAGAAACCTGGCTCCCACCATCTGCTGTCCATTTACTTAATTGTTCAATTCCAATATACATACAGAGTGGTTTCACAGTCATCCCTGCTGTTCTTTCCCTCCTGTTTTCTGATCTAGAAGGCTTGCATTTGACAATGGTCTGAGTTGAATCTCCAACTGCCTGCCTCCCTTCTTTCCTTCCTTCTTTCCATCTGTCTGTCTGTCCATGTATCCATCCATCCCTTTTTCCATTTATCCAGTGAATATACATTTTTAGAGCTAAGTGAGCTCATTGACTTTTAGAACAGGGTTATCAATGGTAGATTTTGGTGGATGAACTAGTACTATTTATTATAGCAGGCTCTCTTAACTAAATTCTATTAACCAATATGCCGCGTTAACCCGTTTTTTCTATTCCCCTTGCGAAATGCACTGTTGGTTACTTTCGGCAGATTGAAGCCTTTCGGTGAGCCAGCTACTCTATCACGTTCATGTTCATCTGTTCCTACCACATGAAATTTGCACAAAATGAGAGATAGTTGTATTTATTTCTAAACCTGTTTGACATTTTTTTCATTTTATTTTGGTTCTGTGATTTAATTAAATATTACACAAACTAATGAAGTTAACCAGTAAAAATTCAGAACTGTTGAATACTTTGGAAACTTTCAAAACAGAGTAAAGATGGCTGTTGATTTGGGGTGGGAAAGATTGTTGTAAAAAATTGAAATTTTTTTTTTTTTTAACTCAGAAAGGTTGTTTGCCAATAATGCTTCTCAAGTATATTTAAGTTCTCATAGAACTTTAAAAAAGCAAGTGAAGGAAAATTATGGTAATGTGCTAAGGAAGCCATTTATGAAGAGAGAGAATGTGCAACTTTTATTGGTGGTAGACTCAAATCAAAGAAAACGCCTTGGACTTTTACTGAAGACTCACAATTCTTGTACGTTTAAATGTTTTTAAATGTACATTTAAAAAATTAAAAATTTTTTGAAGTGTACATTTAAAAATCATTTAAAAATTAACAGCCAGGCCAGGCATAGTGGCTCACGCCCCCGTAATCCTAGCACTTTGGAAGGCCGAGGTGGGCGGATCACCTGAGGTTAGGGGTTTGAGACCAGCTTGGCCAACATGGCGAAACCCTGTCTCTACTACAAATACAAAAATAGCTGGGCATGGTAGTGAGAGCCTGTAATCCGAGCTCCTCAGGAGGCTGAGGCAGGAGAATTGCTTGAACCCAGGAGGCTGAGGTTGCAGTAAGCTGAGATTGTGCCACTGCACTCCAGCCTGGGCTACAGAGTGAGACTCTGTCTTTAAAAAAAAAAAAAAAATTAACAGCCAGGCCTGGTGGCTCACACCTGTAATCCCAGCACTTTGGGAGGTCAAGGTGGGTGGATCATTTGAGGTTAGGAGTTTGAGACCAGCCTGGTCAACATGGTGAAATCCTGCTTCTATTGAAAATACAAAAAAATTAGCTGAATGTGGTGGTGGATGCCTGTATTCCCAGCTACTTGGGAGGCTGAAGCAGGACAATCACTTGAACCTGGCAGGTGGAGGTTGCAGTGAGCCAAGATCACGCCACTGCACTCCAGCCTGGGTGACAGAGCAAGACTGTCTCAAAAACAAACAAAAAATTAACGTTAAAAAACTTCCCACTTTGAACTGGGCACAGTGGCACCTGCCTGAAGCTGAGGAAGGAGGATCACTTGATCCCAGGCACTCCAGTCTCTAGTGTGCCAGGATCATGTCTGTGAACTACCACTGCACTCTAGTATGGGCAACACAGAGAAATCTTGTTTCTAAAAAACAAAAGGCAACAACAAAAAAGCTCTCTCACTTTGATTGATTTTTCTGTGATAAATCATTTGTCCTATCTGCTTTGGAGAAGTAGGGTTCTACTGCATTTCTATTCTTGATGTGTGTTATGACTTTAACAGACTTTTATAGCTTAGTTTGGAAAACTAGTCATGACTAAATATTTGTGTTCAGAGTCCTAAACAACAGGGGTAAACATTTAAGTTAGCAGCACTGGAGCTTGTGCTGGACATCTTACACCTGCCCCTCCCAATCTATTTCCTTTTTTTTTTTTTTAATTGTTTTCTTTCTTCCTTCCAATCCACTTTCTACCTTTCTCTCCTCTCGGTGCCCAGGAAGCTGGCCTGTAGAAGTGATGTCGGTGGTGACCCCTTGCCTTCTGGCTTTTAGCTGGATTAGCCTAATGTTGTGTCCCTCTAAGAGACTGGGGAGCTGATGAAAATTGAAGCGTGAAGAGTGGTTCTGCCAATTTTCTTGTTGCAAGGTCACCTATAGCTAAGTATCTCTCCAACAAAATCACTCTTCCTCTCAAGGCAGATTCCTTTACATGAACCTCTCTTCTTGTAGATTCTGGCAGTTGCTTCCTCTCTTCATTCTTTGACCTAGTGATGGTAACTGCTCCACTGCTTTTAGATTCAGATGACTGCACTATCCCTTTTTCATCTCGACACTCACATTCTGTGGATCAGCCCTTTATGGAGAAACACTCTTACAATTATTCTGAACACATTCACAGTACATACACTATAGACTGTCTGAAATATAATCTAATGAAAGATAACTACGTTGGAGGGTGGAGGTTGAAAGAACTAGGTTTTTTTGTCCAAATGACATCATTACTTATAGGGTGACCTCAGATAAATTTCTTAACTTTTTTGAATCTCAGTTTCTTCCTATATGAATTCACTAGCCTACCAAACGACTGGAGAGAAGCGTTCTCATACGTGTGAAAGGGGATAAGCAACTATCACCCTCCTAGTTCTACATTCAGGTAGGGAAGTAAAAGGGAACTAGGGTTTGTTGAGCACATGCCAGGCATTATGTTCGACATTCTCACATCAGACTCACAACTGCTCCATGATATATGGTGTTATTCCCATTTCATCAGTCATGAAATTGAGGCTAAGAGCTCCCAGGTTGGTCACACAACTAAACTGTCAGTTTCTTTATCAGACCAATTGCTGGTTCTATCCCCAGTATCCAGCATGTTCAGCAGAGGCAGGTGCTTATGAATGTTTGCAGGAAGAATGGATATGGGAGGAAAGAAAAGGAGGCAGGATTTGGATCCAATTCTGAAGGACTCCAAAACCACCCTGGTGTGGTTAACAAAACATAATTCCTAGTATTAAATAGATGAAACAAAACTCTTTTCAATTTTGTTGTGGACTAAATTATGATCTCTTCTTGTATATTTACTATTATATCTATGTGACTTAGATTTAATGAGTTAATATTTATCAGGAAAACACCTACTGATAGATGGGATGGCACAAAGGTATAGATAGATATTGCCGGAATGTATGAGATCGTAATCCTCCCAGGCTAGAATGCTATTGCCTGTAAAGCACAGAGAATATTGCTGGACCTACTTAGTTATCTTGACTGATAACAGCCTTAAATAATAGGCATATACCAATTTTCCTTAGAGACTTATTGACCTATTTTTGTTTAAGCATTTGTGTCTTTTTTGCTGAGGGCTGAGACTGGGAAGTAGGTATGACTTTATTATATCTTATGTGAAATCATGCTTCATTTGTCATGTATATTTAACCCATTTGTATTTCAAAAGCATTTTTGCTTTAGCATTTTGGAATTTAAATGAATTTGTTACCTTGCACATGTCATTGATTTTCTAAATTTTGTTAATGAACCTTAACTGCCTTCCAAAGCAGGTCAAGTTTTGCAGGCTGTCCTCTCATGACAATCTCTTCATCTGCCTAGATGATCATGATATGGATAATTAAGCTGAGGATCACATTGTTTTCTACTGATAGCACTTCAAGTGGTGATTTGGCTGTTGTTGCTTGTATAAATACATGGAAGTATTATTGTGTAAAAGTTTGTCATTTTCTCTTAGATATTTATGCACATGTAAGTATACATATATATGCACATATGTGTACACATGTATGTGTGCATTACTTCGTGTTACTCATTTTTTATAATTTTATCTTTTATTGTTGATTCAGAGGGTACACGTACAAGTTTGTTACCTGGGTATATTGCGTGATGCTAGGGTTTGGGATCCAAATGATCCTGTCACCCGGGTAGTGAACGTAGTCCCCAACAGGTTTTCAACTCCTTTCCAGTTGCCTTCTACCTGCTTCTATCAGTCTCCAGTCTATTGATGCCATCTTTTTTTTGTCCTTGAGGCAGGGTCTTGCTTTGTTAACCAGGTGGGAGTTCAGTGGCATGATCACAGCTCATTACTATCTCAACCTCATTACTGCCTCAACCTTCTGGGATCAAGCAGTTCTCCCACCTTGGCTTCCCAAAGTGCTGGTATTACAGGTTTTCACCACCATGCCCGGTGTATTGATGCCATCTTTGTGTCCGTGAGTACGCAGTGCTTACCTCCTACTTATGAGTGAGAACATGTGGCATTTGGTTTTCTGTTTCTGTGTTAATTCACTTAGGATAATGGCTTCCAGCTGCATCCATGTTGCAGCAAAGGATATGATTCTGTTCTTTTATATGGTTGCATATTTCATGATGTGTATGTACCACATTTTCTTTATCCAGTCCACCATTGATGGGCACCTAGGTTGATTGCATGTTTTTGCTATTATGAATAGTGCTGTGATGAACATATGAGTACATGTGTCTTTTTGGTATAGTGATCTATTTTCCTTTGGATATATACACAGTAATGGAATTGTTGGGTTCAACAGTAGTTCTGAGTTCTTAGAGAAATCACCAAACTGCCCTCCACCATGGCTGAACTATTTACATTCCCACCAACAGTGTATAAGTGTGGCCTTTTCTCTGCAACCTTGTCAGCATCTTCTGATGTTTTTTGATTTTTTTCTTTTTTGACAGAGTCTCACTCTCTCACCCAGGTTGGAGTGCAGTGGTGCGATCTCAGCTCACTGTAACCTCTGTCTCCAGAGTACAAGCGATTCTCATGTCTCAGCCTCCCAAGTGGCTGGGATTACAGGTGTGTGCTACTACACCCCACTAATTTTTGTATTTTTAGTAGAGATGGGGTTTTGCCATGTTGACCAGGCTTGTCTTGAATTCCTGGCCTCAAGTGATCCCTCTGTCTTTGGCTCCCAAAGTTTTGGGATTACAGGCAAGAGCCACCATGCCTAGCCTGTTTTTTCCTGTTTTTTCACTTTTTAGTAATAGCCATTGTGACTGGTGTAAGAGGGTATCTCATTGTGGTTTTGATTTGCATTTCTCTGATGATTAGTGATGTTGATTGAGCATTTTTTCATATGATCATTGGCCACTTGTACATTTTCTTTTGTAAAGTGTCTGTTCATGTCCTTTCCCAGCTTTTTGATAGGGTTGTTATTTTTTGTTTGTTGTATTGTTTAAGTTCTTTATACATTCTAGATATTAGACTTTTGTCAGATGTATAGTTTGCAAATATTTTCTTCCATTCTGTAGGCTGTCTGATTACTCTGTTGATAGTTTCTTTTGCTGTGCAGAAGTTTAGTTTAATTATGTCCCATTTGTCAATTTTTGTTTTTATAGCAATTGCTTTTGAAGACTGAGTCATAAATTATTTCTAAGGACCAATGTCCAGAATGGTGTTTCCTAGGTTGTCTTCTAGGATTCTTATAATTTGAGGTCTCACATTTAAGTCTTTAATCCATTTTGAGTTAATTTTTCTATATAGTGAAAAGTAAGGGTCCAGTTTTATTCTTTTGCATGTAGGTAGCCAGCTATTCCAGCATCATTTATTGAAAAGTGAGTCCTACCCCCATTGCTTAATTTCGTTGATTTTGTTGAAGATCAGATGGTTGTAGGTGTGTAGTTTTATTTTTGGGTTCTCTATTCCGTTCCGCTGGTCTTTGTCTGTTTCTGTACCAGTCCCATGCTGTTTTAGTTACTTTAGCCTTATAGTATAGTTTGAAGTCAAGTAATGTGACTACCTCTAGCTTTGTTCTTTTTTGCTTAAGATTGCTTTAGCTATTTGGGATCTTTTTTGGTTCCATATGAATTTTAGAATAGTTTTTTTCTAATTCCATGAGAAATGACTTTGGTGGTTTGATAGGAATAGTGTTGAATTTGTAGATTGCTTTGGGCAGCATGGCTATTTTAATGATATTGTTCTTCCAATTCATAAGCATGGAATGCTTTTTCATTTGTTTGTGTCATCTATGATTTTCTCTTCAGTGTTTTGTAGTTCTCCTTCTAGAGATCTTTCATCTCCTTGGTTACATGTATTCCTAGGCATTTTCAAATGGCTATTGTAAATGGGATTGCATTCTTGATTTGCCTCTTACCTTGAATGTTATTAATGTATAGAAATGCTAGTGATTTTTGCACATTGATTTTGTATCCTGGAATTTTACTGAAGTCATTTATCAGTTCCAGTAGACTTTTGGCAGAGTGTTAGGGTTTTCTATGTATAGGATC
The DNA here is from genome assembly GCF_037993035.2 of Macaca fascicularis. Lineage (NCBI taxonomy): Eukaryota > Metazoa > Chordata > Mammalia > Primates > Cercopithecidae > Macaca > Macaca fascicularis. The sequence continues at coordinate 170,480,625 of NC_088380.1, forward strand.
GTATAACCAGTGAAGACAGATAGTTTGACTTCTTTTCCTATTTGGATGTCTTTTATTTCTTTCTCTTGTCTGATTGCTCTGGCAAGGACTTCCAGTACTATGTTGAATAGAAGTGGTGAGAGTGGGCATCCTTGTCTTGTTCCAGTTTTCACATGTTGCTATTTTTAAGTTATTTGCTGAAAAGTAACTTCATCTCTTGTGTAGATACTGTACACAAAGTAAAGATAGTTCATGACTATCTTAAATGCTCTTCAAGCGAATGTTAAAATTTAATGGCTCATCGCGAATGACTACCTTTTTTTGTTCAGAATTTTGCTTAGGCTAAGAACTTGAGAGTTTAGCAGTGGTGAGAAACTTGAAACAGATCTTGTGAGTATTGGGTCTGTAGAGAAGTTCTAAGGCAAACACCAAAAAAATTGACAAATCTGCCTGTTAGTTCTGTTGCATTTACATGATGGGTTGTCAAATAAGAGGGCATTAATATGATAGTTTAGTTTCATATTAATCAAATTCTGCTTTATTGCCATCACAAAACCTTCTCAGGTCATGATCCAGCAGGTCTGTTTCTTAAATATGGTTTTATAATGTCTATGTGAGGTAATTAATATTAATTGTGGCTTCCCTTGGTATTATATTATCCACTGCTATTTGTCATTTGCTCTAAATTCTGTGGTTGGAATTCACTGTGTTTCTGAAGTGTGTACTAATACACATTCTTGAGTTACAGTCCACCATCTTGAGAGATATAGTTGCCATTTGGCCTCTGGGCAGTAGTCCAGGAACAAAAATGTTCACTGATCTTATAATGTAATTTTAAAATTTGTGGTCATAAACTTTTCTCTGTGGGAATTTGTTGGATTCTTTTTTTTAATCCCTAAGGTTTAGTTTCCTTCTAAAAATTGGAGGAAATACTGGTACCTACCTCATAGAATTGTTGTTAAGATTAAATGTGCTAGTGTGTGTAAGATAGTGAGCCTGATGTGTGGCATTTAGTAACTGCTAAGTAAATGCCATCCACTAAAGCCATTAGTACTCTCAGAATTAGGTAATATGCTATAGCAAAACTCGCACTCATTTCAATTTGCCAATGTGAGCATTTGTGTTGCCCTGCCTTAAAAATTTTTTCCCCCTGAACAATGCCTAGCCCTGGACCTTAGCATCAGGTAATAAGTAGCAATCTCTGAAAGGTTCATTAATTTTTAGAGGCCACTAATGCATCATTGAGTAAACCGGCTCACTGAGCTCCCTGAATGATATCCTAGAAGAGTTAACAGTTTTCCAAGAGGGAAAAGTAGTTTAATCCCTTCTCACTAGTATTTTCAGACCCATTAAGCTCTAAGTAATGGTAAGGCTTCCATGACAGCTTGAGCAGTACACTAGTTTTTTAATTCTTTCTCCAAAGGGCCTATTATGGCTATATCATTGAGTTGTTTGTTCTTTGGTTTCCATTAAAGAGAGTAATTCCAGTAAAGGTTAAAAAAGGGCCTCTCTCTCTGTCTCATGTTGCCTTTCTGTTATCTGACTCAATATTTACTGATTATGAAAAAAGTTAATCAAAAAGTTTAATAAAAGTTAAATAAAGGTCTGAAATAAAATGAAAAGTATAGCATCTGTCAAAGGCTTAAAGGGCATTGTGGTCCTATTTATTTACTTATTTATTTATTTTTCTGTCAGTGTATACAGCTAAAGAAAAGGACTGATTATCACAGTAACTCCTAGGTTGTAATTGGGAAGGAAAAAAAAAGAAAGGGAAGAGGACTGTTCTTCAGTTGAAACAAATTTTTAGGGTATCCATTCTGCCATATTGCTGGAAATGACATTTATGAAATCAAAAAGGAAAGTTGCTTATGAATTAGTAACTTTTGAAGATTCAGTACCAAATATGAGCTATAGTATGTTTGCCTGTTTGTTAGAATGAGTGATCATTATTTCTTTCTCACTTCATCTTACTTCGCCTGTGAAATAGTAAAAGATTATTTCTACAAATCCACAGCCCCTTAGAAAGAGGGCTCTGTAGATTGCAGCTATTGAGAGCTTAGCATTTAGCATTTCATCTTGGCTTCATGTGTGTTGGTCACTGTTTTTCACATAAGTGGACAATTGCCTGATAGGCAATTAACTCACACCTAGATTTCTAGGTAAAACTTTACCAATGACAATCATCTCAGAGCTCTTTTGTACAAAAACTTCAAGATTAATAGGATTCATCTAGTTCCATCCTGGTTGAGAGAGGGACTTACTTTGGGGTTTACTAGATTGAAACCCCAGATCTTATGAATTATTTCAGAGGAAGCTAGTCTTCAGTGCTGATTATAATTTTAATTTATAGTAAAACTTGCTAAATGTTGGAGGACCCAACCACTTGAAGACTGCTGTAAGGAGAGAATATTGTGACACGTCTGCAGAAGGTTCTGCCCAAGGTCCTACATTACTCTGGGAAATGCTTACTTTATTTTATCCTGGTCTTTTCCAGTTACACCTGATCTTGGTAAGGTTTCTTTTTTTTTGCTCTTGGCCACACTACCATGCTCTACATCATTAACCCTAAACTCTGGGGAACTGATCCCCTGACAGCATCTTTGATATTAGATTAGATCCCTTCCAGGCTGCATTTAATTGACTGAGTTCCTAGGGGGAATAACTGCTCCTGTTCCCTGTCTCTGTTTTACCTGGCCACTCTTCTTTAGTAGCTGGCTTGCAAATTCACTGTGTCTCCATGAAGAAGGAAGTGCGACAGATAAAACAAATGCTTATGATTCTGAATCCTTTTTTTTTTCATTCTAATAACATCACTACAGTCACACCTGTCAATGAGCTCCTTTGTTCTTTCTGAATCCTCCTCCTCCAAGTAATAAGACAGTGGCCACTTTCCTCTTATGTCCTTCACATTGCACCTTATGTATTTTTTTGAAAGCAAAAGATAAGAGAATACCGGTAATTAAAATACCCGTTCTTTTTCCTTGGCTTTAATGTCTTCACTTCTGTTTTTAATCTTTTAAATCATTTATTTTTAAATAATTTTATATTCTGAATATTTTTGTTGCTCTTTCTTTTTCTTGCAAAGATAAACAAAACGACCTTGTTTTTCCCCAAATATAGAAGATATGCTCAATGTGAAAACTTCAAACATAGAAATATGTAATATGGACAGTGAAAGCCTTAATAATAATCTTTCTCCTTCCCTTCCAAAAAAGCTAATCTTTATTTTTTGGTGGGTAGTCCTTCTGATTTTTCTATGTATATAATGTCAATTTTTGATGGTAACATTACTCTTCAACAATTAAAAAATAAGTTTGGTAGGTAGTTGTTAAAATTCATTCCTATTCCTTCCCTAAGACATATCCAGAGGCTCTTAGGCAAACATGCGAGTTCACAATTGTAGATTTATAATTGGTTGAAATGTTAAAATCTGATTTGGTCAAGTCACTGAAATCCCTCCTTCTAAGGTCCTTCTGTGTTCAGAATTGGTTCCTTCCGGTGGGTTCTTGGTCTCACTGACTTTAAGAATGAAGCTGCGGACCCTCGTGGTGAGTTTATAGTTCTTAAGGATGGTGTGTCCAGAGTTTGTTTCTTCAGATGTTCAGATGTGTCTGGAGTTTCTTCCTTCTGGTGGGTTTGGGGTCTTGCTGACTTCAGGAGGGAAGCTGCAGACCTTTGCAGTGAGTGTTACAGCTCTTAACGGTGGCATGTCCAGAGTTGTTTGTTCCTCCTAGTGGGTTCGTGGTGTCACTGACTTCAAGAGTGAAGCTGCAGACCTTCGCGGTGAGTGTTACAGCTCATAAAGGTAGTGTGGACCCAAAGAGTGAGCAGCAGCAAGATTTATTGCAAAGAGTGGAAGAACAAAGCTTCCACAGTGTGGAAGGGGACCCTAGCTGGTTGCCGTTCAGGTGGCCAGCTTTTATTCCCTTATTGGTCCCACCCACATCCTGCTGATTGGTCCATTTTACAGAGTGCTGATTGGTCCATTTTTACAGTGTTGATTGGTGCATTTACAAACCTTTAGCTAGACACAGAGCGCTGATTGGTGCGTTTTTGCAGAGTGCTAATTGGTGCGTTTACAAACCTTTAGCTAGACACAGAGTGCTGATTGGTGTGTTTTCCCAGAGTACTGATTGGAGTGTTTACAAACCTTTAGCTAGACACAGAGCACTGATTGGTGTGTTTACAATCCTCTAGCTAGACAGAAAAGTTCTCCAAGTCCTCACCTGATCCAGAAGCTTAGCCGGCTTCACCTCTCACTTCCGTTGCCACAGTGGAGCTCTGAGATGTTACATGAGGTGTTACACGCTGTGGAAGCTTTGTTCTTTTGCTCTTTGCAATACATCTTGCTGCTGCTCACTCTTTGGGTCCACACTACCTTTACATGTGTTCTTTGATGTCACAAGCTGTTGATCCTATCTTCTTTGTTTCTTGCCCTTGGCCTTAGTTCTTCTTGATGTGACTTCCCTTGACATGATAGCTCAGGGCTAAGATCACACAGACCTGTTGAGTTTGGGCTTTGCTATGTGCTACCTGAGCTACATACTACATGTCCTCATCTTCAGAACAGGAAGAATGCTAATTACTGTGGTTGCTAATTCCTGAGTTTCCTTTCGTGTCTGAATAATCATAATTAAGTGATTACGAGAGACCCACCTGCAAAGCACTAGTTCCCTTTCTCCTTCGGGAAGAAATAGAGCACTGAGGTGTAGGTAAGCCAGGCAATTGAAAGGTGTACCACCCAACTCCATGTAGACTGTGCCTCACCCAGAGCCATACTGTTTTAGTTCCCATTGGCCTCATGTTCTGTGCTATAAGAACTTTAATCTTTTAGAGTTTCATTTTTTTTTTCTCCTGATATAAGGAAATGGATTAGTCATACTTTAGGCCCAGGGCTTTTAAATATTTTTAAACATTTTTGTTTATTATTAAATTGACAAAAGTTGCATATATTTATTGTATACAACATGTTTTGAAATATGTAAACATTGCAGAATGGCTAATTGCAGCCAAACTAATTAGCATATGTGTTACCTCACATACTTATCCCTTTTTTTTTTTGTGATGGGAGCACAAAATCTACTCTCATAGCAATTTTCAGATTTACAATAAATATATTGCTATTACCTATATTCAGAATGTTGTACAATAGATCCGTTGTGTTTATTTCTTGCATCTTACTAAAATTTTCTTTCATTTGACTAATATTTCACCACCTATCCGCTAGCCCCCATCTCAGCCTTTGGTAATCACTTTCTACTCTCCACTTCTATTAGTTTAACTTTTTTACATTCCATATGTAAGATCGATCATATGGTATTTGTCTTTCTGTGCCTGGATTATTTCACTTAACATAATGTCCTGTAGGTACATCTATATTGTTGCAAATGACAGGATTTTCTTCTTTTTAAAGTCTGAGTAGTATTCCATTGTGTGTATACAGCACATTTCCTTTATCCATTCATCCGCTGGCAGCCAAGATATAGTTAATTCCATATCTTGTATGGTAAGTGCCTATTGTGAATAATGCTTCCATAAACAGGGGAGTGCAGACATCAATTCAAAATACTAATTTCATTTCCTTTGGATGTCTACCCGGTAGTGGGATAGCTGGATCATATACTGGTTCTATTTTTAGTTTTTTGAGGAACCACCATACTGTTTTCCATAATGGCTGTACTAATTTACATTCCCACCAACAGTGCACATCCTGTTCTCCTTTTCTCCACATCCTAATGCTTGTCGTCTTTTGTCTTTTTGATAATAGCCATTCTACCAGGTGTTACATGATATTTCATTGTAGTTTTAATTTGTATTTTTCTGATGATTAGTGATGTTGACATCATTTACATGTCCTTTTTTATTTTTAGAAATATCTATTTAGACCCTCTGTTCATTTTTTAGCTGGATTATTTGTTTTCTTATTATAGAGTTGTATGGGTTTCTTATGTATTTTCGGTATTAATGCTTTATCAGATATCTTGTTTGCAATTATTTTCTCCCATCCTTTAGGTTGTCTCCTTACTCTGTTGTTTGTTTCCTTGGCTGTGTAGGGGCATTTTAGTTTGATGTAACCCTCTTTGTTTATTTTTGTTTGTTTGTTTGTGCTTTGAGGTTCCTATCCAAAAAAGTATTTGTCCAGATCAGTGTCATGGAGCTTTTCTTCTATGTTTTTTTTTTTTTTCAGTTGTTTTACAGTTTCTTTTATTACATTTAAGTCTTTAATCCACATTGAGTTGACTTTTGTATATGGCGTGAGATAAGTGTATATTTCATTTTTCTACATGGGGGTTTTCAGTTGTTCCAAGACCGTTTATTAAAGATATTGTCCTTTCCCAAAGGTCCAGTGTATGAGTCCTTGGCACTTTTGTCAAAAACCAACCAGTCATAAATGTGTGGTTTTGTTTCTGAGCTCTCTGTTCCATTGATCAGTGTATCTTTTTTATGCCAGTATCATGCTGTCTTGATCATTATAGATGTGTAGTATATTTTGAACTTGGGTAGTGTGATACCTATAGTTTTGTTCTTTTTGCTCAAGATTGCTTTGACTATTTGGGGTTTTTTGTAGTTTCATACAAATTTTAGAATTGTTTTTCTATTTCTGTGAAGAATGTCATTGGAATTTTGATAGGGATTGCTTTGAATCTGTAGATCACTTTGGGTAATAGTGACATTTTAACAATATAATTCTTTCAAACCATGACCATGAAAAATCTTTCCATTTATCTGTATCTCCTTTGATTTATTCCACCAGATTTTAGTGTAAAGTTTTCAGTGTACAGGGCTTTCACCTCCTTGGTTAAATTTGTCCATAAGCATTTTTTATTTTTGTGGCTATTTTAAATGAGGTTATTTTCTTGATTTATTTTTTTGGATTGCTTATTACTAGTGTATAGAAATGCCTTTGATTTTTGTATACTGATTTTATATCCTGAAACTTTGTTGACTTATTTTATTAGCTCTTACAGGTGTTTTGGTAGAGTATTTAGGGTTTTCTATATAGAAGATCATGCTGTCTGTAAACAGGGACAATTTAATATCTTTCTTTCCAATTTGGATGTCTTTAATCTCTTTCTTTTGTCTAATTGCTCTGGCTAGGACTTCCAGTACTATGTTAAACACAAATGGTATGTGTAGGCATCCTTGTCTTGTTCCTAATCTTAGAGGTCCAGTACTTTTGATGATGACTTGGCAGGTATGCCGATGAATTAAAAAAGGTTTTTGTGCCATCCTACTGAACACTGCCAGAGTAATACTATCACATATTAACTTTGTTTGCTGATTCTCTAAATAAGATAAAGTAGTTGAGCCAATTATATCAGCTTCTATTTTTTTTCTTGGGTCTTAGGATAAAATAATCCCTTGAAAAATCTTTCCTACCCTTCCTTCTGGCATGTTAACCTTAGAGGAGAGGCGCCAAGGAGAAGCTGGTTCTGCTCAGGTGGACAGAAGTTGGGAGAAACCCTTTAAACTCTGAGCTCTAGTTTGGAATCTGGAGATGTAAAAGTTTTATTAAATCTGTAACTGAGCAGCTTAGTGGCTTAGCCTTGAACTACATTTTAAAACTCCTTTTTTCTTTTCCCCCTTCTCCTCCTCACTGCCCAGTCTCTAGATATAACTGAGATAAACTGCATATGTGTTATCTTTCATCTTGAAATGCAGCCTCAGAATGTGCTGTGAACCTCCACTCCCTTTCCTTTTCCATTCTGTACTCCTATGCCTTATGCACATTTATTTACCTAGATGCTTGTTAAGCACACACCATGCTCACTTTTCCAGTCATATATTTCCTTAGAAGCTTCAGAGGCGGATCCTGATAGGGACCAGACACTTCTTTCTAAGAAAAGATTACTTCAAGGCTGGAACCTGCTCCCAGCTAAACAGTGGCTATAAGATTGACTGCAATTAATTCATAACCTGGTGGGATCCATGATGACATCCTCCCCTCACCAAATGGAACAATAATTCAATATGAGCCATTGGAGCAAGTCATGCCACCTGGTACCTCCTATTCCCCCTTACCTCTTCTGCATTCCAAACCCTTTCTTTAAAAACCCCTACACTCCCTCCACAAACTGAAGAGTGGAACTGCTTTCTACTCTTCCCTTTGCTAGCACCAATGATAAAGAAATCTCACTCTTTTTAAAATCACAACTCACTGTGATTTTAACTTCTTTCTACAAGCAGCCAGCAGCCAGACCCTTTTACCAGTCACATCCACTACATCAAGACAAAACTCCAAGACCCTGCTCAAGTCCTTTAGCTGCTCCCAGGATGGGGAAGATGTTTCTAGAAAAATCATAACATCAGGCCAAAGGCAAGCTACATCCATCCCAAAGCATGACATGCCCAATTATTGAAACTGATAATGGAAGAATATGAAGGTAAAGGAGACCTGGAGACTGGTGATATTACTATGTTTTCTTTTTTGTTTTAACACACCAAATAAATGAGATCTCCTCTCTTTTGTGTCCAGCTTAGAAGCTGCTTAATTTGCTTAAGTCGTATGGGTGACCTAGGGAAAGTTAATGGAAGTGAGAAATGATTGTGGTGAGCCCACTTGACCCATTGTGCAACACCTGCAGCACCTGGTACCTGTAAGCATTTGGGAAATGATTGCTTTCTTCATGCTGGATGGTCCTGGCACCTTTCAGGGGCTGCTTGTTGCCTTATTCGTTTCTTTTCCTAAACCTCAAATGATTCTTGTCGTTCCTCTGAAACTAAAGTTATCCCTCTGTTGTCATCTCTCCTGTCTTTATCTGTGGTGACTTGGTTATTCCTAAAGCCAATGATATTGAGTCCCCTGAAATGGGGATAAGAGGAGTGTTCTGTTCACAAGCATTAATAATTTTTAATTAGCCTCCTCAATGGGCACCCTTTATGTTGCAACTTTTTATTTTCTTTTCTAATTTTTTAATTATCCCTAACCTTGAAAAAGTCAAGAATGATTCTTCTTGGGGCTGTGTTGGAGAGTACCTCAAATAGCATCATCCAATTTCATCTTTAAAATTCCTTCTCCATTTAACCTAATCAGTTTTGAGATAGGATTAAATTAAATTAAATATATTCAGTCCTTTTCTACTTTTGGATGACTGTGATTTATTCACATATATTTATTTCATGTCTATTATATGCCAAGCATTCTTTTCATATTGAGAAAAAAAAACCTTTCCAGCCCTAATGAGGTACTTAAAATAGTAGGAGAAATAGATAGGATGATCAGAGGAGGTGATATTTGACCATGAACTTGTATGAAATGAAGGATCACTCCATATGAAAGCCCTAGGTAAAGAGAGTTTCAGGAAGGAAACAGAGAATAAGACTAAGCCAGAAATGAGCCTACTGTATTCACACCATGGCCTAGGAGGCCAGGGATGCTGGATTGAGTGAGATGAGGGCATGGTGGCCCAGAAGAGTCTGGAGTGATAGCCACAAACAGACTGTACAGGACTCTGTAGGCCATGGCCAAGAGTTTGTATCTTAAATCTGTTAAGGAACATTCTCACTTATTTAAGAATTTCTATTCCAAAGTTGTCAGCAGAATTTGTCTCGTCATCTTTTCCCCCTGGAGATCCATCAGGGTTTCTCATATGATGTCATATCTCACTGGTTCTGAGATAAAATGATAAAAGATGAAATCTTTTTTTCATTTTTACGTCTCTAAATTTGGGATATGAGCTGCAGCTGAGAATGCCTTGGCATAGTGCCATAGTTTGACCTCACTTGTCTTTCTTAGAGGTAAAGAAAATAATGGGGCATCTTATAACTGATGATGTCTTAATTTGGGTGAAATATGGTATGTCTAGGACTCCAAAATGGTTCACAACTGACATCTTTCACATCTCTCTGGCTACATGGTGACCTTGTAGAACAGAACCACACTGGTAAACATTGAAGTTTCTTACAATGTCTCCCAATCATTTAGACTCAGGTAGCAGTCATACTTCTAATTATGAATTTTCAAGATAATACTGATGAGAAACAGAAATGTAATGACAGCTCTGGGACTGTGATGTTATATATATATCATTTCTTTTCTTCTTTCTCTCTGTTGACCAGACTGGAGTGTAGTAGTGTGATCTTAGCTCACTGCAGCCTCTACCTCCCAGGTTCAAGCAATTCTGCCTCAACCTCCTGAGTAGCTGGGACTACAGGAGCATGCCATCATGCCTGGCTGATTTTTGTATTTTTAGTGGAGATGGGGTTTCACCATGTTGGCCAGGACGGTCTTGATCTCCTGACCTCGTGATCTGCCTGCCTCAGCTTCCCAAAGTGTTGGGATTACAGGCATAAGCCACTGCACCTGGCTTATATATGTTTTTGTCCATGGCTCCATTAAACTTCCATAGTCCTTGTTTTGATGTTATGTGGTTTAGGTCTCAGGGAACAAAGTCTCACTCCTGTCCTCCTTTCACCTGCCTCAAGACAGAACTCCCATCTTCCCCGTACCTATCTGATTGCAGGTTTTAACACTCTTCCCAGAGAGGGTCCCACCTCTGGGAAGGAGGAAGGAATGCTGACATCACGAAGTCTCCATAAAAACTCAAGAGGACCAGGTTTGGGGAGTTTTTGGGTAGCTGAACACGTGGAGGTTCCTGGAGGGTGGTGTACCCAGGGAAGACATGGAAGCTTCCAGCCCTTTCCCCATACTTCACCCTACACATCTCTTCATCTGTATCCTTTGTAATATCCTTAAATCAGTAAACATAAGTGTTTCTCTGAGTTCTATGAGCCACTCCAGCAAATTAACCCAACCCGAAGAGGGAGTTGTGGTAACCTCAACTTGAAACAGTTGGTCAGAAGTTCTGGAGGCCTGGACTTGTGACTGGTGTCTGGGGGTGTGAGAGGCAGTCTCCCCACGAAGCCCCCAGTCTGTGGAATCTGACACTCTCTCCAGGTAGATGGTGTCGGAATTAAATTGGAGGACATCCAGCTAATGTCTGCTGCTTGGTATATGGGAGAAAGAGGCTCCCACATTTGGTCAGAGTCTTCTGTGTTGATGATTGTTGCTGTGGTGGTGTGAGAGTAGGGGAAAAATGTGGTTTGAGATTTTTTTTCCTACACAGAACATAATGTGCTTATGTGCAGAGCTAACTGGGCCACAAAGGAAATGTACATACTACCCTGATTCACTAACCAACTAAACTAAATAAATAATGAAACATCTGTGGATATGGCACATTCTTCTAGTTTTTGACAACTTTGGCGATTCCTGTCTTCTCTCCTGAGGTCTTAAGACCATGCACAGGGGTCTCTACCTTTTAAATGAATGTTTGGAGTGCCCATGTTAAAATGATTTTTGCTTTCTTCCTATAGTGCAGCTGCAGAGCTCCTTGAGGGCAGGTACTGTGTCATTCGTTTCTGTATTTTTAGTGCCTACTAGAAATGCCTTGCTCATGGTAGACATTCAGCAAAAATTAAGTAGATGTCAAGAGTTCATCACGTCAAGGAGCTTATGTTCCAAAGAAAAGCTTGTTCTTAACATATTGAAAACTTGCACAGATTCCTCGTTTACTAGGACCAAAGATGTATTTTCTACAACTCAGAAATAAAAGTCAAGTGGCTATCTTGATGATTTTTTATAACTGACTTCATCTTGTTCTTGGATTCTCATTTAAGCGGGCAACAGAAAATATTTAAACTTTATGTTTAAAGTTAATTCAAACTCTTCAGGTATAAAAACAATCTTCTTTGGATAAATATTCAGTTCAAAGTTTGGCAACTTGTCAGGCTTATTTTTCTCTTCTTGGGCAGCTTTCCTTCTTTCTTCTGTGATGACATCATGGGGAGAGTGACCTTGGTTCAAATTACCTACTATTTCCTGGCTGGCTCCAATGAAATGTTAGTTTATCAATTCACTGGGTGTTCTTGGCAAGTGATACTAAGATATGGCATGTTGCACCTGATCTTTTGGGGGATTTTATATTGGTCCCAAGCTGCCAGGGTGTGAGAAGACCCAGGCCCAGCAGAGAGTCCATGCCTATGTATTCCAGCTGACACTAGCCTCAGCTAAGGTGTCTGGTACAAAGCCAGCATTGACTGCCAGACATCTGAATGAGTGAGCCTTCTGATGCTTCCAGATTTCAGCTCTCAAGTCTTCCAACAGAGGTTCCAGACAGCAGGGAGCAGGGACAAGCCGTTCCTGCTGTGCCCTGTTCAGATTTCTGAGCCACAGAATCCATGAACATAACGAATGGTTGTTTTATGCCCCTAAATTTTGAAATAATTTGTTATTCAACCTTTTCCCCCTCTTTTGTCTGCCTCCTCTTCTTCAAAAAATTATTTTAAAGACTTGGAATATTTGGAGGGCAGTCTTAAAAATAGGACCATTTCTTCAAAACCATACTAATTAGTATTTTAATCATGGGGTCCTTTGAAAATGCATTAGAGAAAAGCATTCACTTTTTTTTTTTTTTTTTTTTTAAAAAAAGGACTTTTGTTAGAGCAAAATTATATAAGAGATTTTTTTTTTTTTTTTAAACTCAGGACAATTCCACCAGCTTCACCTAAGGCCAAAAGCTATTTTCATTAGAGAAAAAAATGTTTTTCATTTCCTCAAATGGTAATATGTGCACCCAAGTAAGTACAAAGTTGAAAGTCAAAAGTTGTGATACAGCTGGCTGCATTGCTTGATCTCTATCTGAATGTTAGTGGCATGATTATTGGAGTTTGCTGTCACAGCAGGGTGGGGGGACAACGTGGCAGCATCAAAAGGAAATTACATTTGCTAAAAAATATGGGTGAAAATGTCTTCAGCAATTACCATAGGTCATCTCTGCTGCACACAGCAAATGGCAGAGAAAAAGGGCTTCATGTGGGAGGAGCAGAGAGGAGGGTTAGAACGGTGCTGTTGTGATGTGTGGAATCAAAAGGGACCCCCCGTCAAGCAGGCTTGCAGCAAACAGCAATATTAGTAGAATGGGCTGTAATAAATTACCAGTAGTTTTTAATATTTCTTTTTTGTTCTTTCAGGTCAGCAAAAATGCCATAATCTTTCCTTGCTTTGTGTCGTCTGCACTTCCCTTTTAGATCCAGATGACTCCCATTCTATTCCAGCTGGCTGCCTTTAGATTTTTGAATTAGCACTCAATATATTTTAATTCAATTTGGGAACTAATGGATGCCTGAACTTATTTAGCCCATCCATTCAAGCATCTTGAAGTGCAATTTTGATTGAGGCAATTTTTCCAATTACAATTTTAATTCTTCATTTTTCTTTATGTCTCTCAAAAATTAAACTCTGCTTCATTGATGACTGGGAAATTCTAGGTAAGCAGTCTAGGAAAGTAAAATATAAATGGCTCTTCCAAATATTTTTTCCCAGTATGGTGGAACGATAAATATTAAATAATGTTGGATTTTTGTAGATTATAACAGCCTGGTGTTCAACTCACCTTATTTTTAACCAGATTTTATGGGTAGTCTGGGGGTCAAATTGTGTTTTCTCTAATCAGAAAAACAACAACACAGGAAACAAAGACCCAACTTGTCAGGGTTAACCTACCAAATGGGTGTTTCTCTTGTTACCTTGCTCCCAAGGGTTTTAAAAGGGTTCATATAGTTGCATTTAAGGACAAACTCAGTAGCTTTCCACTTCAATAAGGTAAGTATATATTCCCTATGTCATTTTGCTTTGCTTTTTGAAAGCATCTTCCTTCACACTGGGAGAGAGATGCTTGATGCCAAAATAGAAATCAAGATATCACTCTCTCCACAACGAGAAGGAAGGGTTGTTTTCCTGTTACTGAGATCAAAATGTCTGGACAGCCTTTCCGTTAACAGCCATGTTTAATCACCTAAAGTGGATAGTGGTAGCTCTTTCTTGGTCATCTCAGCAAACTTTCTCATCTCTCCCCTTTCTTGATAATGCACTAAGGACCCTGAATACAGGAATGGCCAGAGTGGGGGTCAGGCCTTAGTTCTATTATCCATCTCTCTAGCAATAGAAATAGAAAAGCCTGGGCTCGTGACCTGTGCAAAGACCAATAGACGCCTTAAGTGATGTCAGCTTATAGACACTGAGAGAAAGAGGCTTACACTTTCTGATAAGAGTATTTGTTTTGGCTAAGGTCCCTATGTTTCCTGTCATTCTGACTAACCAATTTCAGTTAGAGGACATGACGCATAAATGCAAGGAGAAACAGTGTTGCAATGATGAAAGATGGATGTGGGGAGAGCATTTGTGTCCCAACAGCACGAAGTCACTCATTCTTCTCCTCTAGGTCCTAGATTTTTGCAGTCTCCCCATCAAATCTGTAACCCACTCCAGTATTCCACCACATTACCAAGACATTTCTGTTTAGTAAAGTTTAGGCCGAGTTGGATTTCTATGACTTGTAATTAAGTCATGTTACATTGGACTGCACAGGTAGGGCAACGTGTTTAGGTGAGTATTTCCTTTTTCCATTGTAAGAGATACATGGGGCTGGCCATCCCTGTTACCCTTTTTTAGTACCTTCTCCTCTCTCTATAAATTATTTCATAGAGATATTTATTAACAACATACTATGTACTGACTATTGAGGTTGCCAAGACCAATAAGAAATGAGTCCTATTTCCAGGAAGACTCTCTGGAACATGTAGATAGCCATGTAATAAGTCACATTTCCCGAAATATTTGGAAGAACACAAATTATTTGGTGAAGAAAGGGATTCCTGCTTTCAAAAATTTTATGACTGTGTAAAATTGGGAAAAATGCATCCAACCATAATCCCTTAAGTTTCATAGTGCATATTAGCATATTAAAATATACAGAAATGCTACATCTTTAGCCAAATATTTCATAATATATAGAAAATGAAAACTGTGGTTTCCTGTATGAGCTATTGACATTCCATGAAACTAGTGCTCTTTGGAAAGTATTTAAATAAAGATAGACAACTGTGAAAGAATGGAAATGAGAGAATTGGGTCACTTTTGGAGGGGATAGAAATGACTTCACAGAGGAGGGTAAGAACTTGAATTGAGCATTAATGAGTGAGTTTATCAGCTCAGAAAAGAGAAAGGTATTCCAGAAAAAGTTACGAGATGTAAAAAGGCAGAGATATAAGAATACAACTAAAGTTTATCTGGGAATAGTTAGTATTTTATGGGACTAGAAATGGTAGCAAAAAGAAGAAGAATAAAGAGATTTTTTAAGAAGCTAAGATGGAGGGATATAAAGAGTCAGGTAAAGATATTTGGGTTTCTCATTATAGTGACAACCACTAAATATTGCCTTCTCCTGCAAGGTGTATATTTTATTTCAATCACAACACAGCACTTAATGTTTTGGAAACAAATATTTTAAAACATTTATCTAGGGCCTCTTTTCCTAACTGAAGTTTGAAAAATTTTGCTGATTGGAAGAATAAACGGGCTAAAATGGAGGGGTTTCATTTAGAAAGAATGAGTTTTGTTTTCTTTCACCCCCAAAAGTTTATTCCCTCTGACATTCTCTCTTATTTACATAGTGCCTGGCTTTACATTGGAACAAACTCAATGATAAACAATATCTTTGAGTGTTAACCATAAGGATATTTGCATTTTAGTAAGCTCCATTGTTTATCAAAAATTATTGGAAAGTCTCCCTTCATTCCATTTTACCTGTTTACACTCCTCTAAATCTGATTTGGAATGCCATCTCTTTCCTAACGTCTCTTCTGGAAACTCCAACCTACTCATTCATTTAATAGGCATTTTCTGAGTGCTTAATGTCTGCTAGAATCTTTGCAAGGCACTGGAAATCTACTACCATGCAGGAACTGCAGGTATCAGTGAACTTTGAGTCTAGTGGAGAGTCAGAGATGGAAACAGATATTCCAATATGGTATCTTGATTAGGGTAAATACAAGATGCTGGAGGAGTATCCAGGTGGAATAGCTTTTAAGTATATGTGTGGGATCTATCTGTCTGTCTTGTGAAGGGTCAGAGAGTCCTTCCTAGAGGAGATGACATCTAAAACTAAATTAAAATGAATAAACAATAATAATCCAGACATAAGAAAATGGTTGAGGGTAAGGTCATTCTGGGCAGTGAGAAGACAGCTTGCCAAAGGCCAGAGACAGGAAACCTTGGTGTTCAGTCTGGCCTTGAATATGAAGAAGAATGGTAGGAGATAAAGCTGCAGAGACAGGCAGAGAATGAAGAACTCTTGTATCATTTAATGTAATTTTGATTTTATCTGACATCTGGGGGGCATCCTCAAAGTGGTTAAAGCAGTGAAGGTGATTTACTTAAGTTTGCATTTTAAAGACACTAATCAAAGTTCAGTATGGGAGCAGAAAGGCTGGAGTCTGCAAAGGCTGCTGAAATCGTCAAGGCTAGAGATGCTGGTGACTAGAACAAGGGAGGAGCAGTGGTGATGGTAAGAATGAGTTGAGGAGAGAGAGGGAGAAGGGAGAGAAGATGGGAATTAGTGAATGATTGGATTGAAGGGAAGGGAGGAGAAGGGTTTTGAATGAATTCCCCACCCTATAAACTTCTCTAACTATTGAGTTTATCAAGTGTTAGATGACTAAAAATATTTTGTCTCATGTAGTCACTCACCTTCCCTTTGCATTTGTCTTCTTTCCCCATCTAAGCATAAGCCTTACAAGGAACAGGGACATGTTTGTTTTATATGCAGCACATGGAAAGCATATAGTAGGTGCTAAAAAGAAAAACGGTGAATCCTTTTTTTTTTTTTCCTACAAAAAAGAGTCACATTTTGCTTTCATCTTTTTTTGTTAGAGAAAAAGCAGTAAGTGTTATTTGCCACATTGGGTTTTCAGAAGTTTAGTTTTTCTTTTCTTTTTCTCTTTTTTTTTTTTTTTTTTTTTTTTTAACTTAGATACAAACTATTAGCATCTAACCAGATTCTTAAACGTCTCTATTACTTTATCTGGATGTTTTAAAAGTAATTTTGGTTACTTTTCTCTTCCATTTTCTCTTAGTTTCCATTGTCTCTTCCAGTTGCCATTTAATTTCAGCTGAAAGTGCTTTTTCCCTTCTCTCACTAACCATGGCCATCATATCTCTAGCAAACTTACCATGGTAGTCGCATTTTACAGTTCTAGGTCAACCCTGTCCTGTGGGAGCAAACTAGGTGTGGAGTGTCTGATCTGGGCCTTCTAAAATATAAATGAGGGAAGGGAGGAATGCCTTTGCTATATCAAAACACTCCAGCCCCAGTTCCACTGAGCATTGTAGATTCTTCATTAATCAGAACAGGAAGTCCCGGAGACTTCACTGCTGGTTGCTCCCAAAGTATGTACCTGGTTCAGAAAGTCTGGATGAGCAAGAGCCTGGGGGGCAGGCAGAGGTGGGAAAGAAAGACCTGCCATTTGTTTGTGCTTGCTATGGGGCCAGTCACTGTGCCAACAAACCAGGGGAGTAGATATTTATTCCCACTTTACAGATGGGTAGACTAATGCATAAAAATGTAATCAATGTGCTCAAACCTATGCACAGGACAAGAGAAACGAGTGGAATGAACACCTGACAGCAAGGCTTTGTTCTCTCCATCACCACTTGCAGCCTTTATTCTTTGTGGTTGGCTGGGGATAAAAACATGATGCAGATATTTGTAGCACTGAGCATGCGTGAGGAACACTAGTTTAAGGAGGGGGACCCAGGAGAAGACTGTTTTGTTTTTTTTTTTTTAATGCTGTCATGGACATTTGGAGACTTTGATTCTGGTTCTGGTTCTGTTACTTTTAAGGTCTCTGGTTTTGAGCAATTTATTAAATCAACTTGGTCTTTAGTCAGGACTGCTGTGTCTGGTTGTGCCGTTGGTGCACTGCGCAAAAGCACTAGGCTAAACTAGCCTGAAACAAGGCTGCATTTCCCCAGAGGAGCCACACAGGCTAACATTGGCCTTGACTTTAGTTTTCATATCTTCAGAGTAGGTAAAGTCCTCAATGAGGAAGAGTATTATTATTATTCAAATAAGTGAAAAAAACCGGTCCTTTTCTGTGTAACATTTTATAATGAATACTCTTACCAACTTTTTGGACCAGCATTATTTGTGAAGAAATATCTCGTAAGATATTATGACAGTAGGAGTGAGAACTACATCTTTGAGGTTTATAGAATGAAACATTTATTCCTGGCTCTAACACTTGCTAATTTTGTGAATTCCTATATCTGTAAAGTGGGGATAACGATAATGCCTACTTCACAGGATTGTGAAATTTCTGCGAATGAATACAAGGAAAAGTTTTAGAGCAGCACCCGACAGGGCTCATATTTATGGAGTACTTGTTACTGTAACTATTATTTTCCACTTAGATCTTTGTGTCTCCCCTCTAAAGGCTCTGGAGCTTCCCTCACAAACAGTAAATAAGTTGTCAATTTTGACTTTTCATCCTTGAATATGGTCACTGATTTCTCTGTAATACTTTTTCTGTTAGCAGGACTTTTTTTTTTTTTTTTTTTAAATCACCCACCTCAAATTGACTTAACACAACAACAGCAACAACTAGGATTGACACTGCAAGCTGCTAGAACCGGAGGTTCAAATAATGCCAGGGGATGGAGGACTTTCCTTCAATCAGGTAACTGTTCTCGTCTGTTTCAGCTTCATGAGTAAATGGAGTAGTCTGCTCTATAGGCTGAGCAGCTCCTTGCTTATCCCTTATTTTTATTCGGGTCTAGCAGAAACCTTTTCCCTCTGTCCAAGGAATCTAATAAAAGTCCCTGAATGTAGTCTATTTGTCTTTTTGGAACATGTGTTTATCCCTGAATCAGATACTCTGGCCACAGGAGAAATGTTCTGATTGGCCAGGTTTGGGGCATCTGCCTGTTCCTGGGACTGGAGGAAGGTATGGGGTCAAACAACATTTAATATGGGGATAGACAGCTTGTTCCTCAAAGGAAATTAGGGTGCTGTTGGCAGAAAAAGACAGAACATATATTAGGAAGGCAAAAAATGACAGATGTCTACTATATTCCTCTTGCCCTTTTATGCTGCTATTGTGTTTTGAAATCTACATTTAATAATGGACCATCGTACAATAATACTCCTTTAAGCTATATGGAAAAAGTGCAACTCGGACCATGTACATAAAGTGGTGGGGAAAACTGTGGTTTGGGATTTTTCTTATTGTACGTCTGCCTCAAATGAGTTGCAAAACCATTGCGAAGCATTTCTCTTTACATTGAGGAGGCTGCGTTCTGTCTTTAAGTATGCTTTCAACTCTAATGTTCTGTGATGGTTGTGAAATAATGCCCATTATTGGCAATCACTGGTAACCTCGGGGGTTTTTTTTTCTATCTCAAAGTGGAGAATGGTGCATGTATCCCTTGCAAACTTTGGACTATCGTAAAATCTATAATCTGTCACTTTTGAAAAACAGAAAAAGGGCACCAATACAAGATACCAGCTTCTCTCTAGATTGCCCTAGAGTAATACCTCCAGATTCTGAACAGAAAAGGTTATGTTAGGAGAAAGACACATTTTATCTTTTACTTCCTTCTTTCCCCTCCAGCACCTTTGCCTCCACAAGGAAGGAATAATAGAGAGGAGGTAATGTGTGACGGGGATAGAGGTGACGCCCCCCCCACAAACCCGTGCCCTTGAAAGTTATATGCTGGAAATGGCAGAGCTTCTGACCCAGCTTTCCTGAATGACTGAAATACAGAGCAGGCGAGACCCAAATTGGGGCTTAGCTGGGGAAGGTTCTTGGCTTCACTCAGGAAAGAATTGTAAAGCAAGCCAGTGGTAGAAGAAAACAGCTTTATTGAGGCAGCTCCGTGACTGCATCTGCAGAGCAGGGCTCCCCCCAGGCGGCTTGGAGAGTAGCAGCTCAGGGGCAGTTCTGCAATCATGTTTATACCCACTTTTGATTATATGCAAATTAAGGGGTGGATTATGTAGAAATTTCTAGAAAAAGTATATTTCTGGGTCATTAGGCCATTGCCATGGAAAGGGGCAATGACTTCTGGGTGTTGCCATAGATAAACTGTCATGGCACTAGTGGGCATGTCTTAAAGAGAGGTGCTTTTGCCTCTTGCCTGTTTTTGCTAGTCCTCAGTCTGGTCTGAGTCTGAGCTCTATGTCCAGAGTCTGCTTCCTACTTCACCTGTAGGCAGCAGGCCCTCCCTCACCTTCCCTGCATCCTATGTTCCCACTCATGTTAACTGATTTGGAACTACTGAGAACACTTTTCTGTGTGTTTAGCCACTGTCCTTTTGGTTTAATTTCCTACTGCAGCCCAATATAGCCTAATGCAATGTATTACAAATTGTGGAAGGGGATAATATTGGTTAGAAATCACAAACCACTGCACAAGTTTGGCCACACTATGTTTATTTTATTTTGATTGAATTGTTTGCCAGTTGATTTTATTTAATACCCAGATTTCCAGCGTCTCTAAAAAAATTGGAACGTGGCAATTCTTTGGCAAAATTAGAAGAATTGGCAATATTGCAATTCTACTCCTCATGAAGACAATTTTCTGGAGCTTGGTGACAGTTCTGTGCATGGGGCCTGTGTTCTCAAGTTGTCCACAGTTCCCATCATTGCCTCGAACACTCCTAGATGTTTCTGGCTTCACTCACTTGCTTTTCTGACTTCTGTAGGTGTTTTACTTTACACCCCTCATCTAAAGGGCAGACCACCAACTCAGAGGCAGCCACTGAACACAGCAGCCACCACGAGTACAAAAGTTCAGGAGCTTACCTAGCTCAGGAATAAATTTGACTGCAGTATTTTAAAAATTGTGTATGTAAAATATGGTGCTAAGAAAAGGTTTAGTGCTTAGAAGAAATGACATTTAAAAATTTGGCATGAGTCCTTTTCCAGAACTTGCTATGTCAGAAAATGGGATGCGCATGTGATTGTTTAAAAGTTTAACAAGCTAAATCTGAGTTTGCTTCACACTGCAGGCAGGGCAGAAGTGCGGGTGTGCGGCGGGTCTTTACTGAGAGGGAATCTCCATCGGTGTGATTACTCAGTAAGGACAAGTGCCAAGCAGCATCCACTAACTTCTGTGTTTTCCTGTGTGAAGGAAAATGACACTCTTTCCTGCTGATGTTGGCATACTTTCAGTTCTTCTTAATTTAAATTCCCTCACATGTTTGGAGAAAGCACTGGAAAACACCCAATCATTTGCCATCAAGGACGTGAAGATGATAGAGAAGACTAGACGGAGAATGATCCCTTGGGTGCACCACCTTCCTACCCAATTACCTGGAAGAAGCATTGACTTTTTCTCAAGCCGGGGAATCATCTAAATAGTAGTGGTCATGAGGTGTTATTCAGAAGAGGCAGACAGAAGAAAATAGGCCTGTGTGTGTTCTCTCATGTTTTAGATAGAGTGTCCTGATCAGAACGCTTTTCTAATGCTGGAGAGCACTCACAATCCCACCTGCCCCCAGTCTCTCTCTCACCTGTCTTCTTGTGTGGACTGCTCATTGGCACAACTCTGAGTCCTGGTCTTTTTGGTTTGACTGTGGGGCTGTTCCCTTGTGCTGTACCGCCAAGTCTCCTGCCAAACCTGCGGTGTCGGCATTCCCACTGCAGTTTGTGCTTACGTGTGCGTCTCACGTGTTACATCTCTTAAATTCAATTAGCGCCCTCATGCTCTGGGAGGCCATGGCGCTCTCAGAGAGCAGGATAAAAACAACAACAACAAAAATCAGAGCTTTTCTGTGGCCCTGTCTAGGTGTTTTCATGAAGCCCTTACCTCGTCACAATTTAAATTCAGTCCACAGGATCACAAATCAGCAGTTATTGGAATGTATTATGAAGAAATAAACATTTATCAAATTGTTTTTCGAGGAGGTGAATAATTTAGCAAAAGAAAAAAATTACCACCACCGTCACTGCAAAATTGTGCTGCTGACTGACAATTTATTTTATTCCCGTGAGAGGCGAGGAGCTGACGCATGCTGAGTGCATATTGATCAGCTGGATGTGGAGAAATGGAATTTTTACATTCTTGGGTTACTAACTTGTTGCCAATTAAGAGCCAAAAGACAGTTAAATGCCCCCATAGTATTAGTAAAGACCCCAGAGTTTGCTGCTGACTAAGGTTGCTGGTTTGTTATTGCCAAGTTATTGCCTAATTATGAGTTATTGCAGGAGTACTGGAGAGAAGCCTTACTTCTTGGTCTATCCCTGTAAAGTTGTATTTCTTCCTGGAGAATATTTTCTGAGCATCTATTGATTTCATCTTTTCTAATATGTATTAAGCACTTACATTGTGTTAGGTACTATAGCATCTCTTTCTGTATAACTGATGTAATTTATTCCTAACAACCCTGTGTGAGAGGTCCTGTTATTTTAATTTTACCCATGGGGATATGAATGCTCAGAGAGGTAATTCACTTTCCCCAAGATCACACAGCTTGTGAGTTTCAAAGCAAAAGTTTGTGTCCTGCTCAGTCTAAGTCTAAAGGCTTTGCTCATAAACACAACTGTATCCCATGTGATTTCAGACATAAGCCCCTTGTGACTGACTTCAAGTCATCCTCCATGAATGTTCGTGATTTTGGGAGTCAGTGATGGCATCTTCCTTTCCAACAAATGGGGTAATAAATAGGAGATTTTCTAAGCTTAAAATCAACAGCCTCTGGAAACTCACACAGGGAGCCCTTCACCTGTGAACAGAACCAGGGCTGCTTGATTAGCATTTCATCCAGCTCACTGGTCACACATTAAGCACCTACTGTGTGTTCATGGGTAAGGAGGAAGGCAAAACAGAGCAGTGAGAGTATTTGTGAGCACTGGATTGGATTAGATTGTGCGGCACTGGATTGGATTGGAGGGCAGTGAGAGATTATGGATAACAAAATCCATTGCACAGTGTTGAAGTTGGAATGCAGAATCAGTCCCGCATTAGTCTGTTTTTACCTTACTATAAAGAAATACCTAAGACTGGGTAATTTATAAAGAAAAGAGATTTAATTGGCCTGTAACTCTGCACCCTGTACAGGAAGCATGATGCTGGCATCTCCTTGGCTTCTGGGGAGGCCTCAGGAAACTTAACAATCATGGTGGAAAATGAAGGGGGAGCAGGCATGTCACTTGGCCAGAGCAGGCGCAAGAGAGGGAGGTGCCACACTTAAACAGCCAGATCTCACATAAAGTCACTCACTGTTGCAAGGACAGCACCAAGGGCATGGTGCTAAGCCATTCATGAGAAATGCACTCCCATGATCCAGTCACCTTCCACCAGGCCCCAATTCGTATACTGGCGAGTACAATTCAACATGAGATTCAGGCGGGGAGGGGGGGAACACATCCGAACTATATCTGATTTGTTATTAGATACCTAACTTTTGGTAAGTATGTCACATTTCAGCCTAAGTTCCTTGAACTGATAAACGAGGCTGCTGGTACTTCATGCATAGGATATTTGTCTCTTTGCTCTCAGAGTCACTCTTAACCCTTCCTCAGCTCTGAATCACAGTGGAGTCTGACACCTGCAAGCTCCCTTCTTAATTGGCGTATCCTAGTTTTGGCCCACAGAAGGCACTGGTAGGAGAGTAAAAGGTGAAGAAAGGGGAAAGTGAGAGTATTTCTCCCTCTGTGGGCTCCGTGCAGCTCCTCTGGCAGCAGCTGCTTTTCCTCCACTGTTCCAGCTCCCACAGGACCAGCTGACTACTGCTGCAGCTTCCCTGACAGATGGATATGGGGACATGCCGTCTCCCTGGTCTCTCCAGCCCTGAGCTAAGAGCTTATATTCTGGGTAGCCTTGCCATTCCTGTTAGGCTTCTCAACTCTTCCATACCCAGTGTATTGGATTTCATACTTTCGGTTTCTTCTGTTTGAAATATCTAGAGTGGTTTCTGTTTTTCTAACGACTATGACTGATAAATGTTACTTTCAGGTGTGCTAGGATTAAGTGGAGAAATGCTGTTACAGCACGCAGCATAGAAGAGGTGCCCAGTAAACCTCAAAATGCTTCAGGATACAGGGATAGTGAGGAAGATAAAAATCTAAAGAATAATGATAAAGTAGATTGTAACTGAGGTAGTAGAAAGTGCTTCAGGTGCGAGTCTGAATCCTCGTGTTTAATTTCTGGCTCTCAGTTTAGCCATCTATGAGAAATTAAGTGAATACCTTAGGTGCAAATGGGCTCAGTTTACTCACCTGTTAAATAAGACATTTGGAAAATAAAGTCTTCCTCAGCTACAAAGAGATACATATTAATTTGGTTTAGAATAAATGGTGGTGCTCAGGGAGAACTTCATTAAGAGGAAAAATTTGGCTGAGTCCTCAGAAATGATTTAACCCGAGGCTATAAATGTCACAGCCAGACTGGATAGCTGGTCAGGGTGTGGACATTCTAGATAAGGGCACTGGAAAAGATTATGTCAGAAAGTCGGAGAGCTCTCTACAAGGCCCAAAGAGAACCAAGTCTGTTGCAGGTGTTTAGAATCCTTAATCAGGAGAAAAGGGATACGATTTGATGACATTCCCAAAGTCCTCCCACTCCTTATTTTATCCTTCTCTTGGCCACAAACCCTAATCTTAGAAATCCTGCTGAGAAATAACAATGAAGAATCCTAGCAAGTTTTGATATTCTATTTCCTAGTGAGAAATTTTGCCCTGTACTTCTGCCTCTTACCGGGTAATTTGGGATCCAAACGTCTTCTCAAGAGAGATCATCCTTTGTATCCTGAAGCAAATAGGGGTATTGGCGGGATATCTGCTACTCGGAGTTTTAGATAGTTTCTGAAACCTGAAGGTAACCTATGATACAGCCTCTGCAGAAACTCCAGAACCTTTCCTTTCCTAGGTAAGTAAAGAACTGTAAGCAGATAAGTCAGGATTCCTGGGACAAGGACCTTGCTACAGTCTTGTGATTTAATGTCCGGAGATACATCTGAATAAAGCCCTTCAAACAACTCAATAGTTGGAGATTGGTCTAGGACAATTTGGAAAACTCTCCCTTTAGAATTTTGGATGCATTAAACATTTTGGCATTTTCAGTGGCTAGAGGCTAAGAAAATATTTATTGGGCACAGAAAATCTTTTCATCTGGGAGTGAAACCTGTCTGTATTTGTAGTTAGTGTTTTCTCCTGCGGGCTTTCTCACATGACGTTAATGAAGAAGTAGTTAAGTTGGAGTGAGTGGGACTGAAGGAACAGGAATATACATTTACAAAGAACGGTTGCATTTTTCTATCTGAGTTTCTACTGCCAGATAACTTGGCAGGCACCAGAAACAGCTACTGCAGGACTGGAAAGTTACATGAATACCAGAGGGAAAAAACTGATTTGCTCACTAGGAGGCTCTATTAAGTGAACATCTGTTAACTGTAAAAATCCCATGCACCAAATGGGAAAATATAATGAAATTCAGAGCTTTCGAGCAAATTAAAATCATAAAATACCAGTGGGCAGGAATCGCTGTGTGTTTCACCATTCTGAAATTTACACGGAAACTTGGAGCGAGGCAAAACAAAGCAGAAACACTTAAGCTTATTTACTATAGGTATGGAATAGAGCTATCCTGTGCTTTGAAAGAAAGCTAGGAGTTGGGGGAAAATGTGCTCAGTTAGGAAGTTCGTGTGTAAAGCTCCCCAGCTGATAAATATTGATACAATGAAAGATTGTGGCTCTGCAGTAGGAGGGCTCTAGTCCGAACAAGAAATGTCTGGGACTTGGCTCTGTGCTTTGAAGAGTTGGGGACTGTTACAGATTTCTGCTGTCCAGATGCTACTGGATTCCTAAAGGAGGGAAGGGAGAATCAGGGAATGTGTGATTTTTCCATATGGTGTGTGCCTAAGAAAAATGCCTTAGCAATGTGGTGTGTGGAGGGAATTGTGTTTAAAATGCTCATCCCATTTGGTGCATTGAATACAAAGGACAATGCCAGATTGGGATTTGTGCATGCTCACAGTTGTGGAAATTCCATTAGCTGTTTCCTTGGTTGTTTTGAATTGTAACCATCCTAGACTGGGCAACAAGAGGAAAGCACAGGTTAACTAGGAAGAACAGATCTATGTCGAAGATAAGGTGAGGTCAGTTTAATTTCAATACTACATAAATCCCTGTGGCTCTGTGGGCATTTGTTATATTAATGGCTTTGAACATTTCAGCAGTGGCATTAGAGTTATTTAATCTTGTGATTATCTGCACTGATTTCCTATGGGAGCAAAGGAGGGGTGGAGAGTTAACAAGGGAATGTGAAGCATAACGAAGGGGTCAAAGGTACCTAGCACACGAGAAAAAATTTGATTATTGTCAGGTGCATATAAATGGAAGGGGCTTCTGGAAAGATGTGCTCTGCCCCATGTTTTGCTGAGCTTTAATTGGAGACCTAGCTTCCCTAATTGTGTGGTGAGGTCCAGCTACTGTAGTTAAGAGGGAAGCTGTATATCAGGGGGCAGAGGGTAAAGCTTTTAAATAAGGCTTCTTTCCCAAATGCCTAAGCAAGAAATTGGAACAGAAATATACTGTAGAGCTAAAAAGTCTTAAAGTGCCTCTTAAATCTTTACTACAATTACCATAATGTAGAATAATAGAGCCGATACTATTTTTAAAAGCTTTTGAAGGTTGCAAGTAGCAGCCATAAATTGTGGGTTGCAGAAAATCTGTAACTGTAGTTTTTCAGAGGCTTTTTATTTTAATGAAAGAGAAAAGGTTTTAATAAAACCAGAGAGAACTAATAGGGGACATTATGAGGTAATGGGAATGTCTCCTTAGCTCTAGAAGTGCAGAGGAGTCTAAATGATTGGTCAGCGTGTGCTTATTAAAAAAAGAATCAGACGCTCCTTCCTGGCCACATTTGGGGACATTCAGGTAAGTTTCATTTATTAAGTAAACAGCATGAAGGTAGCCAAGCGTGACAGCGACAAGGAAAAGTAATCTGACACTGTCCAAGATGTAAATCTTTTGGAGAAAATGAAATAGGTATTCTGGCTTCCTTCATGAAAAACAACAGCAAAAACAACAAAATGCCGTTAGGATGCCCTTGATGTAAAGAGAAACTCAGTACCAATGACACGATCGCCCTGGTGAAAATTGTTCCCGTGTCTAATGAGATTTGTTGTGGGTGGAGTTCTGAAAGAGAAACGTCTGATCTGGAAGGGATGCTTACAGATGACTTCCCTCCCCCACCTCTCTATCCTCCTCCCCTGCACATTCTTTCAAATAGAAGAAAAGCAAATCTCTTTTCAGCATCTACAGTTAGATGCTAATCAAGGACACCATTCCCATTCCCATTTGAGATCAGTGATTAATCCATCATGCATCCACAAAAAGTCAATAATGATTTGATAGTTGACAGGAACGTTGTTATTAACAGCAAGTGGGTCTGGTAGGAAAGTCTGGCAGATGGAGGCCCAAGTGTTTTCAACTACAAAACCCTTCTCAGCTCCACTGGCTCTGATGACGACCAGGCAAATAATGCAGAGGCAGAACCGAATGGTGTGTGAGAAGGATTTTTTCTTTATGTCCCCTTTTCCTTCTTTTACTCCCTTCTTCCCCACATGTTGAGCAAAAGCTCTTTGAAGGTGAGGACCGTCATGGTGTCAGGGAGGAAACGCGTAAGGCAGTTAGAGAGTAATGTGAAACTGCAGTGACAGTGGGGAGGAGACACAATGGTGGGTGCACACACCCCTCACAGAATTGAGGAGGGTGGCCGAAGGCAGTAATTTGCCTGAAAATGTACTACTAAAAGGAGCTTTGATGGATGAGTTGGATGGGGAGGAAAGGGAGGTGGGAGAGAGGAGTGAGGAATGAACAACGATGGAAGACTAAGACATTGCCCATGTGCTGGGGGAAACAACTGTTTGAGGTGGACAGGTGAACAGAGCTAGGATCACAATGGTGATGGACATGCTGCTTGGTGCTCAGGATGTTTTAATAAACATTTACTGGAAAAAATTTATGAATATCTGGCCAGTCGTTGACTTTTCATTAGTAGTCATCGTAATTATATGCCTCTGATTCCATCTAGTCAATTTCTGCCTTTTGCGTTTTTAGTGACAGTGCCAAAGTATGTGTATGTCTATGTTGTTTTTACTCATGTGATTCTTTGCCCATGTATTTTTTACCAGCCATTTTCCAAGACAATGCCAATGCTATCTTCTCCACAGAGTTTTTCCTCTGTGATCTGTGGGATGTAAATATTCTTCACTCTTCCATGGTGGACTTTGGTACCACTTACGCCTCCATTTCTCCTGTTACGTTATTGCAGTGATTTATGAATCTCTCTTTTTCCTTATGTGATTCTGATCTTCTTGGGGGCAGTTAATCTGATTTTTGTTTTGTTTGCATTTCTTCAACTACCTAACACAAGATTGAAAAGTAATATTTATTTAAGTGAATGAACAATGGATTAGTAGATCTCATCAAAGGGTCTTCTGGTGTAAAGAGAGTCTCTGTTTTAATCCTATTTTGTCTGGTTTCTGTTAATTTTATACTATTATTTTTTTGACAGCACTTTAGTAACGCCTCCGATAATCTTGTCATTGACACTGCTGCTGTGTGTCAGTGCTGAGACACAAAGGAGAATAAGATGTCTCCCAGATTTTACATTTAGGCAGGAGAAGAGTGAGAGGCACTTAAAAATGATAGTATAATGGAATAGATAAGCACTAGAAAAGAGACATATAACCATGTGCTTTCAAAAAGCAAGGAAGGAAAGGACCAAATGTGCCTCAGGAAGATATCATAGCAGATGTATGGGTATTGTGACTCACTATTTTGAAATTATCACTTTGTTCATGAACTCCAAAGTAAAGGGCAGATTAATATTCTACTTTACAAGTTTGATTTTGGATACATTTGTTTTTGGTCTGTGTTTTAAATAATTTATAGTTTTTTTGGGTTATAGTCATAAATCATGTGGAAAACTTAAAAAAGACAATTTTCACGAAGTTAAAAATTACTCATAATTCTATTGCTTAGAAATAATTCCAGCTAACATTTTTACATGCTTGCTTGTTTCCGCCTCTCCCTTCTCTCCCTCTCTCATTTATATGTATATGAAAATAGAACAATACATTTAAAAACTAATTGGGATTATGCTACATACATTTTTATATCCTTATTCCCCTTCCTCCCATTTCAGTTCTATGGCACTACAAAAAAAATGTCTGTACATACAGAGAATATATATTTCATTCCATAAGCTTACAAAAATAAAAACTATACATGTTTTAGTTTTATTTTGTTAATTTTTTTTGTTCTATAAATGTATCAATAAGAGTAGAGAGAAATGAACCCCTTATATGCGCTTTACCCAGCTATAGTAAAAAATAAACAAATGGCCACTCTGGTTTCATTATACCTGTACATATTCTTCACCTTCTCCCCAAACACATTTGCAAATACCATAAATATTTCATCATGGATCTCTGGTTCCCTAATATTTTCAAATATCCAGTTAGTGCAACTTTAAAAAATTATAGTCTGTTAAAATTAGAATGGAAGTAAAATCTACACATTGAATTTGGCTGCTATATTTCTTAAGTTTCTTTTTATCTTCTTACAATTTGTTTGGTTAAGAAACAATGTAAACTACATTGTTTGTTCTCTAGTATTTCCCTTATTCTGAAGTTTGCTGGTTGTGACCACTTGTTGTTTAATATGCTCCTCTATACCCTGCATTTATTATTTATTTATTTATTTGAGACCGAGTCTCACTCTGTCACCCAGGCTGGAGTGCAATAGTGTGATCTCAGCTCACTGCAACCTCTGCCTCCTGGATTCAAGTGATTCCCCTCCCTCAGCCTCACAAGTAGCTGGGATTGCAGGCATCCACCACCACGCCTGGCTATTTTTTGTATTTTTGTAGAGATGGGGTTTTCCCATGTTGGCCAGGCTGGTCTTGAACTCCTGATCTCAGGTGATCCACCTTCCTCGACTTCCCAAAGTGCTGGGATTACAGGCATGAGCCACTGCACCCAGCTTACCTTGTATTTCTTATAAACTCATTTTTTGCATCTAGAAGTTTGATCTGATTCACGTTATTTTATTTTATTGTTTTTGGTCAAAATACATATTAGATTATTTTGTGTACTTTCATTAGGAGACAAATGATGTAAATTGTCTGTTTTGTGATGTTAACAGACTAGATGATCCTTGTCTAGATGAATTATTTTTGAGGGCAGATTATGGGTTTACTACATGATATTTTTTATTTTTCTTAAAGATGTCATTCCATTGTCTTTCACATTGCATAGTTTCTGATGAGAAGTCTTTGAGGATTCTTAGGTTTTTCTCTTCTATATATGTAACTTGGATTATTTTTCTCTAGCTGCTTTAAATATTTTCTCTTTATCCAGTTTTTCGGCAGTTTGATTATCATATGCATTGATAGAGTTTTATTTATATTTTCTTTGAGGTTTCCAGACCTTTTTTGGTCTGTGGATTCCGAGTTTTCATCAAATTTGGCACAATTTTGGCCATTGTTTCTTCAAATACTTTTTCTGTCCCTGACACCATTCTTCTGCTTAATAGTTTCCTATAATCTATTGTGACTGTTTATGTTATTACTTTTTCCTCTGTGCTTTATTTTGGTGTATTTTTTTGCTATATTTTCAAGTTCACTTTGTTCTGCAAAGTGTTAAGTCTTTCCAATGAATTTTTCACTTCAGATATTTTATTTTTCATGCTAGAAGTTCCATTTGACCTTATATCATCTGTGTCTCTTCTCAGTATGTTTATGGCTTTCTTTAACTATTTGAACATAGTTATACTAGCTGATAAATATGTGTCTACTAGCTCCATTATCTGTGTCACTGCTGAAAAAATTTTTTTTTTCTTGACTTATTTTTCTCCTAGTTTTGTGTAACATCATTGCTGGGGCAGAATGAGCTGCTTATTTTATTTTATTTTTGATAGGGATATAAGCTCCATGAAGATAGGGCCTTATCTGCGTTATTCTCTACTAAATCCCCAGCTCCTGGAATAGGGATTAACTAAGTGTATCTGCCATGTCAGTGGCAGAGCTGGAACTGAAAATCCAGCTAGGGTTCTGTGGATGGGTAAAACCTGAGATGTGATATATTAACCAAGAACTAACGGTACTCACTCTGGTCTAAGAAAATATCTCGTATTTCTTTGCCTTTAATTTTGTCCTCTCCATCCCTTCCCATTCCCACTATTATATCTTCTATGATCTACCATTTATAGAAAAACTCTAAATGTGCCTCTTTTGTTTTTTGTCCTAGAAAATAAGTTGAAGAAGCAAACAACAGTTTGGCCATTAGCTTGTTACTTGGGGAGGGTGAGGAAATATAGAGAGAACAAATCAAATGAACATTTGTAGAAATTATTCTGATTTATACACACATACATATGTCTGGTTAGTTCTATATTATAGAGTCCTAGAAGTGGGATAATAGGATCTTGCCAAATTGCTAGCTAGTATGTAGAGAATATTTGGGTTGAACGTTAGCCAGATTTTCCAGATAAGAAGTAAAATGGAGGCCGGGCATGGTGGCTCACGCCTGTAATCCCAGCACTTTGGGAGGCAGAGGCGGGCAGATCACGAGGTCAGGAGATCGAGACCATCCTGGCTAACACGGTGAAACCTCGTCTCTACTAAAAATACAAAAAATTAGCCAGGCATGGTGGCGGGCAGCTGTAGTCCCAGCTGCTTGGGAGGCTGAGGCAGGAGAATGGTGTGAACCTGGGAGGCACAGCTTGCAGTGAGCCGAGATCGCGCCACAGCACTCCAGCCTGGGTGACAGAGCAAGACTCCATCTCAAAAAAAAAAAAAAAAAAAAAAAAAAAAAAGGTAAAATGGAGAGCTCTACAACACCGTGATGGTTTATTTTGGTTCCCTCCTTAAATCTATACTCATTCAACAGCAAGTGCTCTGTCAGCATCTAAAAATCCTAGGTGTTGCTCCATTATCTAATCCAAAGTTGCACTTGTTTATTGAGTTCCAATAGCATCCAGTCTTCACCAACCCTCTGATAAGTCCATGGTTGGAGGAGTAGTTCAAAAGTCATGACATGAAGAGCAGAAAAAAGGAATCTGTTGTACATTTATTAGAAACTAATCCATTTCATCCCTCTTAATAATTTCCTGTTTCTATTCCAAAGCAATCTCTTGATATGAGTGCATTAGATAGAGGTGCACAAACACTTTGTCATTTACCGAAATACAATACATCATAGGCAGGAGAAAAACAAAACCCAAGACAAAAACCATGAAAAGATGTTAGCTCTGTGTTTTTTTCCATGACACTAAAATTATATTTATTATGAGTTTCAGTGTACAATAGCATTTGATCACTGGTCAAGCATATGCTTTCTTTCTTTTACATCTTTCCCAATTTTAATAATTAATATTTATTTACAAAAGTTTATTATGACATTACTTATTGAAAGTTTCATTGAAGGGGTGAACTTTTAAAATTATAATTGATTAATATGTGTTAATGATATTAAGGATATTGTTATGGACTAAATGTGTCCCCCCAGAATTTATATGCTGAAACCCTGACCCCTATTGGAATAGTATTAGGGGATAGGGGCTTTTGGAAGTAATTAAGTTTATATGAGGTAATGTATTAGTGCATTTTCATACTTCTGATAAAGACATACCCAAGAGTAGAAGAAAAAGAGGTTTAATTGGACTTACAGTTCCACGTGGCTGGGGAGGCCTCAAAACCATGGCAGGAGGTGAAAGGCACTTCTTACAGGGTGGCTGCAAGAGAAAATGAGGAAGAAGCAAAAGCGGAAACCCCTGATAAACCCATCAGATCTCATGAGACTTACTATAAAAAGAACAGTATGGGAGAAACTGCCCCCATGATTTAAATTATCTCCCACTGGATCCCTCTCACAATGTGGGAATTATGGGAATACAATTCAAGATGAGATTTGGATGGGGACATAGAGCCAAACCATATCATCCTGCCCCGGCCCCTCCAAATCTCATATCCTCACGTCACAAAATGAATCAGGCATTCCCAACAGTTCCCCAAAGTCTTACCTCATTTCAGTGTTAACCCAAAAGTCCACAGTCCAAAGTCTCATCTGAAACAAGGCAATTCCCTTCTGCCTATGAGCCTGTAGAATCAAAAGCAAGCTAGCTACTTCCTAGACACAATGTAGGTACAGGTATTGGGTAAATACACACATTACAAATGGGAGAAATTGGCCAAAACAAAGGGGTTACAGGGCCCATGCAAGTCCAGAATCCAGTGGGACAGTCAAATTTTAAAGCTCCAAAATGATCTCCTTTGACTCCATGTCTCACATACAGGTCATGCTGATGGAAGAGGTAGGTTCCCATAGTCTTGGGCAGCTCCACCCCTGTGGCTTTTCAGGGTATAGTCCCCCTTCTGGCTACTTTCACAGGCTGGCGTTGAGTGTCGGCGGCTTTTCCAGGTACACGGTGCAAGCTGTCGGTGGATCTCCTGTTCTGGGGTCTAGAGAACAGTGGTCCTCATCTCACAGCTCCACTAGGCAGTGCTGCAATAGGGACTCTGTGTGGGGGCCCCAATGCCACATTTCCCTTCCATACTACCCTAGCAGAGGTTCTCCATGAGGGCCCTGCCCCTGCAGCAAACTTTTGCCTGGGCATCCAGGTGTTTCCATACATCATCTGAAATCTAGGGGGAGGTTCCCAAACTTCAATTCTTGACTTTTGTGCACCTATAGGCTCAACACCACGTGGAAGCTGGCAAGGAGTGGGGGTTCCACCCTCTGAAGCCATAGCCCAAGCTGTACATTGGCCTCTTTCAGCCATGGCTGGAGCAGCTGGGACACAGGGCACCAAGTCCCTAGGCTGCACACAGCATGGGGACACTGGGCCTGGGCCATAAAACCACTTTTTCCTTCTGGACCTTTGGGCCTGTGATGGGAGGGGCTGCCATGAAGGTCTCTACAAGCCCTGGAGACATTTTCCCCATGGTCTTGGGGATTAACATTAGGCTCCTTACTACTTATGTAAATTTCTGTAGCTGGTTTGAATTTCTCCTCAAAAAATGGGTTTTTCTTTTCTACTGCATCGTCAGACTGCAAATTTTCTGAACTTTTATGTTCTGTTTCCCTTTTAAAATGAAATGCTTTTAACAGCACCCAAGTCACCTTTTGAATGCATTGCTGCTTAGAAATTTCTTCCACCAGACACCTTAAATCATCTCTCTCAAGTTCAAAGTTCCACAAATCTCTAGGGGAGGGGCAAAATGCTGCCAGCCTCTTTGCCAAAACATAAGAAAAGTCACCTTTGCTCCAGTTCCCAACAAGTTCCGCATCTCCATCTGAGACCATCTCAGCCTGGACCTTGTTGTCCATATGTCCATATCACTATAAGCATTTTTGTCAAAGCCATTCAACAAATCTCTAGGAAGTTCCAAACCTTCCTACATTTTCCTGTCTTCTTCTGATCCCTCCAAACTGTTCCAACCTTCGCCTGTTACCCAGTTCCGATGTCACTTCCACATTTTTGGGTATCCTTTCAGCAATGCCCCACTCTACTGGTACCAAATTACTGTATTAGTCCATTTTCACTCTGCTGATGAAGACATACTCAAGACTGGGAAGAAAAAGAAGTTTAATTGGACTTACAGTTCCACATGGCTGGGGAGGCCTCAGAATCATGGCCGGAGGTAAAAGACACTTCTTACATGGCCACAGCAAGAGTAAATGAGGAAGAGGCAAAAGTGTAAACCCCTGATAAACCCATCAGATCTTGTGAGACTTATTCACTATCACAAGAACAGTATGGAAGAAACTGCCCCCATGATTGAAATTATCTTCCTCCGGGTCCCTCCCACAATACATGGGAATTATGGGAGTACAAGATGAGATTTGGGTGGGAACATAGAACCAAACCACATCAGGTAATGAAGGTGCTGCCTTCATGATGGGATTAGTGTCTTTAGAAAAAGGGAAAGAGAATAGAGCTTCCTCTCTCTCTGCCTTGGGAAGATGGAATAGAATGAGATGATGGCATCTGCATAACAGGAAGAATACCCTCATTCTAGACACCAGATCTGTCAGCACCTTGATCTTTGACTTCCCAGCCCCCAGAACTATGAGAAATAAACATTGGTGGTTCAAGTCACCCAGTCTGTACTCTTTTGTTAGAGTAGCCCAATCTAAGACATGTATACCATACAGCTAGATGGTTTTACAATGTTATTTTTAGCATTCTGCCTATACTTGTTTCTTCTCCTTTCTTCTCTGATTATATAATTGTTAAATCCACTCTTTAATCTCCTAAGCTTTAAAACTCTAAGTCATATTCAATTTTTCACTCTTCCCCCTAACTGCTATGCATTGTGTTTCTTCCATAATATCGATATTAATTTTCTGTTGCTGTGGTAACAAATTACTGTAAACCTGGTGGCTCAATACAGTGCAAATTTATTGTCCTGTAGTTCTGGAGGTCATAAGTCCAAAACTGGTTTTGCTGAAATAAAATCAAGGTGTTGCTGGGGCTGCATTTCTTCTTGAGGCTCTGAAAGAATTCCTTTCCTTGCCTGTTTTCTCTCCTAGAAGTTACCTGCATTCCTTGGCTCATGGCCCCTATCTTCAAAGCGAGCAATGCAAGACTGAATCTTTCTCACCTTACGTCACTCTACCACAGACCCTTCTGCCTTCCTCTTCCACATTTAAGGAGTCCTGTCATTACACTGGGCCCATCAAGAAAATCCAGGATAATTTCTCTATTTTAATGTCATCTTATTAGCAACCTTAATTTCATCTGCAACACTCTCTTTTCACAGATTCCGGGATTTAGGTCATAGATCCCTTTGGGGGAACATTATTCTACCTACCACAATACCTATCATATGTATTTCTTCTTTTCTTATAACTATGTGACTCTTTTATTTCAGGCCCACTTAGTAAGATCATCACAGTAACTTTTGACTTTCTTTTCTGCCTTTAGTTTCTTATCTCTCTCTAGACATTCTAATGTCTGGTGGCGAACTCCATAAAGGCAAGCGTAGATTGTTAAATCTCTTCTCAAAAAGCTTCATTAGCAGCCTCTTCAGTAAGGCAGTGCTCACCAAGCTCTTTTAATTGTGCAACCCATCAGTACAAATTTGTACGTATACTAATATGTTTTTATTTAGTTATTTATGTTCATATACCATTGTACTAATATATTTTAAACTTATAAACATACATAAAACAAATTCAAAAAGATGAGCAAAAGACAAAACAAACAAGATATTCAGAGATTAAAATTTTTAAATTTGTAACTCAATATTTTCCATGATAGTATGATGAGGTTATACATGATTATATTATGAGAATCCTAGCTTAACATTTTGATTTAATAAATTGAATATTTTGGAGTTAAGTCCAAATTATTTGCTGTAAGTGTTATAATTTTGGAAGGTCCCTCAGAAAATACATACGAGAGAGTATAATGTTACTGCAACAAATCATGACACTCAATTTTGAGTGTTTTGCCAGTTATGTGAAAATTTTTTCTTTTTTGGCTGAAATTTGACACCTAAATTTCTGCCTTCCTTAACATTAACAGGTTTTCTTGCAAATTAATTATTCAAGTGTTACATATTAATAAACACTTCAAACCATCTGAAACTTCATTTAGAAGAGTTCTATAGACTAGAAAAATGCATTTCTAAATTTAAGTGTGGTGACTTTTTTTGAATACATGATATACTTAAGTCATTTTTAGTAACAATTTGTTTTTAAAAATGGAAGAAGTTTTCCAAACATTGATATTCTAAATGTTCTCTCCGTAGCTTTTTTTCTATCCCAAAAGCTGTACTTTTTTTTTTTTTTTTTTTACTTTCTTAGGTATGAAAATATTTATATTTACCAGGGAGAGGCAGGTAAGGCATATGTGAGAATAATCTATTGTTATCCTAGAAAGTACTTGCAAATTTGAAATATATTTTCTATAGAAGAAAAACATATAACTCATCATCTTGAATTTGACAACCGTATAACTCCTTTAGGTATGCTCCCTTCAGATAACCAACAAACATCTGGGTGATACATAAGATGTTCTTGGTGAGTCTTCATCCTATTATTTAAAGTATGTAAGAATGCTACTAATTAAAATTACCCATATCAATAACATCTCAAGGTGGCTATGTAAGTGCTGAAAGTGAAAGCCAGGTTCAGAGAAATGGCCCTCTCTCTCTCAAGACTCCTTATATGTATCCCTTGGTGATTCATGTCCATCTGACATATATGTCAAATAAAGCCATTTCAATTTTTATATTTCAAAAACTTTGGTAATGAAATACTGTCATTTTCAGCAACATGGATGAAACCGGATGTTATTAGGTTAAGAGAAGTAATCCAGGCACAGAAGAATGAATATTGCATGTTCTCACTCATATATAGGAGCTGAAAGAATTGATCTCATGAGGTAGGGAGTAGAATGATAATTACCAGAGTCTGGGAAGGGCTGGGGAATAAGGGGGTTGAAGAGGGGTTGGTTAATGGGCACAAACATTCAGTTAGATAGAAGGAATTAGGTCTAGTGTTTGACAGCACAGTAAGATGACTAAAGTTAACAATATATTACATATTTCAAAATAGCTAGAAGATGTGAAACATTTAAAACACAAATGGTAAATGTTCAAGATGACAGATGTCTTAAATACCCTGATTTGACCATTACACATGTATGCATTTATCAAAATACCACATGTAACCCCGAAATATGTACTAATATTGTGTGTCAATGAAAAAAAAAAACAATGAAACTAGATGCTTTTAACATGTTCTTCCTATGTGGATAGATTGGTTATTTTTTAAACCCCAATTTTTAGAACTGTGTGCTAGGATATAAAACCCATGCTGTTGTAATGGAGTTCAGATCTCATTTCAATTTGATGACTCACCTGTGATTTTTCTACCCGGTACATTTCCTTATGTTATCGCTCTACATAGATTACCATTCTCTCTTCTTTCTTTAATTTTACTTTACCTGGTTCTCAAAATTCCATGCATCTTTCAAGCCACAGGACCTGACTTATTGCAGCTGCACAGCACATGCTGGCCGAATGAAAACCTTCTGTTTGTCTTTTGGTGTACTTTTCCGAACTTGTAATTACATAGCCATTTATTTGCTGACCTGCTTGTTTGTCTCACTGAAAAAATTCACGAAGATATATAGGGACTGTGGCAGCTTTATTTACCATCAAATAAATATTCGCACCTTTGTCAGTTACTTGTACAAAGTAGGTGCTTTATAACTGCTTATCAGTGAATAAAGGTTATAGAATTGTGAAGCTTTCACTGATATTTCTTACCAACTATCCATAATTAATATTTTCCTTTTCTGTTTTTTAGGATTTGTGCTTTGTATAAACTAGATACTCAGTAACTATTGAGTTAGAAAAAGATGCAATAAGTGACTCAGGCTTTTTTATTGTTTGCTTTTTGTTTTGTGGTTAGATCCGATCCAGCAGTAAAGGTACAAGTGGAGTGTTGATTGCCAGAGTGCTGTATAGTTGAGATGGAAAATTATTTGGAAGGGTGCCTGATGCTGAACATCAAACCTTTAGTTGTTCACTTACCGAAGTCATGTCTGTATATGCCATTTCACAGCATTGTGCAAATTGCTTATGACTGTACCCGGTAGAAGGATATTCAACCCAAGCTCAATTGCAGCAGTTTAAAAATAAACTCCAGAGTCCAATATCACAACTGTTTTCTTCCTTTTTGATCTTACCTCATTAGGGGGACAGGGTAAGGGTGGTATAATGTGCCGAAATCTGTCAATACTTTGTGTTTCTCATTCATTAAAACCTTCAGATCTGTTTTCCTAGAGGCTCCATTTACGAGGGAGGGCGAGAAGAAAAACACTAAACAGGTGTTCTTGACTTGAAAAACAGCAATTTCAAGCAACTCACAAGGGGAGAAGTTGGAAATTTTCAGATTCAGAAGTTGTCACAGGGAGATAAATTTGGGTTACATATTTGTCTTGTAAACAGACTTTCTTTAACATAAATTTGTGCAGTGCATGAGACACCTGATTTCTCTGGGGGCAGACATGCTTCATGGAACAATTGTGCTGTAGAGAGAGAGTGAATATTTTCCCAGCCTTCTTCCAAATACACAAGCTTGAGCTGAAGGAGTACTATGCTAAGCTGCTAATATGGAATGCCAGCTTCCCCTAGGACGAAAAATATCTACAGGAAAAAAATATCTATGGTAAATAATGGGGTTGAATGATAGGAAGTGCCTGAATTTTGAGTAGTCTAAATCAACTTTAAATGTTTCTATAATGCAATCATATTATTTGTCAGATAAACAAGCTGGTACATTAAGTATCTTATACAAAAAGACTGGACAGTACTGTGTTCTTCTCTGTAGCAGCATCTATCTGAGGCAAGGAGAAAGTTCGAAGAGCTATTTTCTATAAAAGTTTTTCTCAAAATGTGGTCCACAGGGCAGTAACTTAGCGTCACTTAGTAGCTTGTTAGAAATGCATATTCTTGGGCTCCACCCCAGAAGTACTGAATCAGAATCTCTGAGAGTGGGGTCCAACAATCAACAGTTTTACAGGTACTCCAGGTGATTCTGATGTATGCTAAAGTGAGAAAACCATTGTTCTACAGAAATTCATTACTTCATTCAACAAATATTTGCTGAGTATCTAATAAGTTTTAGGCGCTGATAATACAGCAACATGAACAAACACCCAAACTCTTGCTCTCTTACAACTTATATTCTCATGGATAATGTGGAAAAGTCAAGGGAAATAAATTCATTGGCTGGAATATACCATTTTTGGCCCTGCAAGATGCTCTCTCTTTTTTTTTTATTATTATACTTTAAGTTCTAGGGTACATGTGCACAACGTGCAGGTTTGTTACATATGTATACATGTGCCATGTTGGTGTGCTACACCCATTAACTCATCATTTACATTAGGTATATCTCCTAATGCTATCCCTCCCTCCTACCCCCTCCCCACAATAGGACCCGGTGTGTGATATTCCCCTTCCTGTGTCCAAGTGATCCCATTGTTCGGTTCCCACCTATGAGTGTTGAGAATGATGGTTTCCAGCTGCATCCATGTCTCTACAAAGGACACGAACTCATTCTTTTTTATGGCTGCATAGTATTCCATGGTGTGTATGTGCCACATTTTCTTAATCCAGTCTGTCACTGATGGACATTTGGGTTGATTCCAAGTCTTTGCTATTGTGAATAGTGCCGCAGTAAACATACTTGTGCATGTGTCTTTATAGCAGCATGATTTATAATCCTTTGGGTATATACCCACTAGTGGGATTGCTGGATCAAATGGTATTTCTGGTTCTAGTTCCTTGAGGAGTCACCACACTTTCTTCCACAATGGTTGAACTAATTTACACTCCCACCAACAGTGTAAAAGTGTTCCTATTTCTCCACATCCTCTCCAGCACCTGTTGTTTCCTGATTTTTTAATGATTGCCATTCTAACTGGTGTGAGATGGTATCTCATTGTGGTTTTTCAGTTACCACGATGTTAGAGGTAGGCTCTTGTCAGAAGTTTCAAGGTAAGCCTTTTGTAACTGAAGCAGATTTATTTCATTTGAAAATGTAAATTGCATTTCCTGTCATGGCCATCTCTCCGGGGACTATTTTCAACATTTCTACTTGATACTCATACACAAATGGGTAGTTGATCTGCATATACTTGTTCTCCAAAATAATTT
This sequence comes from Macaca fascicularis, assembly GCF_037993035.2. Taxonomy (NCBI): domain Eukaryota; kingdom Metazoa; phylum Chordata; class Mammalia; order Primates; family Cercopithecidae; genus Macaca; species Macaca fascicularis. The sequence goes on from NC_088380.1 coordinate 170,521,131, forward strand.
GTCATCTTTCTGTGCTTGATGCTGTAGGCACTGGAAATGCAGTGATTGACATGATCCTTGGTATCTGGGCTGTTACTCTGTGAAGGAATATCATTGAACCACGTGATATCAAGGACATACAACTAACAGTCAACAACAGATGGCTCAGATTATTAAATAAGTGTAAATAAACATTCTTATCGTAAAGCATTGGAGGAAGAGTGGGTTCTGAACATTGGGTGTTAGGTAGGCTGGAATCAATAGGAAATAACCATCTTTCTTCCAGCTAGTCATTTATTCAAATGCTATTTTTTCCAACTTTGAAAATATTCATAATAAAACATGTGAATAGGTCAGGCACAGTACACAAATATAGTGGAGTACCTGACGTTCCTCATAACTGTTTTCCATAACTGCTCTTCACATTAGGCCTCAGTCTGCCCATCTGTGAAACCCACCTGTGAAATGTATTTATTGAAGATGTTTGACATATTGGTGTGTCAAGAAAAACAACTCAAAAAGGAGACATTTACCAGTTATGTAGTATTTCTAGGGATTTGTAATCAATTCTTATGGTTCTGTGCAGGCCGATTTCTGTTTTTCATTTATGTGTTTCATGGTAAAATGGTGTGTGTGTGTATGTGTTTGTGTGTGTGTACGCATGCACTTCACTTAAGAAGTAAAATGGATAAATCAATTTTTTCATTATAGTACAAACATTTCAGGAAAATTAGTAGTTAATTTGCATACTTTCAAAAGGCTATGGTCTAGAGCAATGCTGTCTATCAGAACTTTCTGAGATCAGAGAAATATGCTAACTCTGTATTATCCAATATGATAGCCACTGGCCATGTGTGGCTATGGAGCTCATGGAATGTAGCTGGCATGAATGAGGAAGTGAATTTTTATTTAATTTAATTTAGCTTAATTTAATTAATCTTAATTTAAACTTAGCCACATGTGGCTGGTGACTACCATTTTGGGTAGAGCAGGTTTAAAGAGATGTTGAAAAATACCTTTTAAAAAGGTCAACATCTAGTTATGAAATCTACAAATTAGATTATTTTAGTCTTAGATTCTGATTATTAGTTTATTTTCATTATTTTTATGCCTGAATTACATTCTCAAATGTAATCATTGTATTCCGTGGTACTCATATTTGGTGGTGCTCATGTCTTCCTTCTTCTTCATTGTCTAGTAGTATTTGCAATGTTATCTGCCCCTGCTTTAAGATGGCACATTAGCCGCCTTAATGCTGCAGCATCCTGACTTTCTTCCTCATTCTCTCCTTGGTCTTTTCCTCTTCTTTCCAGTTTCCCTCAGTATTATGGATATTCACTACAACTCAGACTTACTCTTTTGGATTCAGCACAAAGCTCTGACTCATGTGTTCCATGAGAAAATATGTCTAATTCTGATCTTCCAGTGGTCTATCTTAGCATCTCACACTTTCTCCTTGAAATTTCCTATTTGATACTCAAAAATCTAAGTTTAAAATTAAAATCTAACTCATAATTTCTCTTCCAAAATTAATTCCCCATGCAATGTTGAAAAGGCACTGCTGTATTTTCTGTTATCTCAACTGTTATTTTCTGTTATCTATAATAGAAGGCTTGGCCATCCTTGACTTTTCACACTTCCTTGCACTCCCTTTCAACTCAGTCAATACCTCCTAGCTGTTCTTCTTCTTCTTCTTCTTTTTTTTTTAAATGGACAGTGCATGAATTTGTATGTCCTCCTGGTGCAAGGCCTACGCTAATCACTGTATCATTCTAATTTTAATATATGTGTTGTCAAAGTGAGAACAGTTCTATCTTTTTACTAGATATTAGTTCATAATATGTTTCCTTTTCATCTGTCCATACCAGGCTTAGATCTTCTTTAGTTGACATGCATTATTTTCAGTCCCCAAATTGGTGTTATTACCTTCAGTCTCAACTGGGGTTGTACTACCCACTTCAATTCTCTCTCATCCAACTTTTCTTCATGCATCTTATCCTTCAGGTACATGGGACTGCCCATTCTTGCTGACTCAGGCTTGCTTTTCCAACCATGTGCTTTTGCTTAAAACAGCTAGCTCTGACAAAATTGAGTTGCCTTAATTGTATATTCAAATCCTACATGCCCAAGTCTTTAAGGTTTATTCTGTTATTCACACATTATTCATCAACTGTTTAGTGAGTGTATGCTGTATGCAGGCATTGAGCTGGGCTAAAGAAAGTGAGAACAGGATCTCTGCTTTCAAGGAACTGACATTTTAGTGGGAGAATCTGGCGAGTAGGTAGGGAGTTATGATAGATAAACTCATCTCTTCTGGAAACCATCCCAAGGCGTGTTGGCTCCTCAGAACTAAGATATTACTCTTAATTACACTTAATTATATTACTAATTTTTATCTGTTTCCCTATCACTGATACATTTTAATTTGTTAATCTTATTTGCTTGATTAGACTATAAACTCCTTAAGGGCAGAAAGTAAATTTCGTATAACTGAATATACCTCATAGCCTCTAGCCCACAATATTTTATATAAAACTACATATTCAATATCCAGCAATTTATAAGAGAACTGTTTTTTTTAACCTTTGGGAATCTTGCCTATACACTGCATAATCATTTCTCTGCCCATATAAAATAGAAGAGTATAGTGAGAGAAAGTGAGGTTTGTTCATATTCAGTTTATATTGAATGCCACTTTTTTCCAATTTTGCTGTTGAGCCCATCCACTGAGTTTTTTATTTTATTTTATTTATTTCCATGGGTTTTGGGGAAATAGGTGGTGTTTGGTTACATGAATAAGTTCTTTAGTGGTGATTTCTAAGATTTTGGTGCACCCATCACTCGAGCAGTGTTCACTGTACCCAGTGTGTAGTCTTTTAGCCCTCACTCCCCATCCCACCCTTTCCCCTGAGTCCCCAAAGTCCATTGTATAATTCTTATGCCTTTTCATCTTCGTAGCTTAGCTCCCACTTATGAGTGAGAACATACAATGTTTGGTTTTCCATTCCTGAGTTACTTCACTTAGAATAATGGTCTCCAGTTCCATCCAGGTTGCTCCAAATGCCATTATTTTATTCCTTTTTATGGCTGTGTAGTATTCCATGGTGTGTGTATATATATATGTCACATATATATATACCATATACATATATATACCACATATATACACCATATATGTGTGTGTATGTGTGTATATGTATGTGTGTATATATATATGCACCACATTTTCTTTATCCACTTATTGATTAATGGATATTTGATCTGGTTCCATATTTTTGCAATTGCCAGTTGTGCTGCTATAAACATGCATGTGCAAGTATCTTTTTCATATGACTTCTTTTCCTCTAGGTAGACAGATACCCAGGAGTGAGACTGCTGGATCCAATGGTAATCTATTTTTAGTTCTTTAAGTAAACTCTATGCTGGTTTTCATAGTGATTGTATTGGTTTACATTCCCACCAACAGTGTAAAAGTATTCCCTTTTTACTGCATCCATGTCAACATCTATTATTTCTTCATTTTTTGATTATGGCCATTTTGCAGGAGTGAGGTGATATTGCATTGTGGTTTTGATTTGCAATTCCCTGATAGTTATGTTGAGCGTTTTTTCATATGTTTGTTGTCCATTTGTATATCTTCTTTTGAAAATTGTCTATTCATGTCCTTAGCCCCACTAAAAATCCTGCTTTTTGATGGGATTTTTTTTTCTTGGTAATTTGTTTGAGTTCTTCGTAGATTCTGGATATTAGTCCTTTGTTGGATGTATAGATTGCTAAGATTTTTCTCCCACTCTGTGTGTTGTCCGTTTACTCTGGTGATTATTTCTTTTGCTGGGCAGAAGTTTTTTACTTTAATTAAATCCCATCTATTTATCTTTGTTTTTGTTGTTTTTGCTTTTGGGTTCTTGGTCATAAAGTATTTGCCTAAACCAATATCTAGAAAGGTTTTTCCAATGTTATCTTCTAAATATTTTTTGGTTTCAGGTCTTAGATATAAGTCTTTGATCCATCTTGAGTTGATTTTTGTATAACGTGAGGGATGAGGATCCAGTTTCATACTGAATGCCAATTTTAAATGTGAATTGAATTGCTTATATTATTTAAAGTATAATAAGTATTAGAAAATGTTAGATGCTTATGCTTCAGATTGCCCTTATTCAAAATCCTCAATAAATCTTAAAAATGCAGAACATAAATTGGAATTGTAACTACAAACTACTATGAAATTTATGAAATATATGCTAATAATAAGAAGCCAATAATAAAATAATTGTAAGATTATGTCAACGGATGTTGACATTTTTTGAAAGTGCATCTTTTATTAATGTAGTTGAATATATGAAGCCCTAATTGGAAGAAGCAGATTTTTAAAATAGAGTAATTTTTAAAACTAAGTATAAATGTGCACTTGGCATCTGAGCAAAAAAATGAGAATTATTCTTTTTTTTAAATTATACTTTAAGTTCTAGGGTACATGTGCACAACGTGCAGGTTTGTTACATATGTATACATGTGCCATGTTGGTGTGCCGTACTCATTAACTCATCATTTACATTAGATATATATCTCCTAATGCTATCCCTCCCCCCTACCCCCTCCCCACTATAGGACCCAGTGTGTGATGTTCCCCTTCCTGTGTCCAAGTGATCTCATTGTTCAATTCCCACTTGTGAGTGAGAACATGTGGTATTTGGTTTTCTGTTCTTGCAATAGTTTGTTGAGAATGATGGTTTCCAGCTGCATCCATGTCTCTACAAAGGACACGAACTCATTCTTTTTTATGGCTGCATAGTATTCCATGGTGTGTATGTGCCACATTTTCTTAATCCAGTCTGTCACTGATGGACATTTGGGTTGATTCCAAGTCTTTGCTATTGTGAATAGTGCCGCAGTAAACATACTTGTGCATGTGTCTTTATAGCAGCATGACTTATAATCCTTTGGGTATATCCCCAGTAATGGGATGGCTGGGTCAAATGGTATTTCTAGTTCTAGATCCTTGAGGAATCGCCACACTGTTTTCCACAATGGTTGAACTAGTTTACAGTCCCACCAACAGCGTAAAAGTGTTCCTATATCTCCACATCCTCTCCAGCACCTGTTATTTCCTGATTTTTTAATGATTGCCATTCTAACTGGTGTGAGATGGTATCTCATTGTGGTTTTGGTTTGCATTTCTCTGATTGCAAGTGATGATGAGCATTTTTTCATGTGTCTGTTGGCTGTATGAATGTCTTCTTTTGAGAAGTGTCTGTTCATATCCTTTGCCCACTTTTTGATGGAGTTGTTTGTTTTTTTCTTGTAAATTTGATTGAGTTCTTTATAGGTTCTGGATATTAGCCCTTTGTCAGATGAGTAGATTGCAAAAGTTTTCTCCCATTCTGTAGGTTGCCTGTTCACTCTGATGGTAGTTTCTTTTGCTGTGCAGAAGCTCTTTAGTTTAATGAGATCCCATTTGTCAATTTTGGCTTTTGTTGCCGTTGCTTTTGGTCTTTTAGACATGAAGTCCTTGCCCATGCCTATGTCCTGAATGGTATTCCCTAGGTTTTCTTCTAGGGTTTTTATGGTATTAGGTCTAACATTTAAGTCTCTAATCTACCTTAAATTAATTTTCATATAAGGAGTAAGGAAAGGATCCAGTTTCAGCTTTCTACTCATGGCTAGCCAATTTTCCCAGCACCATTTATTAAATAGGAATCTTTTCCCCATTTCTTGTTTTTGTCAAGTTTGTCAAAGATCAGATGGCTGTAGATGTGTGGTATTATTTCTGAGGGCTCTGTTCTGTTCCATCGGTCTATATATCTGTTTTGGTACCAGTACCATGCTGTTTTGGTTACTGTAGCCTTGTAGTATAGTTTGAAGTCAGGTAGCGTGATGCCTCCAGCTTTGTTCTTTTGGCTTAGGATTGTCTTGGCAATGCGGGCTCTTTTTTGGTTCCATACGAACTTTAAAGCAATTTTTTCCAATTCTGTGAAGAAAGTCATTGGTAGCTTAACGGGGATGGCATTGAATCTATAAATTACCTTGGGCAGTATGGCCATTCCAATTCTGTGAAGAAAGTCATTGGTAGCTTAACGGGGATGGCATTGAATCTATAAATTACCTTGGGCAGTATGGCCATTTTCACAATATTGATTCTTCCTATCCATGAGCATGGTATGTTCTTTCATTTGTTTGTGTCTTCTTTTATTTCACTGAGCAGTGGTTTGTAGTTCTCCTTGAAGAAGTCCTTTACATCCCTTGTAAGCTGGATTCCTAGGTAAAAAATAAGAATTTTTCTAATTCTCTTTCCATATAAACTTATTTCTCTTTGCTTCTGTTTTAATTTTTAAACAATGGTTTATGAAGGTATAGTTGTTCATAAAATAAACTACACATATTGTAAAATTTGATATATTTTGATGTATGTATGGGCCTGTGAAGCTATCAACACAATCAAGATGATGAAAATTTCCATCACTCTAAAACATTTTCTCATTTTTAAAAATTCTTCCCAACACCCCTCCTTATCTCCCCTGCCAAAGGCAATCGCTCATCTCTTCGGTCAGTATAGATTTGTATTTTTTTGTAATTTTGTGTAAATGGAATTATATACTTTCTTGTCTGGCTTCTTTTACTTAATATAATCTCAAAGAGATTCATCCATGTTATCGCATTTAACATTAGTTCACTCCTTTTCATTGCTGAGCAGTATTCTATTGTGTGTGTATACAACAGTTTTTCTATTTACTAGTTGCTGGACATTTGTATTGTTTCCAGTTTGGGGCTATTACAAATGCATGTACCTATGCTTTAGTCTATTGTAGATAAGTATCTAGGACTGGAAGGACTAGGTTGTGTAATAAGATGTTAGAAAGCCATTTTTCAAAGTTGTTGTGCCATTTTACATTTCCAGTCACAGTGTATGAAAATCCCAGTTGTTACACATCCTTGCCTACACTTGGTATTATCACCCTTAAAATTTGGGCTGTTCTAATGCATATGTAGTTACATTGCATTATGATTTTATTTCATGTTTTCCTAATGACTAACAGTGTTGAGCAACCTTTTATGTGTTTTCCAGCCAATTAAATATTTTTGTGACTATCTGTTCAAATATATTGCCCGTTTTTTGTTTATTTTTCTTCTTATTTAGTTATAAGAGTTATACTCTGACTACAAGTTCTTTATGTGATATGTTTTGTTACTGCTTTCTCTGAGTTTGTCGTTTGCCTTATTTTTTAATCTTTGAAAAGAAAGACAATTAAATATAATGATGTCTAATTTATTTTAAAAATTTTGTGCCTTATATTTTATATGTTATATCGAAAAAAACCTTTGCTTCCCTTAAAGTTACAAAGATTTTCTTGTTTTTCTTTTAGAAGTTTTGTGGTTTCAGGTATTGCGTTCAGGCTTATTTCCATTTGGTACGGATTTCATATATGGTGTAAAATGTGATTTAAAATTCATTTTTTGGCATGGATGTTTTAGCACTATTTGTGAAAAAGATGAATCTTTCTCCACAGAATTACCTTCATGATTTTGATGCCTTAAACAATCATTAAGCTAGTTTCTGTCTTTGTAGACTTGCCTGTTCTGGTTATTTCATATAGATGGAATAATAAAATATGTGATATTTTGTGACTGACTCATTTCACTTAGAATACTGTTTACATATTGTAGCATATATAAGTGCTTTATTCATTTTTATGGTTGAAAAATATTTCATTGTATGGATCTACTATATTTTATTTATTTGTTCATCATTTGATGAATATTTGGGTTATTTTCATTTTTTACTATTATGAGTAATGCTGCTTATGGACATTTGTGTACAAGTTTTTGTGTCGACATATGTTTTTATTTATTTTGATTATTTGCGTAAGAGTGGAGTTGCTGGGTTGTGTTTTAGCTCTGCCTTACTTTTTGGGAAACAGAGTTTTCTCTAGTGGCCACATCATTTTACATTCCCACAAGTGATGTATATTGGTTCCAATTCACCAACACTTGTTATTTATTGTCTTTTTAAATAGGTGTGAAGTGTTATCTCACTGTAGTTTTGATTTGCATTTCTCTAGTGGCTAATGGTGTTGAGCATATTGGCCATTTGTGTATCCTTTTTAAACAAATGACTATTCAAATTGTTTGCCCATTTTTACATTGGGTTTTAGTCTTTTTATTGTTGCACTATAAGAATTCCTTATATATTCTAATGCAAGTCCCTTATTGGATCCATAATAGTCAAATATTTTCTCCCATTGTGTGGATTGTCTTTTCACATTTTCATGATTTCATTTTCTCTGTTATTTTAAAGATTGCTTTAGGATTTATGGTATACATTTTTAATTTATCACAGTCTACCTTCAAGTGATAGTGTGTCATTTCACATATTGTATAGAAACCTAGGAAATTTACAATAGTGTATTTTCATTTTCTTACTCTTGGCCTTTGTATATTGTTGTTAAGTATGCTGTGGATCCCACATTACATTGATAATTATTATTTTTGTTTAAGCAATCCATTATCTTTTATGTGGATTTAAGTAAAATAAGAAAATTTATGGTATTTTAGATTTATTTCTATAGATCTATATTTTTATCTGGTAGCACTTACCAATATTTCTACCTGAATAATTTTTTTTCAACATTTCTTCTAGTTGAAATTTACTGATGATGAATTCTTTCAACTCCTGTATGTCTGAGAAAACCTTTATTTTAATACTGTTTTTGAAAGGTATTTTTGCTGGGTATAGAATTCTAGGTAAAGAGTTTTAGTTTTTTCCTTACTGCAGTATTTAAAGGTGTTACTTCACTGTTTTCTTGCTTATGTTGTTTCTGATGAGCAATCTGCTGTTATTCTTATCCATAAAATATCTTTTTTCTTTAATTGCTATTATGATTTTCTCTCTCTCATTGATGTAAAAAATATTTATTATGATGTTCCCTAATGCAATTTTAAAAATATTTCTTGAATTTGGTGTTGATTGAGCTTCTTGGATCTGTGGGATTATAGTTTTTTTTGTTGTTGTTTGTTTTGTTTTGTTTTGTTTTTTTTGTTTTTTTGAGATGGGATCTCACTGTCACCCAGGCTGGAGTACAGTGGCATGATCATGGCTCACTGTGGCCTTGACCTCCCCAGGCTCGGGTGATCCTCCCACCTCAGTCTTCTGAGTAGCTGGGACTATAGACATGCCCCACCACACCTGCCTAATTTTTTGTATTTTTGTAGAGACAGATTTCTCCATGTTGCCCAGGCCAGTGTTGGATTCCTGGGCTCAAGCAATCCACCTACCTTGGCCTACCAAAGTGCTAGGATAACAGGCATATTTTTAGCATATTTTTGTTTATTATTGCTTCAAATATTTTTTTCCTCCCCATTTTGGGGACTCCAGTTACATTTATGCTTAAAGTTATTCCATGACTCACTGATACTCTGTTCTTATATTATTATTCTTTTTTTTCCTTATGTTTCCTTTTAGATAGATTCTAATGGTATGTATTCAATTTCAGTAATATTTTCTTCTGTAATATCTGCTCTTAAGTTATAACAATTATAAATATCCTTGCTTGTATTCTAACATCCATGTCAATTTTGGTTTAGTTTCTGATTATGGGTGATACTTTTCCGCTTTCTTGTATATCTGGTAATTTTTAATAAAATGGCAGACATTATGAATTTTATCTTACTAGGTTCTGGATATTTTTGTATTCCTACAGATGTTATTAAGTTCTCTTTCAGGGATGTAATTAAATTATTCGAAAACAGGTTGATCCTTTTGTGTCTTTGTTTAAAGATATTATTGAGAGGGAGGCAATGTTAATCTAAGACTAATTACTCCCCACTACTCAGGCAAGGTATTTCTGATCACTCTGTCTAGTATCCCATAATTATGATGTTTTTAAGTCAAGCTGGTGAGAGTATGCATCATCCTGGTCCTACATGATTACTGAAGACCTTTTGCCTTTTGTATTGTTCTTTTTCCTTGGCCTTAGTTTCCTCACGTGCGTGTGATGATCAGCACTCTGTTGAATATTTGAGAAGAACCGTCTCCATATCTTTGGAGTTTGCACTTTGTGCTGCTTTCCCTTCCTTGGTACTGTGTCATTCAAGTTCTACTTTTCTGGTTTCCCTGGAAGCTCAGCTTCATCTTCTTATCTTAAAAAGTAGGATATGAGTGGGGCCTCTCCAAGCGGTGGCCTGGAAATTCTTTCAAGGTTGTACATTGGGAAAGTTGTAGGACTCACTTTTTTTTTCTCTCAGAGATTACTGTTCTTTGTTTTCAGATGTCCAGTGCCTTGAAAATCATTGTTTCATATTTTGTCCATTAATATGGCTAATTTAGGCAGCAGGGCAAATCTAGTCCCTGTTACTATAGAGGCTGTGTAAGGCAGAAGTTTAAAAATGACCTTGCAACATTTGTCACCCTAATTCCCAAGACTAAATGTGGTAGGTTGTTAAGCCTGTGAATATGTTACATTACATTTCAAAAGCATTTTTGCTAATGTAATTAAAGTCAGCAGACAACTGACTTGAAGATGGGGAGATTATGCTAGATTATTTAAATGGACTTAAGTAATCCCATGAACCCTTTGTTCCAGGTGTGAGAGATTCCAGGTGTGGGAAGGATTTGTTGTATCATTTAAACTCATCTTTAAAAAAAAGTAGGGGGCTACCTAAGAAGGAATGCTGGGTGGCCTATAATAACAGCAAGAAGCTCCCAGTTGACATACAGCAAGTAAATAGGGTCCTTAGACCTAAAGCCACAATGAAGTGGATTCTTCCAATACCCTGAATATGCTTGGAAGTGAATCTTCCCCAAAGCCTCCACACAAGAGCTCAGTCAAGCTGACACCTTCATTTTGGTCTAATGAGACCCTCTGCTGGATTTTCAGCTGACCTACAGACTGTAGTATGACTAATGGATCTTGTTTGAAACTACTAAATTGATGGTTATTTGTACACAGCAGTGTAACGCTAATATAGAAACACATAGTCTTTACATTTTCCCTGATACCAAATGTATGGCTACTTTGTATAAGCTCTATGTATTAGCCCAGACTTGTGCTTGGTACCTTTCTAGTCTACTACTAGTATAATCCTCCTGCTTTACTGGAATTCTACCTTTTTTTTTTTTTTTTTCAATTTTCCTGGTGATCACTTTTCACTTCTAGCTCAGTGTTGCTACTCTGGGCTTCTCCATCATTTATCCTGGTAATGAGAAGTATCCTCTATTTAGCCACCATTTTCTCTCTCTTTCTTTCTTTTTTTATTTTTTTTGAGACAGAATCTCGCTCTGTTGCCCAGGCTGGAGTGCAGTGGTGTGATCTGGGCTCACTGCAACCTCTGTCCCCCGGACTCAAGGGATTCTCTTGCCTCGGCCTCCTGAGTAGCTGGGATTACAGGTGTGCGCCACCACGCCCAGCAGGTTTTATATTTTTAGTAGAGAAGGAGTTTCGCCATGTTGGCCAGGCTGGTCTGGAACTCCTGACCTCAGGTGATCGTCCTGCCTTGGCCTCCCAAAGTGCTGGGAGTACAGGTGTGAGCCACCATGCCTGGCCCAATCTTTCTGGTATTATTTGCTACATAAAGGTTTAGTAGCCTCTGTCTTTATTCCCATAAAACTCACATAAAAGGCTGCCTGAAGGAAACTGGAATGTAGAAAACGAGTAAAATGTAACTGTTCTTCATGTTCACAGGCTGTGCTCATTACAGGAGATGCCTCAACTCGCACCCTTGATCTGTGTTGTCCCATCCTAGCTGGCCACCTCAGTGATGAGACCCACACTCTTGATCATCCTACTGTCTCATTTCCAATGTTGGTATTTATTAAATACTATTAAATGCCATTGTTAGGATTAATTCATCTTCCCTTTGAATTCTGGACTGAAAGTTTTAAACTATAAGATACATACCTTTTAAAAAATGCCTCTAGTAACTAAGTACAATTACCATGGCTTAAAAAGTCAATTTGTTTTATTTTTTTACTTTGACTTTTTGATACTTTCACAGTTTATCAGCATATTGGAAATGAGAAATAATTTTATTTAAATGTATCTTTTGGTTTCCTTAATAAATATTACTATGCCTATGCATTTATTAATGTTTTAAAAATCCCTGAAATATGTTTATTCTATTTGCCTAATTTGCCTATATTTACCAAATAAAGATCTCTTCTTCTGAAAAACTAAATAAATGTATCAAGCATCAAATATTAGGTTGTACCAAATTCATTTTACTGAACTAGACTTCTTAATTTAAAGCCTGAGTAATATGGCTTTAGTTATTGCATACAATACAATGTGATGATTGTCATTTAGGCTAATTTTTCTACTTATTTTAAATATTCAGATAGCAGGAATTACATGGTAACAGCGGCAGAAAGTTTTTGAGAGTAGATCAGTGTATGCATAGGATAAAGTAGTGTATATGTAGGATAAAGTTTTGAGAGTAGATGTATATATAGGATAAAGTTTTGAGAGTCGATCAGTGTATATGTAGATACAGGAGAAATTCTGTAGGCTGACATCATAGATTGTACAGCTGGATAAAATGGTAGTAGAAAAGGTCATCACCTAAGTAGAAACTGTAGCCATGGCATATAGAGTTGATAATCATCTTACTTTCCATTATTGTAAGTCTTCAGGTATCTGAAAAAGTCTATGGAAAATCCAGATTTTACCACCTGTTATCTCTGGTGGTTAGGATTCATTACTAGTGATTTTTATCTTTTTCTTTTATTGCTTTGCTGTATTTGTCTACAGTGTATATTTAGTTTTTGTGTAGATTTTTGAAAACGTTAATTTAAAAACCTCTTTGGCATACCATAGTCTTTTTTTCTAAATTTGTAATTGATAAATTAGGATCACTCAACTGACTTCATAGACTTTTGCATTAGAAAATTTTAAATGCAACTATTTTCTTAATCAGAGGATTGTTCGGGTGAATTTAGCATGTGAGGGAAACGGATAGAAATGTAAACATAGAATACTTTGAAAATTACTAGCTATGGCATTCTTGTCTTTGGCATCACCAGTAGTTACTGTATAGGGCACTTTGGATTGTCGTATCTCTCAAGGGAATTAGTTTCTATAAGGCTAAATATCAAGGGCTTTGTGACAGTAGTTTATTTTGCCATCAGCAAGATTAGTATCTCAGCATTCTAGACCCCATAGAATTCCTATAGCCATTGCAGAAGACTGACTATATTGACATAGGATCACTTGGTAATTACAGCCTTAGCATGAGAAGTCACTGTCCAAGGTGAATGGTATTTCTTATACATTCTAAATATCAGGAATACCAGTATTACCAGGGCTGATCCAGAGTGTCTGTCAAATTCTCCAGACTGCTGACATCTGAACATTGATCAGTAGCTTCATGTTAGCATTTTCACTGTATCCTGAACTTTAAAAATCCTGAAACTGGACAGGTAGCCTGGGATTTGGGGAAAATGCTCACTACATCTTATTGCTAAATCTGAAAGTTAAGAGTGGTTTAAAAATTATTGCTGTATGAAAGAAAATTGTCCATTTTTCTGATTCTATCATCCTTGTCCCCAAGAAAATTGAATAAAGGAAAGCTCTTGTTAAATTCATACAAGGGTATATTTCTGTCCTTTTTTCCTATAAACATTGGGAGTGACTAATTGAAGTTTTCCCATCATATTCTACGAAGTCAAAAAAGTAAGGAGGGCTGATTACTTATTAGCTTGGAATATAATTATCTAATGGAATGGAAAATTCCTTGGGCAATATTTGACATCATTGAGATGAATGACTTGATGTATACATGATGTATCCTAATTGTAATTTACAATCATGGCTTTGAATGCTGTCATACAAATCTCATGTACTGAGGAGTCACAACAGATGTGTTTATATAAATAAAGACAGGATTTGATTTTGTTAATATTGTCTTAGGGATAGACACAAAGGTCAATGAATAAAAGTTACAGGAACAGAAGGAAGAATTTACCAGAAAATGGGGTTATCTTAAAGTATGGAGTGAGCTTTCACTATAGTGGTGAATTCCTTTTTTCTGAACAGGACAGTTAGTAATGGGACAGGTAGCCTTTGATGTTACTCCTTTACTGAATTCTTGTTATGTATTAACATTGTAGACATAAACTCAAAGGCCTTTCAGTACGGATAAACTCAGTTTCATTCAAATGGAGAGTGGAACCTATGGCAAATTGAAGAGAATGCCTGCTCTGCCTAAAGTAATTTAAATTCAAATAATAAATAAACTCCATTGTGCTGGCTAAATAACATTTATTATCTGGCTAACCTTCAGATCCACAGTGGTAGGCATATTCATATGCAAGATTTTTGTCTTACCATTAAAATCTGTATTATTCTGATTTTACCCATCAAGAATATGAGATAAAGGAAACCGGGTAATTTGTCTAAGGTCCAATAGATATTCAGTGGAAGAGCTAGGATCAAACTCCAAGTATATTATATCATTTAATCTTCCTGATAACACAGACATTGAAAAGTTAAATCGCTTACCTAATATACCCAACCTGTTTTTTAAAAAAGCCCCAAACTGGTATATTTGCTACTTTATTCTAAGTCTGTTTGAGTTGTTTCATTGACATCTGTTGGTGGTGATGCTATTTTATAGATGACATCATGGGTCCTTGGGAAGGGTGATCCACATTCAATTTCAGGCGTGGTGCCATAAGGAAAATGAGAGAGGGATACACAGACAGAGTCATACCTTTATTTAAACAAAATAGTTGACCACAAATAAGATATGGTGAGCGTAGTGAGCTGAAATGTCTCTCTTCCAAATTTATGTCCAGCCAGAACCTCAGAATGTGTTTGGATTTGGAAATAGGGTATTTGTGGATGGATTTAATTAAGGATCTAGAGATGAAATCATCCCTGAATTTAGGTGGGCCCTAAATTCATGTCTTGTGTCCTTTTAATAGAAAAAACAGAGAGACCAACTAGCAAAGAAGAGCTAGCAACACAGAGAAGAAGGCCATATGGAGACAGAGGCAGATATTGGAGTTAAATGTTGCCACAGCCAAGTAATGTCAAGGATTGCCAGCAACCACTAGAAACTAGGATAGAGGCATGGGACAGATTTTTCCTCAAAGTCTCCAGAAGGAACCAACCCTGTTGACACCTTGATTTCAGGCTTCTAGGCTTCATAACTGTGAAAGAATAAATTTCTGTTGTTTTAAGCCAGACCATTTTTGGTACTTTGTTATAGTGTCCTCAGCAAACTAATATGGTGAGAAATGCTAAAAATTTACCCGCCCTTCACCCACGTCTTCCCTTCCACCCACCCATATACATATATACTTTCTAGCTTTGTGCCCTTGAAAATGCCACCAGTAGAATTCTATTAAAGCATATTCTTAATAGACTTTTATAAAAATAAAAATATGTTACCTGGGAAGAGTAACACATCAAGCTATTAAGTATTAACATAATAGCAGAGTTCTTTAAAAAATGATGATTGTTTCTAAAATCCCACTATAGAAGCTCTTATGCTGATTCAAACAGTATTTTAACTGGATTTGAGTGAGAATATTTGAAGGTAAAAGTCAAGTGCTTCTGGCTATTAGTTTCTGAGAGTTGCAATTATTATAAATCATGAATATATCTTTAAAGCATAATTTATATCGTATTAATGTAGTAAAACTCATGGTGGTATAGAATACATGATTATGGTTTGCAGCTCAAATAAAGTATTTTTAAAGCAGTAGATTTAAATTTAGTATTAAACTTGTTCTCTATTTTTCAAGTATAGTAGGACTACAAATTCAGGTGGTGGCTGAGAATCTGAGAAGATAATTAAGCCTATATTTCTTACCACTTTAGGTTACTTGGAAGGGTAAATATTTTAATGGGTACATTTTCTATGTACTTTCTCTTCAGATGCTGTGTGCAGGCTTTATTAAGCATAAAGAAATGAACCCAGACTAAATTTATGGCAAGTCTTTTTATTCTTAATAGAATAAAGCATAATTTTTACTTCCTCTGCATAAAATGCACATACATCGCCCATATAAATTTGAATTATTTTTTATCATTTTCTTAGAGATGATGATTTCCTAAGAAGAATTCTAGCCAAACTTCTGAAATGCTATTAATGTATTTAGATATTATTTCATTCTTTTAAGCTTGTCTTTACAAACTATTCTTTTATCCTATCTGCAGAATGCCCTGAAATTCCTGGCATATTCTTGTCTCGCCATCATTGGCTGCTGTAAATACTACTTCTGTATCATCGTAGATCAGCATTTCTCAAACTTGTACTATTAACATTTGTGCTGGGTAATTCTTTGGGGGAGGTGGGCTGTTCTGTGCTTTGCAGCATATCTGGTTTTATCCAGTAGATGTCAGTAGCACCTCCTAGTTGTAATAACACATATTGCCAAACATAGCTTGGGGTGCAGAGTGCCCCCTGGTTGAGAAGCACTGAAATGTACATGCATTTTCTTCTTGATGTTAAATCTGCTGAAGGACTTCCTGAGGATTTTGGGATTGTTACATTCTTCGATTTCCCCCATATCACTGACATTACAGACTGCTGAAATTTTATAATTAATTTCAAAGCCTTTTACACAACTTTAAAATTTGAGATTCAGAAAGCCTATGACTTGTAATTCTCAGTCAGAGAATTATAAAAATATTAGCCTAGACTCTAATATTCTTTTCATTTTATAATCCTTGTTTACCTTCCCCTGATTTAGGACTCATTAATGTTAATTTGCATTTACTTTTTCCTTATTCTTCCATCTAAAAATCTACTCTTCTCAATATTTCCTTCTTCATTGTCTGGAGTTACCATCTCTCTAATCTGCTCCATGAATATTTCTAGTTCTGTGCAGTAGAAAAATTTGCATCATGCATTGTTTATTTTTCTTTCCATTTAATCATTTTATTCATCCAGCAAGTACTTACTGAGTGTTTTTCTAGAGTAAGATCCTGTGCAAGATTATGGGCATACAATAATGAATAGGACTGTAACTATTGAATCAAAGACATGTTTTGACACGAGCAAATTAAAAATATTTTTGTAGAGTGTTAATCAGACTTCTCTTGGCTTCATCTTCCATATAGCTCTCATCAGCTGAAATCTGATTATGTAGCCCATAGCAGATGTGGCATTTTTCTTCTTTCTGGCTCTCTAGTTTCATTTGCCTAGAACTTTAATCGGGTTTATCATATGGCCTGTGGAAGCCTCTCCCTCCACCCCCAGTGAATATCCAGCTATGATCTTTTTCCCACCTCTTCAGAGGATCCACATATTGTTCCCTTCTAAAAAGCACAGTTTTATTTTTGTCTAACGATCTGGTCTGCTGAGGATTTGCTGGGTCATCATGGCTGACAATGATACAATTGTTGAGTGAGTCACTTGGACCACTTTACCAAATTAATTCTCAGTACTCTGGGTTATTATCATTCTTTCCAAAATTGTAAGGACTTACCCATGAAGATGTATTTGGTGCGCTCCTGGGTTTACCCACCTCCCATCCCCCGATACTTATTTTTAGGGTTAAAATACTTCTCTTTCAAAATGCCTGGTACAGAAGAGTGATGGACAATAGAAAGATTATGTGGGCCACATATGTACTTTTAAAATAAATAGTAGCCCTATAAAAAAGATAAAAAGAAATTGTTGAAATTAATTTTAACAATATATTTTGCTGAATCCTACATACCCTGTTACCATTTCAGCAAACAATATAAAAATCATTAATGAGATATTTTATGTTCTTTGTGATGTGCTAGGTGAAATCCAGTGTTTATTTTATGCTTACAGCACATCTCAATTTGGACTAATCATATTGCAAATTTTAATAGTCCCATGTGGCTAGCAGATAACCTATTGGATGGCAAAGGTTTAGAATATTAATTTGATAGGTCCACCACACCCAGGGTACAGAAAGTTCCAGCAAAAAGGTTATGGTGACTTCAGGACTGATATATCTTCCCAGTCAGAGATTTTTATCTTGTTATTGTCTTTAAAATTTTTCATTTTGTAATTGAAAAATCATTTGAGTTTGCTTTCCATGGAAATGAAAGGGTTATTCCTGCTGGATTCTTCACCATAGCGAAGGTAATAGTTTGGGGTTTACACTATTATGTCCCTATAAAGCATGCTGTACATCTCCTAACAAGACTGCCATTCATTTTTTCAATAAATCCTGCACAAGGGTATTAGGGTCTGTGAACTGACAATTGATTTACTGCCTGGAAAATTATTCTTTATTGATTTATATTACATGGAGGCGACTGCAAATCTATAGTGTCTCTAATCAGAGAGAAAATACTAAACTTGGTGTCATTCCTACTAGACAGGCAATTCCAAGTAGGAGAATTGGTTTAGCACCCCCAGGTGACATCTACATATTATTCAATTATGAATTCCAGTAATCCATAAATTATAATAGATACAGCAAGTGAGAGCAGGATAATTGATTAAAAAAGAAAACCAAGTGTCTTTTGTGCAAACAAGTACTTTAAATGTCAACCTAGCATTCTTTTTTGGTGTGAAATTGGACACCTTGACTTGATTTTTTCCTGAAAATTCTGCCTCATATCTGGCTGGTTATTTACACATTGAAAATGCAAAAGTGTTTTTAAGTGAGTAAAACCTTTTAAATAGAAAAGTGCCATAAGTTGATTAATCAGGTTAGGGAAGGTTTCTAAATACTATGTTAAAATGATTTACTAATTTCTGTGAGCTACTTCAGGAAGTTCTCTAAAATTGGGAAGGGTCTGAGTGAGATCACCTGCTGTCTTCCCTGCCTTTGCAAACTTCTTTTTGCAGCATGTTCTAATCAAGAGGTTTCTGTCCAGAAAATAACCTGAATTTAATTGAAATGAAAAGAGAGGAAACATAGCAGCATGTAGATCACTGCTTGGGCAGAAAGCAATGGAAGATGTAGGATCTATATCTATATCTATATCTATATCTATATATATCTATCTGGTTTGGTTTTGTGTCAAGTAATTTCACTGAAAGGAAACTTGGGTACAATTTGTTATCTTGATCTCTTTTGAACCAAGTGCATTTTAAATGATAAATGCTTTCTTTTGACAGTTATGGGCTTATTTTGGGACCTGTAGTGACATGCAAATATGTATTTCTGTATATATATATATGTGTGTGTGTATATATAGAGCATATATATACACACACGTATATACATACACATATAGAAATCCTACAGCTTCCATTATTTAACAGTTAGTATTCCAAATAATTTAACAATATCCAGCTGTAGGATTTTGGGAGGATCTACAACCTCTTTGAAATTGTATGTAAAACAAGTACATGTTTAAATGTCCATTCCCCTGGGGAGAGGGTCTGTATAACAGATTGTCAAATTTATCCATGACCTCAAAAATTCTCAGATATACACTGCATGTTCCTGTTTGAATCCGTAGCACCAAGCACAGTGCTTAGCAAACAGCAAGTTTTAGTAAATATTTGTGGGATAAATGAATGTTTTCAAGTTGTGTCAGCATGATAAGTGGGTTTCCTAGAATACTCCAGTTTGTCCAAAAAAACATTTTTCACTTTGCGTAGTTTCTTACAATTTCGACCAAATGTAACCATTGTTCAATTAATGGTATAACTGTACGTATTTACAGTCAAGCAAAAATTGCCATTTGGAGTTTGGACCTCAAGATCTTGATGTGATTATCCCTGGTGACATTTGTCCATTTCTTATATATATTTTTTTCTTGTCTTGGCTCCCAAGGCTCTTTCTCTTCCTTTGATGTGCCCCCAAAATGGGAGAAAAAGTGGAAGCTTGGGAAGGAGTTTTCTACCCCATGAAAAGTTAATGATGAAAGGTATCATTGTGACATCCACTCAGAGACACTTTTTGTTTGATTCAATGAGAAATTCAAATCCGTTTGTTTATTTAAAAGTCACCCTCGATTGTAGGCTTGGACCTGGTGAAATACAGAGACCTTGTCTTTATGGAGCTTACACTTTAATGTTGAAATAGCAAAATATGTATTTTTAGTCAACAGTGCAGTGGTTTGGTTTTGTATCAAGTAATTTAACTGAAAGGAAACTTGGATGCAGTTTGTTACCTGGATCTCTTTTGAACCAAGTGCATTTTAAATGACTAAAGCTTTCTTTTGGCAGTTTTGTGCTTATTGCGGGGCCTAGAGTGACACGCAAAGTCCTAGGTAGCAGGAACTGTGCATTTGAGTTTATTCTTGCTGGGTGGGCCCTGCTTTGGGGCTCAGGGCAGTGGGTTAAGGCTGTGTGTGTGTGTGTGTGTGTGTGTGTGTGTGTGTGTGTAAACAAAGGCAGGCTACTCCTGTCTTCCTTTATTTTCCTGTCTTCCAACCTAAGACAGCAATAACAAAGGTGTTCTCAGTCCTGTAAATAATGTCTAATTCTATTCTTCTCTACAAGGAAGCACACATCTAGATTTTGTATTTACCATACAGTGCACCATTAGGTTTAGTATTTTTCCTCATTCGATTACTTTTTGTTAAAAAAATTGAAACAACAGAGATACTGGGTCTTTAAAAACTGAAAACTAGATTTTTTTTTTTTAGTCATTGTAGACAAGCAGTTTAATGAAAATGCTACTGAAATGCTTTTTCCTTTATGAAAACTAGTAAATCAATTACAAAAGCAATTTCCTTACACAGTATGATTTTATTGTGTTTGACCAGGGCATTTGATAAGTATTAGTTCTTGCTGAGAGCAAAGAGTAAATTTTATTTCAAGCTTTTCTTTCATGCAAACAGCGAGAGAAACCTTACAAGGACAGTTGGATGCAGCCTTACCTTGGTTATATGTGCACAGAGGATAAGGGAATCCATGGGCTGGCCCGACTGCTTCGACATCTACACTGAGAAAAGCAAGAGAGAGACTCTCTTCCTGATAAAAATGGTGGAAATGATGACAAATTCTCATTTCTGGGCTTATTGAATACGGAAGCAAGGGTATTCTTTCTTTCTTATTTGAAAGATCGTTCCCCATGACGCAAGCACATGTCCACATTCTAGCAAAACAGTATATGAAAATACAAATAAATAAATCTAGGTTTTTATGTGTGAACATATTAGAGTGGAGGATTAGCAGCTATGAATTTCCTTTCAGTTTCTGAGAGTAATATACAGATTGTCTTTGGGCCTAATGATATAAAAGCAGAAAAAAAATGCTTGCAGTTTTCTGTGTGCCTAGTACAGTCTTAGGATTCATGTGACTCACATACCCCACTTTCTTTGTCCCCAGTGTATTTTATGTCACCCACCAATGACTGAGGCAATACATGTATATTGACTCAGTGTCTCTGTTTCCCAGCTGTAAATTGCTGAATATAATAATATCTATGCCATTCTATCTCATACAGTTGTAATAAGAGTGAAATGAATTAATAGGTGTGCTCAACAAATGTTAGCCACAGAAAGTGCTGGAATGAATGAGACATGCTATTTTATAACAGGAATATAGACAAATGAAGTATAATAATATTCTTAATGACTTCTCCCATTCATCTTCCTCCTATGCTCAGTCAGAGGGTGCTCTCTTCTCCCTGCTTCCACAGTGCCATGTATATACCTTATCACACATTAATTGTATCAAATTCAAGGCCAGGCACGTTGGCTCATACCTGTAATCCCAGTACTTTGGGAAGCCAAGGCAGGCAGATCACTTGAGGTCAGGATGGCCAACATGATGAAACCCTATCTCTACTAAAAATTAGCCAGGCTTTGTGGTGGTGCCTGTAGTCCCAGCTACTCAGGAGGCTGAGGCAGGAGAACCATTTGAACCCAGGAAGCAGAGGCTGCAGTGAGCCAAGATTTCTCCACTGCACTCCAGCCTGGGTGACAGCAAGACTCCATCTGAAAAACAAAAACAAAAACAAAAACATATATGTATATATGAAATTCAAATACCAGCCATCCCCAACCTCAGCATGCAGACTCTTACATGGGAGAGTATATTACTTAATTTTGTTTTCTCAGTAACTAGTCCCATTCCTGAAATGGACAGGAATAATTGAAAAATGTTTGTTTACAAAGGGGGCAGAAAGCCAAGAACTGAAGTAGTCCTTTGAAGATAGGATAAAAAATTAATTGGAAGAGATGAAAACATCCAAGATTATGGCAACAGAGCAAGCATAGGTCACAGGAGGAGATAGGGGAGGAAGGCAGTACAGAAGCGTAGGTAAAGAGGGAAAATATTTGAAAATAGGCTAAAAACACACAAAATCGATGTTTCGGTAAGAGTGTTGAAAACATTATACGTATTTTGTTGATAAGGTCTTCAGTGTCAACTTGAAGAATTTGATAGGAATTTAGATTTTTGAAATAAGAAGGCATGTAATTGATCAGATATTTTATATATTATGCAAAGTGTGCAGTTTGAATCCTATGTGAGTTTTTAGGTAAATTCCAAACACAACCTTTAACCTATCAGAAGACTTACAGTATCATTTGGGAGGACAAGGCTTGAATTCTGATGGGTATAAGATGAACAGAAGATTAGCGATAGCTGACTAAAACTTTTCAGTCTGTAATATTAACAAGACTCATTCAATAAATATTCAATGATGAACTACTGTTTTCTAGGCACATGACTAGAATATAATTTTTTTTTTTTTTTTTTTGAGACAGAGTCTTGCTGTTGACCAGGCTGGAGTGCAGTGGTGCAATCTTGGCTCACTGCAAACTCCGCCTTTCGGGTTCAAGCGATTCTCCTGCCTCAGCCTCCCAAGTAGCTGGTACTACAGGCCTGTGCCACCACGCCTGGCTAATTTTTTGTATTTTTAGTAGCGATGGGGTTCCATAGTAGTGTTAGTAGTGTTAGCCAGGATGGTCTGATCTCCTGACCTCATGATCTGCCCACCTTGGCCCCCCAAAGTACTGGGATTAAGGCATGAGCCACTACACCCAGCCGGATCTAATGTTTTAATGGCAAGCATAATAAAAGCGGTCCTTGGCTTAAAGGAGCATTCAGTCTGGCAGAGGAGACAGAAAATTAACTAGGCAACATCACTGTGTGCTAAGAGTTGTGGGATTATATATGTGGGATATCTAACCCAAACCTAAGAGAGTAGAGAAGACTTCTCCAGGGATGTGAGGTCTAATCAGGACCTAATCATAGAGGTACTTATAAGCCATATAACAAGAGCAGAATTCCCTATCTATCTATCTATCTATCTATCTATCTATCTATCTATCTATCTATCTATCGTTCTGTCATTCTATCTATCATCTACTGATGATCTATTTTCTCTTTATATAGTTTGGAAAATGATTGAGAGGCTAAAGACTGAGAAGCCTTTAGGAGGCTTTTGGGGTATTCCTGAGAGTTAGTTGTGGCTTGACTAGAGCAGGGAGAATAAGGGCTTAGAGACAGATGAACATTAAAAAAAACATTTAAGGAAAGACTTGTGGAGTTAGGGAGAGGGGGCAGATTTAAGTTTCATTGGCTTGTGCACCATGCTGTTTTGGTTACTATTGCTCTGTAGTATAATTTGAAATTAATATTGTGATTCCTCCAGTTTTCTTCTTTTTGTGTAGGGTAGCTTTGGTTATTCTGAGTCTTCTATGGTTCCATATAAATTTTAGGATTCTTTTTCTATTTCTGTGAGGAATGTCATTGGTATTTGATATGAATTTCATTGAATTAATAGTTTGCTTTGGGTAGTATGGACAATTTTGCAATATTGATTCTTTCAATCCATGAACATGGAATATTTTTCCATTTTTTGGTGCCCTCTTTAATTTCTTTCATTAGTGTTTTATAGTTTTCATTATATAATTCTGTCATTTATTTCCAGGTATTTAATTTTATGTGTGAGTATTACAAATGGGATTACTATTTTTGAAAAATTTCTTTTTCACATTGTTCACTATTGGTGTATAGAAATTCTACTGATCTTTGTATGTTGATTTTGTATCCTGCAGTTTTCCTGAATTGGTTTCTCAGTTCTAAGAATTTTCTTGTGGAGTCTAGGTCTTTCCAAATATGAGATTATATTATCTGCAAGCAAGGATAATTTGACTTCTTGCTTTCCAATTTGAATTTTAAAAAAATTCTTTCTATTGTCTGATTGCTGTAGCTAGGACTTCCAGTGCTATTTTGAATAACAGTGGTGACAATGTGCATTCTTGTGTTCCAGAACTTAGATGAAATGCTTTCAGTTTTTCCCCATTTAGTTTGGTACTAGCTCTGGGTCTGTCATGAATGGCTTTTATTATGTTGAGGTATGTTCCTTCTATCCCCAGTTTTTTGAGAGTTTTTATCATGAAGGGATGTTACATTTTATCAAATGCTGTTTCAGAATCAATTGAACTGATCATATGGTTTTTAGTTTTCATTCTGTTCATATGACGTATCACACTGACTGATTTGCATACTTCAAATTGTGCTTGTATCCCAGGGATAAACTCCACTTGGTCATGATGAATGGTCTTTCTAATGTATTGTTGAATTTGGTTTGCTTGTATTTTGTTGAGGATTTTTGCATCAATATATTCATTGGAGATGTTGGCCTGTAGTTTTCTTTTCTTTATGTGTCTTTGGTTTTGGTATCAGGGTAGCAATGGCCTAGTAGAATGAGTTTGAAAGTATTTCCTCTTCCTCTATTTTTTGGGTTAGTTTGAGTAGAATTGGTACTAGTTCCTCTTTAAATGTTTGGTGGAATTTGACAGTGAAGCCATCAGGTCCCAGGCTTTTCTTTACAGGGAGATTTTTTTTTTTATTATGGCTTCGATCTTGTTACTTATTGGTCTGTCCAGGTTTTGGATTTCTTCCTGGTTCAGTCTTGGTAGATTGTATGTATCTAGGAATTTTTCTATTTCTTGTGGATTTTCCAATTTCTTGGCATATATTTGCTCATAGTAACCACTTTGAATTTCTGCAGTATCACTTGTACTGTCTCCTTTTTTGTTTCTGATTTTATTTGGATCTTCTCTCTTTTTTTCTTAGTTTTGCTAAAAATTTGTCTATTTTGTTTAACTTTTCAAAACACCAACTTCTTGTTTCACTGATTTTTTTTACTATTTTTTTAGTTTTAAATTTTAATTTCATTTATTTATGTGCTGATCTTTATTATTTCTTTTCTTCTACTAATTTTGGGTTTGGTTTGCCCTTGCTTTTCTAGTTCTTCAAGATACATTGTTAGATTGTTCATTTGAAGTTTTTCATCTTTTTTTGATATAGGCATTTATAGCTCTAAACTTCCTTTTTAGTAATGCTTTTGCTAACCATAGGTTTTGGTATGTTGTGTTTCCATCATCATTTATTTTAATACATTTTTCAATTTCCTTCTTTTTTTTTTTTTTTTGAGACAGAGTCTCGCTTTGTTGCGCAGGTTGGAGTGCAGTGGTGCGATTTTGGCTTACTTCAACCTCTGCCTCCTGGGTTCAACCAATTTTCTGCCTCGGCCTCCTGAGTAGCTGGTATTATAGGCGCCCACCACCACGCCTGGCTAATTTTTGTATTTTTAGTAGAGATGGGGTTTCACCATCTTGGCCAGGATGGTCTTGAACTCCTGACCTCATGATCCACCCACCTCAGCCTCCCAAAGTGCTGGGATTAACAGGCACGAGCCACCACAATTTCCTTCTTAATTTCTTCATTAACCCACTGTTCATTCAGGAGCATATTGTTCAATTTCTGTGTATTTGTATAGTTTCCAAAATTTATCTTTTCATTAATTTCTAGTTTTATTCCATTGTGCTCAGAGAAGATGCTTGATATTTTTTCAATTTTTTGAATGTTTTAAGACTTGTATTGTGACCTAACATATGGTCTATTCTTGAGAAAGATTCATGTGCTGAAGAAAAGAATGTGTATTCTGTAGCTTTTGGAAGAAATGTTCTGTAAGTATCTATTAGGTTTATAGTGCAGATTAATTCTGTTTCTTTGTTGGTTTTCTGTCTGGAAGATCTGTCCATTGCTGAAAGTGGGGTGTTGACGTCTCCAGCTACTATTGTATTGGGGCTTATCTTTCTCTTTAGCTCTAGTGATATTTCGTTTATATATCTGGGTGCTCCAGTGTTTGCATATATATATTTGAAATTATTGTATCTTCTTGCTGAATTAACCCCTTTATCATTATATAGTAACCTTTTTTGTCTTTTCTTATAGTTTTTGTCTTGAAGTCTATTTTTTTCTGATGTAAGTATAGTGACTCCTGCTCTTTTTTGGTTTCCATTGGCATGATATATCTTTTTCCATCCCTTTGTTTTCAGTCAATATGTGTCTTTATAGGTGAAGAATGTTTCTTATAGGCAACAGATTAATGGTTCTTGTTTTTTTTTTTTTTTTGTCATTCATTCAGTTGGTCTATGTCTTTTGATTGAAGAATTTATTCCATTTATATTCAATGTTGTTATTGATAACACTTTATTACTTGTTTTCTGGTTGTTTTGTGGTCTTCTCTTCCTTCTTTCCTTCATTCCTGTCTCTCTCTAGTTAGGATGATTTTCTCTGGTGATATTATTTAGTTTCTTGGTTTTTTTGTGTGTGTATTCATTGTATGCATTTTTAGCTTCAGTTTAGCATGAAGCTTGCAAATACTATCTTGTAACCCATTTTTAAATCTGATAACAACTTAACACTATTTATATAAACAAACATGCAAGCAAAAAGAAAACCTAATAAAAACTTGTCTTAACTTTGTCCCCCAGCTTTTTAACTTTTTGTTGTTTCATTTATGTTTTATTGTACTAAGTCTTGAAAAGTTGTTTTCGTTTTTTAAATTAATTTATCATTTAGTCCTTCCACTTAAGATAAAAGTAGTTTATGCACCACAGTTAGTGTTATAATATTCTGTGTTTTTCTGTGTACTTACCATTACCAATAAGTTTTGTACCTTCAGGTGTTTGTTTATTGCTCATTAATGTCCTTTTTTTTAAATTGAAATACCCTCTTTAGCTTTTCTTATAGAATGGATCTGGTATTGATGAAGTCCCTCCGCTTTTGTTTGTCTGGGAAATTCTTTATTTCTCCTTCATGGTTGAAGGATATTTTTACCAGATATACTATTCTAGGGTACAATTATTTTTCCTTCAGCACTTCAAATATGTCATGCCACTCTGTTCTGGCTTGCAAGGTTTCCACTGAAAACTCTGTTGTCAGATGTGTTGGAATTCCATTGTACATTATTTGTTTCTTCTCTCTTGCTGTTTTTAGGATTCTTTCTTTATCTTTGACCTTTGGGAGTTTGACTATTAAATGCCATGAGGTAATATTCTTTGGGTTAAATCTGCTTGGTATTATATAACCTTCTTGTACTTGAATATTTATATCTTTCTCTGGGTTTGGGAAGTTCTCTATTATTATCCCTTTGTATAAATTTGCTACCCCTGTCTCTTGCTCTGTCACCTCTTTATGGCCAATAACTCTTAGATTTGCCCTTTTGAGACTATTTTCTAGATCTTGTAGGCATGCTTTATTATTTTTTACCCTTTTTTGTCTCCTCTCACTGTATTTTCAAATAGCCTTTCTTCAAGCTCACTAATTCTTTCTTCTGCTTGATCCGTTCTGCTATTAAAATACTCTGATGCATTCTTTAGTAGGACAATAGCATTTTTCAGCTCCAGAATTTCTGCTTGATTATTTAAAATTATTTCCATCTCTTTGTTACATTTATCTGATAGAATTCTGAATTCCCTCCTGTGTTATCTTGAATTTCTTTGTGCTTCCTCAACATAGCCATTTCTAAAAGGTCATATTTCTCTATTTCTCCAGGATTGGTCCCTGGTGCCTTATTTAGTTCATTTGATGAGGTCATGTTTTCCTGGATGGTTCTGATGCTAGTAGATATTGTTTAGTGTCTGGGCATTGAAGAGTTAGGTATTTATTGTGGTCTTCACTGTCTGTGCTTATTTGTAGCTTTCCGTCTTGGGAAGGCTTTCCAGATATTTGAAAGAACTTGGATGTTGTGATCTATGCTGTTCCTACTTTAGGGGGCACCCCAAGCCCAGTAATGCTGTGGTTCTTGCAGACTCTTAGAAGTATTGTCTTGATAGTCTTGGCTAAGATCTGGAAGAATTCTCTGGATTACCAGCAGACTCTTGTTCTCTTACTTTACTTTCTCCCAAACATACAGAGTCTCTCTTTCTGTCTTTCTGAGCCACCTAAAGCTGGAGGTGGTGTGACACAAGTACCCCTATGGCCACCACCACTATGACTGGACTGGGTCAGACCTGAAGCCAGCACAATACTGGGTCTTGCCTATGGCCTGCTGTAACCACTCTCTGGCTACTGCCTATGTTTGCTCAAGGCCCTAGGCCTCCACTATCAGCAGGGGGCAAAGCCAGTCAGGCCCATGCCCTTCCCTTTAGGGTAGTGAGGTCCCCTCAGCACTGGTTGAGTCCAGAAGTGTTGTCCAGGAGTCAGAGGCAGGAGCCAAAAACCTTGGAAGTCTACCTAATATTCTATTGTATTATGGTTGAGCTGGTACTCTAACCATAAGATGCAGTCCTTCCTACTTTTCCCTCCCCTTTACAAAGGCTGAGGAGTCTCACCCCCATAGCTACCACCACCGCTGGCCACAGGGAGTACTGCTGGACCACCACTGATGTTTCCTTAAGGCACAAGGTCTCTTAAGTCAGCTTGTGGTGAATGTTGCCTGGCCTGGGACTAACCCTTCAGGGCATTGGGCTTCCCACTGGCCTAGGGCAGGTCCATAAATGCCATCCAATAATCAAGTCCTGGAATTGGGGACCCCAAGAGTCCACTTGGTGCTCTATCCACCTATGGCAGTGTTGGTACCTGAAGCCAGCAAGTCTCAGAGGCTCAGTAAAACCCTTCGTGTAGTACCTAGGTATCACTGCTGGTTATTCAGGGCCCAAAGGCTGTTCAGTTAGCAGGTGATCAACGCTGGCAGGACTGGGTCCTTTCCTTCAAGGTAGTGGTTTCCCTTCTGGCCCAGGGTGTGTCTACAAATGTGGTCTGGAAGCTAGTGCCTGGAATGGGGGCTTAATGACACTGACTGGTGCCTTACCCTGCTGTGGCTGAGCTGGTATCCAAGATGCACGACAAAGTCCTGCCACTCTTCCCTCTCCTCTCCTCAAGCTGAGGGAAGGAGTCTCTTTTGGAGCTGCAAGCTGTGCACCCTGGGGTTAGGGGAGGGGTGATGCCAGAACTCCCTTGGCTGCCCTACCCGGTGTCTCAATATATCACATGCCCCCCTTCCCCAGTCCACGGTCTCTAGGCCAGGTTCAGCCCTAGGACTCACCTAAGGGTTGCAGTCCTTATGGCCTAGACTGCCTTTCGAGTTTACTCGGAGACCCAGAGCACTTTGTTCCTCAGTGGCGAGGTTTGTAGGCGTTCCTCAGTGGCGAGGTTTGCGGGCGTTCCTCAGTGGCGAGGTTTGCGGGCGTTCCTCAGTGGCGGGTTTTGCGGGCGTTCCTCAGTGGCGAGGTTTGCGGGCGTTCCTCAGTGGCGAGGTTTGCGGGCGTTCCTCAGTGGCGGGGTTTGCGGGCGTTCCTCAGTGGCGGGGTTTGCGGGCGTTCCTCAGTGGCGGGGTTTGCGGGCGTTCCTCAGTGGCGGGGTTTGCGGGCGTTCCTCAGTGGCGGGGTTTGCGGGCGTTCCTCAGTGGCGGGGTTTGCGGGCGTTCCTCAGTGGCGGGGTTTGCGGGCGTTCCTCAGTGGCGGGGTTTGCGGGCGTTCCTCAGTGGCGGGGTTTGCGGGCGTTCCTCAGTGGCGGGGTTTGCGGGCGTTCCTCAGTGGCGGGGTTTGCGGGCGTTCCTCAGTGGCGGGGTTTGCGGGCGTTCCTCAGTGGCGGGGTTTGCGGGCGTTCCTCAGTGGCGGGGTTTGCGGGCGTTCCTCAGTGGCGAGGTTTGCGGGCGTTCCTCAGTGGCGGGGTTTGCGGGCGTTCCTCAGTGGCGGGGTTTGCACGCGTTCCTCAGTGGCGGGGTTTGCGAGCGTTCCTCAGTGGCGGGGTTTGCGGGCGTTGCTCAGTGGCGAGGTTTGCGGGCGTTCCTCAGTGGCGGGGTTTGCGGGCGTTCCTCAGTGGCGGGGTTTGCGGGCGTTCCTCAGTGGCGAGGTTTGCGAGCGTTCCTCAGTGGCGAGGTTTGCGGGCGTTGCTCAGTGGCGAGGTTTGCGGGCGTTCCTCAGTGGCGGGGTTTGCGGGCGTTCCTCAGTGGCGAGGTTTGCGGGCGTTCCTCAGTGGCGGGGTTTGCGGGCGTTCCTCAGTGGCGGGGTTTGCGGGCGTTCCTCAGTGGCGGGGTTTGCGGGCGTTCCTCAGTGGCGGGGTTTGCGGGCGTTCCTCAGTGGCGGGGTTTGCGGGCGTTCCTCAGTGGCGGGGTTTGCGGGCGTTCCTCAGTGGCGAGGTTTGCGGGCGTTCCTCAGTGGCGGGGTTTGCGGGCGTTCCTCAGTGGCGGGGTTTGCGGGCGTTGCTCAGTGGCGAGGTTTGCGGGCGTTGCTCAGTGGCGAGGTTTGCGGGCGTTGCTCAGTGGCGAGGTTTGCGGGCGTTCCTCAGTGGCGGGGTTTGCGGGCGTTCCTCAGTGGCGAGGTTTGCGGGCGTTCCTCAGTGGCGGGGTTTGCGGGCGTTCCTCAGTGGCGGGGTTTGCGGGCGTTCCTCAGTGGCGGGGTTTGCGGGCGTTCCTCAGTGGCGGGGTTTGCGAGCGTTCCTCAGTGGCGAGGTTTGCGGGCGTTGCTCAGTGGCGAGGTTTGCGGGCGTTCCTCAGTGGCGGGGTTTGCGGGCGTTCCTCAGTGGCGGGGTTTGCAGGCACTCAAATTCAGACCGTTATCTAGGGTTCGTTTAAATGCTCCCTCTGTGGGTGGGTGTTAGCTAGTTAGCTTTGCTTTTCCTTTCTGCTCTAACAGAACAACACTGAGTTCAATGCCTCACCATTTTTGTGTTCTCCCTCCTCCAGTGTCAAAGATGCTCTCTGAACCACGCTGCTGCTGCCAACGGTTGGGAAGGGGTGGTATCAGTGATTCAAGACTGGTATTTCTCACTCTTCAGTGCCTCTCTCAGTGATGTGTTAAACCAGGTACTATGAGTGCTCACCTGTTTTTTGGTTCTTAAGAAAAAACAGAAAGTGTTTTTTCTGTGTAGATAATTGTTAACTTGGTGTCCTTGTTGAGGGGTGATCGGTGGAGCTTTCCAGTCTGCCATCTTTCTCCATCTCCTCTCTAAAATTCCTAGATATTCCTTGTATCAGTAAAACTTATAATAAACTTTCATATGTATATATGCACATAGTTTCACGGAGAACTGGCCGTTAAGCATTTATTTGAACAGCACTGATCACATACATCTCCCCATGCAGTTCCCTCACACCCTTTTGCTTGTTGCCTTCATCCCTGGCCCCATGTAACTGTGATCTATTGTCATTGTAGATTATTTTTGCCTGTTCTACAATTTTATATGTATTATTATATATTTCAATGTATTATTTTATATAAATGTAAACATACTCTTTTGTATAGTGCTTTTTTTTTTTTTTTACTCAATATCATGTTTTAGAGATTCATCTGTGTTGTTACAACTATCAGATGTATCTGTAGTGGGTATTATTTTCTGATTGCTACATAGTGTTCTACTGTACATAGGTACCATGATTACTTTTTCATTCACCTGTTGAAGGACTTCTTTTTCTTTAGTTTTTGGCTATTATAAATAAAGCTGCTCTAAGTTTTTGTAAACAAGTTATTTCATGGACTGATATTTATCATTTCTTTTGGAGGAAATACCTCAGAGTAGAATTGCTAGGTCATATGACCTATGGAACATATGTTTTATGTTCTAAGAAGCTACTAAACTTTTCCAAAGTGGCTGTACTATTTTACATTCCCCCAGTCTTGTCTGAGAATTCCAGCTACTCCACATCCTCACCAATACTGCATTGTCTTCATCTTCTTAATTTTAACCACTTAAAATGTGTGTATAGGTAATTCATTGTGGTTTAAATTGGCATACCATTTATGAAGACGTGAAGAAGCATAGTAAAATATCTGGAATATGGAAGTGAAATCCAAGAGGGGAGCATTTAAAGAAACAGAGATGTGTGCAGTGTTACATAATGCTAAGAGGATAAAAAAGGCAAGAACAGGAAAGTGTCCATTTGATTGAATAGCAGAAAAGTCATTTTTACTTTGGTAGGAGTGATGATGGAGAGAAAACTGGAATCATTCAGTGGAAACTCCCACTATTTTCCACTCTTAATCCTAGAATTCAATGCTATTCATGTCATGAAGGGTCCAAGTATATTATAAAAATTATCTTTTCTTGTGGCTCAAACCTTACAATTGGACAAGGAAGAATCTCTCTCCTCAAGTAGAATCTTAGGCTGACACTGACCTTTCTCTTGCTAGGACATTTGATGTTCAGATGAACCTAGGAATAAGCTATTCTCATTTATTTGCTTTCAGACTGGAAAATTCCTTTTTGAAATGAATTATTAGAGAGTAAGTAAAACTTTATCCCATTCCCAATGTCCTTCTAACTTGGTGATTTTCTTTTTTCCCAAAAGGGGATGATAAATCATCTGAATTGTCCCCTGATTTGTTCAGTGTCGACAGCACAGGTTTTTATTAAATCAGTGATTATATTAAATGAGTGAAAGGATGAATGAATGAAGGAGTGAATGAGATATATAAAGTAGGTTCTTGGTTAAAATCCTCTGTTTTCAATTTTCATTCCTTTTGGTTTTGTAAGTACTGAAGGCTGTACTAAAAGGAGCGGGTATGTGTTAGCTGCTGACAAGAAGTCTTGGAAGGAAGCTTGGGGAGTTGGCACTCTAGATTCTAGTTCTGATTCAAGTCTTTGAATACAAGAAAGAGGAAAGTCATCTCTTCCAAAGTATCTAAGAAAATGTCCAACAGCCTAAAAGTGGCAATAAAAAAAAAAATCTCATTATGGGCCAGGTGTGGTGGTTTATGCATGTAATCCCAGCACTTTGGGAGGCCAAGGTGGGTAAATCACCTGAGGTCAGGAATTTGAGACTAGCCTGGCTAACATGGTGTAACCCTGTCTCTACTAAAACTACAAAATTAGCCAGGCGTGGTGGCTTGTGCTTGTAGTCCCAGCTATTTGGGAGGCTGAGGCAGGGGAATCACTTGAACCCAGGAGGCAGAGGTTGCAGTGAGCTGAGATTGCCCCATTGCACTCCAGCCTGGGCAACAAGAGTGGAACTCCATTTCAAAAACAAACAAACAAAAAAAGGATGCAACTTGTTTGGTAATGATATTTGGGGCTTCTGTTTGGTCTTCGATCCAGGTTTCTGTTGAAGGTATGTGGTATCTGATTCTACAGAAAGACCAGGTCTCTTAATGCAAAATTTTTCTTAAAGCGGGAAAAGATAGTCAAGGTCTATAGGAAGGGCATAAAACCATTTTGTGAGCTAATGCAGAAAGCTAGGAGAGACAGCTGAAATGTATCATAAAGGAGCTCCAGTGCTCAGTGTGCTCCTGGCAAGAGCCCTACTTCTGGCTTCCCCCATACCTGTGGTCTCTCCTCTACACAGTAACTTGGAGTCCACCAGGAATAATCCCATCATGCCCTTTTTTCCATACACTTCAGCCTCTGCAAAAAGTCTAAGACTGCCCAGAACACCTCTCACAAACAGGACGACTTCATCCCCATTTGGCTCTGTACATCCTCTTATGTGACTTCACCCCTCTGGCTCTGTTCAACTCTGCCTACGGGTGTGCTGTTTTTGTTTTGTTTTGTTTTGTTTTGTTTTTAAATCATTGTCAATTAGAGATCTTTGCCTTTCTACTCCCCGAGTCTCTAGTCTTAAAACTTAAAGGTCAGGCTGGGTGTGGTGGCTCATGCCTATAATCCCAGAACTTTAGGAGGCTGATGTGGGCAGATCACTGAGGTCCAGGAGTTCGAGAACAGCCTGGTAAACATGGTGAAACCCCATCTCTACTAAAAATACAAAAATTAGCTGGGTGTGGTGGCACACACCTGTAAACCCAGCTACTCTGGAGCCTGAGGCAGGAGAATTGCTTGAGCCTGGTAGGCGGAGGTTTCGGTGAGCCAGGATTGTGCCACTGCACTCCAGCCTGGGCAACAGAGCGAGACTCTGTCTCAAAAAACAAAACAAAACAAAACAACCCTTCCCCCCCTTAAAGGTCAGATTATACCTCCTGTTACCCCTTTTTTGTTGCAGTATTCTAGAAACACAAACACCTCTCTTCCTCATTTCCTGGAGATCTTAGCTTCTAGCCCACTGTTGTTTTCTCTAACACTTTCCCATCATCTTGTACCTTCTTTCATTTTTGGGCTTAATAATTCCTCCACCCCTGTGACTTCAAGTTCCTCAACTCCTTCCCTTCCGAGGGTCTTGTAATCTACCTTAATGCAGCCATAAATGTCCTTATTTGAACCCCAGAACTTGAGATTCTCAAAAGTTACGCTCCTATAATTTTTATTACAAGTATTTCATGCTTCAACTATCTTATCTTATCTTTCAAGCTGACTCCCTCTGATATCTAAACCAACAATTCTTTCATTCCATAGGTTTTACATAACCTCAAGTTTCACTACCATTCTCTTCCCTTAGGCCCTGCTTAACTTGAGTTCTCTGGTGTGATTATGAAATATCTCGGCTCAAAACTTGCACTGGAACTTCAAGGTTTGACCACCGCTTGGTCCTAAGTCTGTTCCAATCTTGTACCTACTCTGAAAGACTAGACTGGATCACTCTTTACCCCTAAACCAATTTGACTCTAAGTTACTTTATCCCATCTAATTTGGATTAGGATCTGTTGTATTCCCATTTAAATGATCAGTTATACTGAGATAAGGACTGATCCTAAGAAATACTTTTATTATCTTTCTTTACAACTGAAAATAACTATTAGAATCCCATCCTATTTGAATAGAATTTCCTCCTTCTTGCCCTGTATCTAGCCTCAGACTTCATACTCAGAGGACCTCATTGCTTACTCTAGAGTGATTGATCTTTCCTTTACCTGGCAAACTAATACATTCAGCTTAGATATTTCTGGACTTTGGTTATTCTTTAAACAAGTACATTATTTTAGTCACTTCCCTGTATATACTCTCAAGTACATTGTCCTTTCTTCTGTTATCCCTTCATTGTATTTACCCAGCAACATCCAACCGTGGATGAATCCAGCTTTCTACTTACTCTGCTTCTGAACGTGAACAGTTGAACATTACTGGACATAAACCAAGCTATGTGGAAATTCATGGTCACTTTCTTCAAGAGGGCTCTTCTACTTTTGGGCAGTTATATCTTGTTTTCCTAGTCCATTCGTTCTACTCTCCTAAATCAACTTTTTCTCTTTCATCTCCTTTACATCAGACTTTCAACATGTACTTTCTCACTTTCATTCTCAGCTGATAACCTTGCTTTCTATTTCGCCAAGAAAATAGACGCACTTAAAACTGTGTGGTCTCACTCTGACATCTGCCAGTCTACTTGAAACTATACCCATGCAATCTGCCTTTCTTGCATTATTAAGAATGAAATCTCTGTGCTTTTCTCTAAGGCCAAAGTCAACACTTGTGCTCCAGCAATTTTTCTATCTTTCTTCTTTTTTACTTTTTTACTGATAAGAATTTGTATTCTTATCAGCATGCAAATAGGCTGTAATTTCTCACATACAAGAAAACATTTTCTAACTTCACATATTTCTGCCCTATTGTTCTGCCCTGCTTTGCAGCAAAACCCCTTAAAAGAGAGGTCTGTTTGCTTGCTCCCATATTCTTCTGAACGTACTCGAGGCAATTTTTACTCCCACCACACTGCTGAAGGGACTTCTCAAAACCAATGACCTTGTTAATCCAATGTCAGCCTCTCAGTTCTCATCTTTCTTGATGTCAGAGTCTACACTGGGATTCTGGGATACTGTTTTCCTCTTAGGTAACTAGTCACTCCTTCATCTCCTTTGATAGTGGCTTATTTTTATTTTTTATTTCCCCATCTTTGTCCTTGGATCTCTTCCCTTTTCTATTTACTCTTACTCCAAAGTGATATCATACAGACTTTTTTCTTAAGACCATTTAGAAATCCATGACTTCCATTTTTTTTTTTTTTTTTTTCCTGAGACAGAGTCTTGCTCTGTCTCTCAGGTTGGAGTGCAGTGGCGTGATCTCAGCTCACTGCAACTTCTGCCTCCGAGGTTCAAGCAGTTCTCCTGCCTCAACCTCCTGAGTAGCTGGGATTACAGGTGCATGCCACCACACCCAGCTAATTTTTGTGTTTTTAGTAGAGACGGGGTTTCACTGTGTTGGCCAGGCTGATCTCGAACTCCTGACCTCGTGATCCACCCACCTCGGCCTCCCAGAAGTGGTGAGATTACAGGCATGAGCCACCACACCCAGCCAACTTCTAAATTTCTATCTCCAGCTTGGGCCAGTATGACATCATATAACTGGCTGCTCTCAGCAATTCCACTTAGGTAACAAGTTGGCATCTCTAACTTAATGTGCCTACAATTTAGCTGCCAATTCTTCTCTCCACCCTAACTTCTTTCCATCTTCTCCATCTCAGTGAGGAATAACTCCATCCTTACAATGATTTATGTCAAAATCTCAGATTTGCCCACAACTCTTGTCATTTTTCGCTATTCTGCCTCCAATACATGAGAAATTTCATTTGGTGCTACCTTTAATTTATATATATATATATAATTCGAATCATTTCTAACTACCTCCACTTCTATTTTCCTGATTCAACAACTATAGTTTCTCACCTGAATTATTGCAATCACCTCCTAATTGTTCTCCCTGCTAGATTGACATGGTAAGTTCCATTTCCAATTCAGCACTCAAAATGATTCTTTTAAAACATCTCAAATCATGTCACTTTCCAATAGCTTCCAATGATGTGGTAATATCAGAGCAAAAGAAAATGTTCTTCCATTACATTGGCTTATAATATCTTTTAATATCTGGCTCTTTCCAATCTTTCATATTGCAACTTTTGCATATGTTGCATATGTTTGCATTACATCCTGTCCTACAACTTTTCCCTATGCTTTCTAAACTTCAGCATCCTGGCCTCCTAGCCCTTCTTCAAACACGCCAAGCACACTTCTGCCTTACGGCCCAACCTCATGTACTTTTCCTTCTGCCTGAAACATTCATTCTCCAATAATCACATGGCTTGCTTTCTCTTATATGTGCTCAAATATTTTTTATTAGAGAGGCCATCTTTGACAACCAGAAATAAACTTCACCCTTACCCCTACTGTTTTTTCTTTCTTTGTTATCTTGCTTTATTTTTCTTAATTCTTATTTATTACCATATTTTATATTTATGTTTTTGTTTGTTTACCATCTGTCTTCCAATTAATAAACTTTAAGTTGTAAATTCTAGGGCACTATGGGCTTTGTGTTCTAGTGGCCAGCACAAAGCAAGTGTGTATTGGTAAATTAATTAATAGGATATCAGTTTTTAGCTTGGTTTCCAGATTTTGGCTTACAAAATGCTACTCCTAGTTCATCATTGGCTTTAGTGACTGGCCTTGCATGCCATTTCCCAGTGTTTTCCTATTTGATTAAACAAATAAACAAAAAGGCAAGAAAATAAGCATAGAGGCATATAGAGAATCCTAACAATACATTTTATTAGCACGCGGTAAAAATTAAGAAATATTCATGGAATGATAATGGCGTCTGATGATGTTTCCAATTGCTGGAGGTTTGGCTAAGTTGGGGAGATCTGGACAGGCTGCTACAGATGTCTCCAGCACTGGAACTGAAGGCTTGAGGAGCAGGCCAAGTTTGCATAAGTAAGTTGGAATTCATCCAGAGTCAACATTCTTTGCAGGCATTTTAATTGATTTAAATTGTTGCAATTAGCACTAAAAACCATTATTTATCTATTTCAGCATTTTAATCGGAGTGCCATGTACTCATTAAAATGCACATTTTGTATAAAGCTCATGATCAATCTGCCCCTTGGCCTGAAAATTTGGTACTACAACCCCTGTGCCAAGGAAGTGTCCCTTTGTCTTGTGGCAATTGGGGAGGTGGTAACCTCAGTTCAGAATACAGATGGTGATTGAAAACAATGCAATTTAACCTTCTTAACATGACCTTGACTAGGCTGCACAGGTCTCCCTGTGCCCTATAAATTACAGGTAATTACGCAGAAATAGGAGAGAGGCTCATTCTCTTGAGTCACCAGTGAAGTGCAACTGATTTCACTTAAGGCTGAACAGCAGTAAAGTATATTAATATCAGCTTAATTTGTGGTAATTGAGGTAGCAATAAAGAATTACCCCTGGAATATTTTATTCCCATGATTATCTGAGTGTTTAAACTATGGCAGTGATTTTTTTTTGGTCATAGTATAAAATATCCCATTCTCTCCCATCAGGAACTTAGTGTAATTATCGTCTGGCAGACAACACTGTGTTCAGCCATTTCCCCTGTCCCTTGGATGCATTTTTATTAGCCGAACCATCAAGTAACCTTATTTATTATTCTAGATAGAAGCATTTTGATCTCATTAACATGGATAATTTTCTCCAAACTTATGTAGTCATACTGCAGCCAAAGCTCCCTTTATGACAATTAAGATATACTGTTTTTTCGTCGGGTGCCCTAATATACAATTAAGATACCATTCAAATCAGTAAATTTATTAGTATATTAACACACTAATTGGATTACAAACACATCCTCTTATTTCTGAAATGTTTATGATTTAATTGACTTGTTTAAACTAATTTTCATCTCCCCATGCAATTATAGTTTGTTGTTAATTGAACTTATTTACACATGGAATACTGATACTGTATTCCCTTGTACCATGGAAATAGATCTAAAGGTCTCATCAGAGGGCTAGATTTTTGGCTTTATTCTTTGGGCACCTGAAACTGCTACCAGAGATAATAATGATCATGTAATATTCATTTGCTGAGATGTGTAAGGATTAGTTGCAATAACTTCTAGAAGAAGTAAGTATGATTTCATTAATTTATAATTATTGACTTATTCATGCACACTATATGTGGAAGAATTATTACTTTAAAAACATTCTTTTCCTCCCTCCCTAATTCAGTTATGGGTCCATAACTGAGATGGTCAAGCCCAGTGTCACAGAGATAATGGGATATGGTGACATATTTTGGAACGCTGGCAATCTGCACTGCTGTTTCCATGTCTGGAATACTCCCTGAATTAAAGATTTTAAAAAGAGTCAAAGAGACATGCATGCACATTTATGAAAAATAATTCCAAGTGCATTGTAATGCCTAATGGTAATGGTTTACTTTCAGGGATAAATTTCATGGCTTGAGCTTGTATGTTGTCCTAGAGAAAGGTAGCTAAGATGTAAAAAGAATTGCTTGCAGTAATTTTGAGGGCTTTTAGCACTGTGGTTTTCCTCCTTGCAGCTTCAAATTCCTTCTTTTTTCATTATTTTTGTTGTGAAATATAACCCACATTTAGAGAAGCACATAAAACAAAGATGAATACCTGTGTGACCACTCCCTAGATCAGGAAATAGAATGTTACCTGCATGTCTCAGCTCTCCTTTCTGTCTCCTCTCAGTGCCTCTTAATAAAGGTTACCACCATGCTGACTTTCATGGGAATTACTTTCCTACTTTTCCTTATAATTGTATACCTAAGTCTCCATTCTTAAACACTATAGTATAACTTTGTTGCTCTTAGCTTTATGTGGGCAGGTACACAATATATATTCTTTTGTGTCAGGGTCTTTTACCTTAATAATGTTTGTGAGTCTGTGTTCAATATCCAAGTTGCCTGTAGCTATAGTTTACTCGTTTTTATTGCTGTATAGTATTGAATTGGATGAACATAACCAAATGTTGTGTCCATTCCATTGTTGATGAACATTCTGGTTGTTTCCAGATTGGAACGGTGATATATAATGCTACTTTCAGGTATACGCTGAAGTGAAATTGCCAGACCAAAGTTGCACAATTTACTTCTTTGAAGTAGCTCAGGAGGAGTCCCATTATTTCACTTTCTTGCTCACCTTTATTGTCAATCTTTTTACCCTGTGCAATAGTATTTAGCTCTGATTTTTATTAGCATTTTCCTGATGACTAACAAGGCCTAGAAACTTTATATTTATATTGGCTGTTTGGACAATTCCTTTTGTGCAGTGCCCACTAAAATCATCTGCCCATTTTTCTATTGAGTTTTTATGAGCTTTCTCTTACTGTTTTTTGGCAAATTTCATTTATTCTGGATGCAGCCTTTTGTTATATGTGTTATACATATCTTTTCTTATTATGTGTTTTGCCTTTTACTGACACACATCTTTCAATGAGCAGAAGCTCTTAGATTTTATTTTTTTGTTTGAAGTCATGATGATATTTGGCTGTATTATTTTCTACAAGTAAGTTATGTTGTCATTTACATTTACATATATAATTCATTTAGAATTAATCTTAGTATATGGTGTGAGGTGGATGTCTTCTTTTCTTGTATGGTGTGAATTTGGTGAGTTGTATATTTCAAGAAATTTTTCCATTTTTTTCTAAGTAGTTGAATTTGTTGGCATATAATGTTGATAATTTCTTTTTTTTATTGTTAGTAAGAACTGTACTGGTCACTCACGATATTGCAGATTTGTATTGTTTCTTTTTTTCTTTAGTTCAGCAATGTGTTCATTGGTTTCATTGATGTTTATATAAAATGAACTTTGGCTTATTAATTTTCTGAATTGTTTTTTCATTTTAAAATTCCGTTTACCTTTGTTCTTCTTCCTTCCTTCCTTCTTTTTGCTTCACATTTTATTTCCCTTTTCAGTGTTCTTCAGGTACAACCTTAGGTCAGCATTTAAAGCTGAAACCTAACCATTTCCTCTAAGCACAATTTTGGTTGAATCTAGAGATTTTGATATGTTGTATTTTAATAATCATTTAGTGCATAATGTTTTCTAATTTTCTTTGTGAGTTCTTCTTTAACCCAGATTACTTAGAAGTATGTGCTTCAATTTTAAAAAGATGGAACTTTCTGAGATAAATTGTTATTGATTTTTAAGTTAATCTTATTGTGCTCAAAGAATGTACTCTATATTATTTTAAAAATAATAGACTTTGATTTTTGAGCAATTTTAGGTTTAAGAAAATTTAAACCAAGGATACACAGAGCTCCTATATTCCCCCTCAACCTCTCACACCTGCCAGTTTCCTCCAAGCCCCTTGTCACTTACATGCCGTTTCCCCCATGATTAACATTTTGTATTAGTGTGATGCACGTGTTACAATTAATGAATCAATATTGATACATTATTGTTAACTGTAGCCTATTCTTTACATTAAGGTTCACTCTTTGTGTTGTATAGTTCTGTGGGTTTTAACAAACACATAATGTTTAATATCATGTTTCCACCATTTCAACTCTACAATGAGGGAGGGTCTTAACTCTGCATCTGCTTCAGGTTGCTCCTCTGAGTGAAATCTCTCAGGGTCCTCTTTTTCTACATTTGGGTCAAGGCAGTGTTCTGGCCCTAGTCCCTAGGAACTGATGACCCAGGTCAATCCTGTCCTCTTAGTGGATGTTGTGACCTTGGGAAGTGGCCAAAATACAAAGATACAAAATATGGATCTCCTCTGTACATATTTTGGGCCTGGGACTCAGTGCCCTAAGAAGACAAATTATTTGAGTCAAGGGCATTCCAATGGCAAAACAATGAGGCTGGGTTGGCAGATCTTCTTCCAGTTGGAGCTTTGATCCTCTTGCAAGATGGTCTTTCAGATATGGTTTGCCAGATCTTTATGTCTCAGCAGGCCTGAAGGTACAGATCATTCCTCAGTGCCTGGAGCCCTATATTGCTCAATTCTCCATTTACAGTTTGGGAGCTTCTATGGTCATTGGATCTCTGGAGGTGTCTTGACTTGTTTTGGGAGCAGTGGACTCCATAAATTGTTAAACTGCTCTGATTTGTCCTCACTGCCCTGGAAGGCATGAAGTAATGCTAAGGTGTTCACAGAATGCAGCTTATAGCCCTGCTCGGTCGTTCTGGACATAATCCTTTCTCTTCTCCAACCACATCTGAATGTGCACCCTCTTTATTTCACATATCCAGCTGCTCATGACCAACAAGTGGAAAGATTGTCTAACCACCACATGACAGGTTGCAGCTTAACCCCAGAGAGAGGCCAGCACGTGATGAAAAGAACCACACTCTACATGGAGAACACAGTGTGAGAAGGAAGAGGGACAAACCCCTGCCCGATCCCTGCCTCCAGGAGAAGGCTGTGATGGGCAGGCATGAGTCTCCCCGGC
This sequence comes from Macaca fascicularis, assembly GCF_037993035.2. Taxonomy (NCBI): domain Eukaryota; kingdom Metazoa; phylum Chordata; class Mammalia; order Primates; family Cercopithecidae; genus Macaca; species Macaca fascicularis. The sequence goes on from NC_088380.1 coordinate 170,563,250, forward strand.
CTGCGAATGTGGAGGCAGAAGAGGTCACCCACAGGAACTCTGGAGATGAGCTCCCTGGGACAGTTCCATAGAAAGGGAAGGGGGCCAGGCCGAGTCAGCAGGAAGGCGGTCAGTTCCGTGGGGGCAGTGGAGGGTGCTGTCCCTCCACTGGTGGAGGGTGATTCCATGGATCTGAGGTTAATGAGTGATTCTGGGCAAGGGCATGGGTTCAGGTGAGGACATCTTTCCCTTGTCTGCCCTGGACCCTGAAGGACTCAGAGACTGGGACCCAGTTCTCATACTCTTCTCCTTAGACAAATCTCAGTCCATCGTTAATCTTGAATAATGCAACTTTCTACCTGAAACTCACACAACTCTGTGTTTCTTTCCTGTTACTCTTTTTAGGAGAGTAAAAATCATTCTTTATTGTCCCTTTTTGGAAAACTCAAAGAAGTGCTTTTTGTGCATGATCTGCCATTGAGATTCTGGTCAGTGGTCCTCTGCTGAGAACAGGTGCATTCGAGGAATGTGTAGCCCACAGGTGTGTGTGTGCCCCATCAGGTAGGACTCTGTTCCCTGAAGACAGAGCTCAGATTTTAGCATCTGATCAGAGGCTTCCAGAGACTTGGCTTTGCTCTTCACATCAGTCCTGAAACAGGGGCTGGGCCCAGAGACACCTGACATATGACAGAGGATGATGAATAACCATTGTGTGACTCTGTGTCCCCAGACAAATCCTACACTCTCTTAACAATCCGTTCCAAGGACTTGGAGTCACAGTTTTTGAAATTTTACCCTGGAGTCCTCTACCATCCCCTGATTAGTCTATGAGCTTGGACTGAAGGCTTCTGCTGCTCACTCTCTTTCCTTAAAGGAAAATGTCCTAATTTTTCCTGAGAGAACTCAGCTCAGAAGTCTGTTCAATAGAAGTGATTCAGGAAAGTGGGAGGAGGAACAGAGAACACGAGAATCCCTCTGTGTTCTGGAGGGGTTGGATCTGGGGTCCCTTACCTCATTTCTGTCTCTTTCTCAAATGGATTCATTTGGAGGAAGTACAGAAAAAGAAGGAAGAGCTATGTGGCACACGGTAAGAAGAAAACAAATAAAATGACCCATGGAGGGTGAGCTCAAGCTACAGCTCTTCAGGAGGTAGGGATCCATCCCTGTCTTCCATGGTGCACTCCAGCCTCAGGCAGCACTGGGCCCTGGACACTGAGCCTGTGAGCTCTTGCCCAGAGATGCAGCATCACTAAACCAGGGGATGGTCCTGAAGAACCCTCAGGAGGGGAAAGTGAACCCATGCTCTTTACCTCTGTACAAATTTCTTTCAATATGTTTCCAGATATGAACTCAATCCAACTGTACTTGTTGGCATTCCCTCCTTTGTAGTCACTAGTTCCAAGATCTGAAAGTTTCTTGTTTTCCCAGGATTTTTGATTAATTCCCAGGGCTTTACTCTGTCTTTTACTCCAGTTTCTCCACATAATCGGGCCTCTGTAGAGTAATTTCAGTGCCCTAAAAACTCCCTGTATTCCACCTGTTCATTTCTCCCTTCCCATAACCCCAAGTAACCACTGAACCTTAATTGTTTCTGAAAGTTTTGCCTTTTTCTAAAACATATTGTTGGACTCATATGGTCTTTACCCATTCCAGAATGACTTCTTTCACTTGGGAATATGCATTTAAGGTTCTTACTGCCTCTCTCTGCTTATGCAGTACCCCACCTTGCTAATCCATTTCTCTGGGGTCCCCACACTCCAACATAAGTTACCCATGAGTATACAGAGTAGTTCTACTCTCCTAACCATCTATCTCAACCTGCACAGTTAAATCCATCTGGGTTTGGAGCCTGGGTGAGGTCTTCTGTTTAATAGTAGTTTGAGTTCTATAAAGCAACATATTTGCTTTTTTTTTTTTTTTTTTAATTTATGCCTGTGGTTACTTACCCTGGGAATGGTTTTCTTTTCTTCTTCTTCCTCCTCCTTTTCCTCTTCCTCTTCTTCCTCTTCTTCCTCCTTTTCCTCCTCTTCTTCCTCTTCTTCTTCTTCTTCTTCCTCTTCATTTTTCTTTTTTTTTTTTTATGTTCTATTTCCTGTGTTTTCACCCAAACTGCTTTTGGTCTCTCAAAAATTCTCAAAACAAACAATGAGGTTATATACATAGAGTATACAGTGGTCCCTAGGTATTCTTGAGAAATTAGTTCTAGAAACTTTCGTATCAAAATCCTCAGATGCTCAAGTCTCTTCTATAAAATGGTATAGCATTTACTTATAACCCATGTACCTATCCAGTATACTTCAAATCAAGCATTTCCAACTCATGGTCCATCGTTCACATGTGGTCCAGGAGGGCTTTGAATGAGGCCCAACACAAATTCGTGAACTTTCTTAAACCATTACGAGTTTTTTTTTTTTTTTTTTTTTTGCGATTTTTTTTCTATTTTTTTTTTTTTAGCTCATTAACTATCATTAGTGTTAGTGAATTTTATGTGTGGCCCAGGACAATTCTTCTTCCACTGTGGCCCGGGGAAGCCAAAAGATTTGGCACCTCTGCTTTAAATCACCTCCAGATTACTTATAATACCTAATACAATGTAATGCTATGCAAATAGTTGTTATACTAACTATATTGTTTTCTTACTTGTAACATTGTTATTGTATTGTATTGTTATTTTTTGTCTTTTAAGAATATTTTTGTCTGTGGTTGATTACATCTGCAGATGCTAAACGTGAAGATAGGGCCAATTGTATATCAGATTTATCTCCCAAGATTTGGCAGCATTTAACAATGTATAATACTAACTGCTTCATTACTGACAGTCTGTGACTAGGTATTCTCTGAAACAATATATATTTTCTCTGCCATTCCCATCACTTCCTTGTGTCTTCATTGGCAGAGTCATTACCATCCATGTTTCTACTAAGACTTTATTCAAGGCAGTATCAGCTTTTTCTATCATGTTCCTCAAATTTCTCTCATCCTGTTCCCAATTCCCACTTCTGAAAACACTTCCACATTTTTAGGTATTTTATGTAGCATCACATCACTTCCAGGCACCATTATGTGTATTAAGTTTCCCTTTGCTGCTCTAACAAATTAACACAAACTTAGTGGCTTAAAAATGCTATGTACACTTTGGGAGACTGAGATGGGTGGATCACAAGGTCAGGAGTTCAAGACCAACCTGGGCAATATGGTGATACCCCATCTCTACTAAAAATCCAATAAAATTTAGATGAGCATGCTGGCGGACGCCTGTAGTCCCAGCTACTCAGGAGGCTGAGGCAGGAGAATTGCTTGAACCCGGGAAGGGGAGGTTGCAGTGAGCTGAGATCAGACCACTGCACTCCCGCCTGGGTGACAGAGCAAGACTCTGTCTCAAAAAAAAAAAAAAAAAAAAAAAAAAAAAAAATATATATATATATATATATATATATATGTATATGTATTATAGTATGCTTCTGAAGGCCAAAAAAGGGTCTCACTTGGTGAAATTAAGGTGTCGACAGGGCTGCACTGCCTTCTAGAGGGTAAGAGGGAACCTATCTTCTTGCCCTTTCCAGCTTCTAGAGACTGTCCACCGCCCTGGGCCTGTGGCCCCTTCCTTTCTAGCATCAGATTTCTCTTACACTCAATATCCTGCCTCTGTCTTTCATTTACAAGGATTCTTGTGATTACACTGGGCCCACACACATATTCCAGGATAATCTCTCTTTCTCAAGGTCGCCTGATTGGCAACCTTAATTCCACCTGCAGCCTTGACATATAACATAACATTCCCAGGTTCTAGGGATTAAGAGGTGGGCACGTTTGGGGGTATACTACTCTGTCTACCACAATGGTTGTATGGGGAAAGGGTTAGGAAAACATCATGAATCACAAACGCATTCTGGTTTATGCAATCTTTATCATGAATAAGTTTATATCCTTGAACTTATTTATATCTTTGTTGTCAAAGTAGAGAATTGACCTCAATATTGTAAAATTTTGCAGACAAAAACTCTCATAGGAAAAAATTCGTAGGAGAAAAAACTGAGGGTAAGTTCCTGGTCAAAATAGATCATTTCAAATCTGGAGTTGACATAGTTTGTTTGGGAAGTTCCTTTTACCCTCAGGCAGATCATACGGCTTGAAACAAATCTGTTACACTGCAGACATATTTATCATTTTTACCACTTCTTTCAATTTGCATTATAAGAAATTCATTTGGGAAAACTGGAGAATACTTCTCAAATTCACGCTGTTGATTAAACAGGGCAGAGTAGCTGTGGACCAGAATTGGTAAAGAGTTGTAGAGAGAGAAAGCAGTGGGAATTGATGTGAGTAATGGTGTCTATCCACGTCTTGAAAAATCCTCTTTAAATTACACTTGTGAGTGGATGGGAGAGCACATTCTCTTGAAGCCACCATCAATCCTCTGCAGAGGTTACAGTTCTCTTTAATACATCAGCGAGCTTCTCTTTCTTGCAAACCCACTCTTCTGCTGTGTAGAGATGAGAAGCCATCGTCTTCACAGTGACAGAAGAACATGAGGGCCATTGATTCAAGAGTGAAATCAAAGGACAGACTATTTAGTCTCAAATCCTCTGGACAATTAAGCTAACCACCTATGGTGAAGGTTTTCTCAATATAAGGTGTTTGAAATTGGGCTGAATTGAAGTTTTGACTGATTCTTTTTTAAAGGAAGTAGAAGAGTCTGCTGATGAAGAACAAATTAATCAGTTTTCTTTGCTAATTCTTAGAGTATGTTCTGATGTTTTTTAGCTATTGCTTGAGAGTTGTTTATAACAGAAACATTTACAACCTAGTTCTCTGGTAGAAGCAATTTAGCCTAGAATTTAGGAGCATACCATTGGGATAATTTCGATTTGGAATTAAATCTCAGCTCTACCATCAGGGAATTGTGTTGGCTTAGGCAAACTAATCAATTTCCTTATCTGTGAAATGGGAATAACCATATCTAACAGATAGGATGATTGTTAGTATTAAATGGGTCATATGTACAGCATATAGTGAAGTGCTTCTGTATAATGTCCTGCTATCATCATAATCATCTTTCACCAGACTTCTTAATTTCTTTCAAGAGCCATGCAATTGATGCACCTCTGTTGGAAGCTGAGTGTAAAATATAGTACGTAGGAGAATTATAAAAAATTGGTGGGCAGAGGAACATAAATTTAAAATTCCCTAAAACACTTGGTGCACCAAATAACATGTGACCATGGAACAACCTTGACCTTCAGTTTACTGGCCTTCCCAGAGACCTTTCACTCACCAGTAATCACACAATCTTGGAGCCTTTGGAGCTAGATACACCAGAATTTTAGGACCTGGTTCTACTCCTTCCCTGGCTGTGTGAACCACTTTTAGTTTCAACTAACCTTAAGCTATAGAATAAGAGCATTCATATCTACCTTACGAAGATGCTGTGATGATTAGAGGTAATATCTTTAAAATGTCTAGGAAGAGCTTTGAAACTGTAGATGCATAATGTATGATGGAAATGTATTCTCTCAAAAACAGACATGGAAGAGGTTTTCATCTTCCACCATGCTCATTATAGTTATTTCAGCCTTTCTGGAACCACCTACTTCTGTCTCCCCCATTGTGAAATGATTCTTATTTTGCTCTTACTTTATCACAAAACCCCACATAATTAGCTGTATTCAGGTTTAATAGGGCACAAGGGAAAAGGAAAGATATTCCGTTATCCAGCTACATAAATAGAAAATCGATTCCTGCGATGCAAGTTGAAAAGCTTTGGCATGTATTGTCTCAAAGTAACAACCGTACACATTATAGTCAGATTTTGTGTAATAGTATTGGTACTTTTATACAAATGCAGAGTACTTTGTGGTTACTCATAGTACCATAAATATTGTTTATAACGTGGTTTCTAGAGGAAAATACTCCAACCAAGCAGCTTATACATGAGATACAACGTAATAGAGTGAAAATATAGGTTTGGGAGTTAGAGAGCCTTTCATTTAAGTCCCAGGGTTACTGCTTACAAGCTGAGTCTCTTAATCTTTCTGTCCTTGAGTTTCTATATCTGCAAATGGGAAAGGCATGCATACAGTCCTCATGCAGTGTTTGGAAAAATAAATGAGACATTGTATGTCAAACATTGGGTAAGCATATAGTAAGACATCAGATATTAGCTGTTTAAAATTATTGTCACCATAGGTTATGTTTAAAAACTCTTTTTAATGTGAGCCAATGTTTCTATTTAGATTCTTGGAAATGAGAGGGCAATTGAAAAAGGCCATTTGAGATACAAAACATAATTTCCTAAATAAATATTTTATTTTGTGTATTTATGCAGCAGTTAAGAACCCTGTCATAAAAGCATTTGGTGGTCTTAAACTTAATTATTGTTGTTCCCAGCTTAACCCTGAATAAGGCTAAAAGCAGACACAAAGTGGAGAAATCAGAAATGAAAACCTACTGATGATATTAGAATAGTGATAAATGTTTTCTTCTATTATAGTGAAGTTTAAGGTAAATATATTTTGGAGGTAAAGTCATTTTGGAGTAAATATATAGTGTGGCCTTTTCCTAATACTTTCAATAAAGTGTATGTAAGAAAATATAATGCTTTGTATTATAGTGTAATTGATTTCTCCTATATCTTTACATGCGCAGCACACTGTTGTGTTTTCCCAGCCCCTGTATCTTTTATTAAATGAAATAACATGGACATAATATTAAATAAAAGAACAAGGGTGAAGATAACTCAGGAGTTTCTGTCTGTGGCATTTTCTATTACTTATCCTGGGAGGCACTAAAGCATAGTTTCTGTTGATTCACAGTAGGAAATAAAAGTTAAAGAAGTTGACTGTGTAATCCATCTTTCCACACACAAATTAAAGGTCTCTCTCAATGTTTATATAGTGCTTATTGCAGAATATAGAAGAATATGCCTTAGCACATCATCTAAGCTGATTTTTACTTGATATTTAGCAAGATGTTAGACCTATTTTAGAGACTAAAACTAGCGCTAACACCGATATAATGAGCAGGGCACACCTGATTTTATTCTAAGGTGATTGAATACAGTATAATGTAAAATATTATAATGAAAGATATTATATAAATTGCATTGACTGTGTTTTCTTATTTTCTGTCTTAGTGCTCTGGCATATGGGACCTCACTGGCTGGGGGAGAAACTGCCTCTCCCAGGGGTAACTATTTCCTAGAGATGGCAAACACTTGCTGGTGAGCACACTTTTGATGGGCAAACCAGCCAATTCTGTGTTCATACCTTTCCCTGGCTCCATTTATCAGTCCTGCGGTTGGGGACACTATTTCTCTGTGCCAAATCACCCTAGAGCCAAGTACCACACAATTAGAGACCACTCCTATATCCCAGGGCTTGACAAAATTATTTACAGTATCTAGTGACCTGCTCAGCTGCTTACCCTGCCTTGCCCACTTCTCTTCCCAAAACCCACAATACAGACTTTTGCCCAGGGTTTCCTCCCTACTTTGCCTCCTGACTGACGCTGGTGCCTCTTCCTGTGGCCCTATGCAACGGTGCATGACTCATCCTCTTGGGAACAGTTAGTAATAAACCATCTTTTCCCTGGGAATCATCTCCTGATCTCTTGGCTTCACGATAACTGAATAAAATCAAAATCCTGGGTTCATTTAAAGGCATATATCTAGTATATTTTTATAATTAAGATTAGTTTTAGTATCTTAAGGATGATAGAAGAAACCTTTTCCTCTCAAGGAATGGTTGGTAGAGAAAATAGTAGCAAAAAGAGTATCTTTTCCCCTTGTTTCATTCCTTATTTTTCCTCTCTCCCAACAGTTATTGATTATTTTTTATGTTAGATGTGACTTAAATAGGAAATAGCTTTGGGGAGGGAAAACACCCCTCAAAGGAGCCCAATCTCATGGGAGAACAGACAGGAACATCAGTGAGTTTAACCAAGTGTGCCAGGTGCAAGGATGGAGGCCCATCAAGTTTGGTGAAAAAAAGGAGAAAGGAATGATACACCAGGCTGAAAAGAATGGGGGCAGGGAACTTTCCAAAAAGAGAAGATAGTTCAGCCAAGTTTTCCTTCTTCTTATTCTTTAAAAGTCAGGCTTACTGAGGTAAAATTTATATTCAATAAAATTTACCCTATGAAAGTGTTCAGTTCCGGGGCTTTTGCCATTATGTAGTTGCGTAATTACTACAACAATCAAGATGTCATATTTATATCTCCACAGGTTATTATTTTGCCCTTTTGCAGTCAATCTTTTATTCTTAACCCCAATCACTGGCAATCACTGATCTATTTTCTGACCCAATAGCTTTGTCTTTTTCAGAATGACAGATGAATGAATTCATACATGACGTACTTTTTTGTTTCTGGCTCCTTTCACTTAGCTTTATGCTTTTGAGATCAAACCTTTGTGTTGCATGTACCAATAATTCACTACCATTCATTGCTTAATAGTACTTCACTATATGTTTCTACCACAATCTGTTTATCCGTCTACCAGTTGAAGGACATATGGATTGTTTCCAGGTTTCAGCAATTATAAAAAAGAGTAGCTCTAAGCAATTGTGTTCACATCTTGTTGCGGTTATATATTTTCACTCCTCTTGGGTAAATACCTGGAATTGGAATTGCTAGGTTATATGCTGGGTCAAACTGTTTTCTTAAGTAGTTGTACCATTTTGCATTCTCAGCAGCAGTAGATGAGAATGTTATTTCCTCTGCATCCTCACTAGCAGTCAGTATGGTGAATATTTCTTCTCTATCTTGTTCCAGATTTTAGGCATTCTGCTGGGCATGTAGTGGTATCTCATTGTAGTTTTAATTTGTATTTACCTAATGACTAATGATGTTGAGCTATTTTCCATCTATATATATTCTTTGGCTAAGTGTGTGTTCAAATTCTTTGCCCATTTGTAAAATCTGGTTGTTTCTTTTATTATTACATTGTAAGAGTTCTATTTATATTCTGGATAAAGCCTTTTTATCAGATATATGTTTTACAAATATTTTCTTCATTTCATTTCTCTGTCTTTTCATCTTTTTTTTTTTTACAGAACAGAAATTTTCAATTTTGATAATGTCTAATTTGCCTATTTTTAATTTTATAGTCTTTGCTTTTTGTGTCATAGTTAAAAAATATTTGCCTAACCCACGGTCACAAAAATTTTCTCCTAAATTTTCTGGAAGTTTTATAGTCCTAACTCTTGCATTTAAGTCTATGATTCTTCCACTTTGAATTAATTTTTATATACAGTGTGAAATAAGACTGGAGCTTCTGTTTAAAGACTATGTTTCCTTGATAACTGAGTTAATCTTCAGCATTCTTACCACACACACAAACACACACACACACACACACACACACACATACACACACACAAGGTAACTATGTGAGGTGATGGATATGTTAGCTAGCTTGATTGTGGTAACCATTTCACAATGTATATATGTATGCCAAAACAGTACATAGCATATTTCGAATATATACAAATATTTCTCAATTATACCTCAATAAAGCTGAAAAAATAAAGACTATACATTTTCTATAGAATTTTCTTGACAATTTTGTTGGAAATCATTTGCATAGGTGTGTGTGTTTTTCTCTATTCTCTTCCTCAATTTGGTGTCCAGTAAGACACTGTTTTGATTACTTTTGCTTACTAGAATGTCTTGAACTCTATTCTTTTAAGTTCTTCAGCTTTGTTCTTTACTTTCAAAATTGCTTGGATTTCTAAAAGTCCTTTGCCTTTCCATGTTAATTTTAGAATCAGCTCCCCAATTTCTGCAAAGAATCTGCTGACATTCTGATTGAGATTGCAGTGACTCTATAGACCCACTTTGAAAGTATGGACGTCTTACCAAGAATGAATTTCTAATCCATCAACATGGCTTTTTAATGTACTTACTGAGGTCTTCTTTAATATTTATCAGCAATACTTTGTAGACTTCAGTGTATGGTTCTTGCATATATTCTGACCAATTTATTCCTAAGTATTTTATGTTTCAATGCTATTGTAAATGCTATTATTTCTTTAATTCCAATTTTCAACTGTTGGGAAAGTGTACCTACTAAGCTTTTTTGGGCACTCACTTTGACCTTCCAGTTTCTGTTATGCAGAGTGATCAGAGTTTCATTTTGTCACATGATTAAATCTTAGAAAGAACAAAAAATAAGACAAAATACTTAGTTATAACCTGTTTTTATGTTTTTTTATTTTTTATTTTAAATTTATCTGGTAACAAACACCTCTCAAGGATAGCTTGGGACTGCTAACTCATTGCTTCATGTTGCCAGGAGAAGTATTCACTATTCCCCTTACTTGATGTGCTGGACAGTTGTGCTGTGGCCAGGCCATGGCCTGTAAGACACATGAAGTAGGCAGATCACCAGTTGGAAGAGTCAGTGGTTAACATGGATAATTATTGATTAAATGTATGTGAAATACATGTAGGAAAGGGAGGATGAGAATATTGAGAGTGTTCTGAACATTATTGCGATAACAATGTTGACATTATATGGAAAAACATACAGATATATACAGATATATATTTTATTGTTTGGCTATTTTTTTTCATGAGAATAACAATATATTTAAATTTGATTGCAATGAACTAAAAAACTAACAGTGCATGCTTGTAATAATTTAGTAAATTTAGTACTTTATTTCTGCTTTTCTAAAACATTGATGGAGAACATGTAGCTTACACAAAATATTTGTCTGCAATTACTATGTGCCTTGGAGACCACAGTGATATCAGTGACCACACAGAAACAGAAGACGAACATGCTAAGGAAGCATCAGTGTCTCCTTATAAGTTAATGGTAATATTAAGAATTTGCCTGATGGCTATGATTTAATTTGCAGCTGCAACAGATATTTTTACATATCACTTTGTGAAATATCATTTATCATTTAGATAAAATGACCATTTCTGATGGCTTTAATTCACTTTTTAGTTCCAGATTTTCCTGTGCATGTATGAAAACTGAAGCAGTAGCTGTGAATATATTTGCTGCATTCACAGAAGAATATTTCCAATTATTAAGTGATGCCAGGCTTATATTAGTATGTTTGGATCCTTCAAACAGAAAACTATTTAATTCCAATACTGCATCCATGTTTTTTTCTATCCAGTTTACGAACTCAAAGTAAATGCTTTTGATGTTCGGTCTGTCAAATGTGAAATATCTGATATTATGGTGGATGCTTATAAAATTCAGTTAAGAGCTTCAAGATTAAAAATAAAATAATTTGGTTTTGCTTCATTACTACAAATTTGGGTTTTATTTGGTTTTGCTGCATTACCATGTATGGTGGAATGCAGAATCACAGGGAAACAATATAGTTACTAAATTGAGTGACCTTGGAGCGATTCATCCTGGTGAGCACATAATGTATTATTGTTTCTATTCTATTAATGGTAATAGAAACAATACTTGTCAAAATTTCTACACTTTTAAATATATAACAGTTTACAGTAACTGAATATAAAATGTTTATGTAGGAAGCTTCTTTCAATAAGAGCAAAAAATAGTTGTAGCTGGCAGATGTGCTTTTCATCTTTGCTGCCCACCATCAATCAGATATTAGAAATGTAGGCTCTGAAGACTTTGGAAACAAATCTAAATGCCCTACCACGATGCTGAGTTATTTTTGAAAAAGAGTCATCTAAAATTTTTGTTATATTTCATTCAGAATCAGTAGGACATAGTTAATCAATGCATTTTTGGATGAATGGAGTACCAAAACACATTAGCTTGTAATGCTTTTAGCAAATTGCAAGTGTTCGAAACAAAACTTATGAAAAGGAAACCGTTGCAGTGCATCCCCATAAAAGCAGGGGATGATTGGAACAAATTAAATATTATTTCTTAAATGGTTTACAATTTAAATTTGAAATTTTATAGCTGCATTTTGAAATATCTCAAATTAGGCTGGTCATGATGTCTCACACCTGTAATCCCAGCACTTTGGGAGGCTGAGGCAGGAGGATCGTTTGAGTCCAGGAGTTTGAGGCCAGCCTTGGCAACATAGTGGGACCCCATATCTACAAAAAAATACAAACAGAAAAAATTAGCTCATGTGTTGGTGTATGCCTGTGGTCCCAGCTACTCAGGAGGCTGAGGCAGGAGGATCACTTGAGCCCAGGTCAAAGTTGCAGTTAGCAGTGATGGTGCTACTGTACTCAGCCTGGGTGACAGAGTAAGATGCTGTCTCCAAAAAAAAAAAAAAAAAAAAAAAAAAAAACTCAAATTGGGGGAATTTTTTTTTTTTGATGGAGTTCCTATTTCCAGTTGAATAAATTTATATCCTATACTGGAAAGGATTGAGTTTGAATAGTTCTTTGAGTTTTCAACATTTATATTTGGTGAAAGTTTTATAAAAATTAGAGAAGACATTTGAAGGTTCTTATTTTGTACAAATGGTTGTGAAGAAAGGTGCTTGGAATGGAGACAAAAAGCTAGTCAGTACTTATAAGTATATTGGGCTTAAGTATTTACAAAGTTTCACATGAAAACATTAGAAATGAGGATATTCTCCATGTCACAGAGTTTATTCTATTTCCCTTGGAACTCGGAGTGTAATTCCTTATTTAAAAGCATTGAAGTCTACAGAGAAGGGTCAATTAAAATTTTTTTACAATTTCATATTTATTCACTGTCAAATGCAAATTTGAAAAAATTGCAAGAAAATTTGCTAATAGCATTATTATATAAATAATATGTTTCAATATAATAAAATTTTACTATTATAATCTTATTATTTCATAAGATTATATTGAAAAATGCACATTTCAGAAAAAGACCTGTGGCATGATATGAGAGACATATGAAGTACAAACAATTATTCTTTTTACACTGCTTTTAAACATTCAGGTAATTAATGGAAACAAATGTGCTTAAATGAACACATGTATATGTTTTTACTTTTAGAAGATATTTTATTCACTTTCTTAAAGTGGTTTTTGAATATAACTATTTTACAGATCTAAAAATATGAAGCAAACTTGTTAGTCAACAAATACATCTTTTGAAAAGTGTATATTTTAATAATTTAGCATTGCTTTTGCTTCCCCAACTTTCTCAATTTGAATGGTACATTATATGGTCTCCCTATCCATCAGTTTAATTCTCCAATAATTGCCTTTGGCAAATTATCTCAGCTAATTCTCTTTCCAAAGGCATGTATCTATATTTAAGAAAGTGATTCAAATGTAATTCTTCACTACAAGATTCCTCTTTTACTTAACTATTTCAATACTGTCTGTTAGAAGGTTTATATTAATATAAGCTTAGCAAACTAACACAGGAACAGAAAACCAAATGCTGAATGTTCTCACTTATAAATGGCAGCTAAATAATAAGAACACATGAACACATAGACGGGAACAACACACACCGAGGCCTGTTGGAAGGTGGAGGGTGGGAAGAGGGAGAGGATCAGGAAAACAGCTAATGGGTAGTAGGCTTGAATACCTGGGTTCTGAAATAATCTGTACAACAAACCCCCATGACATAAGTTTAGCTATATAACAAACCTGCATATGTATCCTGAACTTAAAAGTTTTTAAAAAAGACAAAAACCATTACTAATATTTTGTTAGAATATCTCATGTTTATATGATTAATATTCAAAGTATAGAATCTATTGAATGTATTAATCATTGTCCATGCCCTTTCTAGTCTATTTATTCCTGATTTCATTATGTTTATATCATTGTTATAATTATTTATATTATGTTGGGCAGGGGTCAGCAAACTATGGCCCGCATGCCAAATCTGGCCCCTTGCCTCTTTTTGTAAATAAAATAAAGTTTCATTAGAACACAGCCACAGTATTTATTTCTACAGTGTTTGTGGTTACTCTGACAACTTTGTTTTGAAATTTTACATTTTGGTTTTATGCATCATCAAATTTTTCTATATGGATGGATGTAGGTGTTGTCTACAAAAGTTTCTGTTCAGCTTCTTAGTTACTTAGCCTCTCAGTTAAATTGATTGACATTTGCCAATGGAAGTAATTGATTAATTGGCACTGAATGTTGAACTCTGGATAATAAATTTATGCAAATTTCTAGTTGTTCTCAGGAGAAAAATTTATCCAAAGCAAGGTCATTCAATAGAGCCACAGAAGTTATTCCCCTTGTTTTTAATATTTAAGTTTTTCCATACACTCAAATATTATTCTCTGTTCATGGACATCCAAGATGGCTTCACTGTCATATCTTGGTGGGAATAGCTAGAAGGCCAGGCTCAGCTGGCACTGTCAACTAGAGTGCTCACAGTATATTTTTTAGCCGTGATAGAGACCGGCAGGCCATAAAGCCAAAATACTTACTATCTGGATATTTACAGAAAAAGTTTGCCAAGTGTAATATATAGAGAAAATGTGTTAAAAAATTATTGTAAGGAGACTTTCCTGAGTGGAAACACTTTCTATATGCTAGAGCTAGGAGAGTCCGGGGCGTGGTGTTGCAGAGTCATCGTTTAGCTGCATAGTATCACAAGCCAATAAGAACAAAATCAGTAGCTTTTCCCTCACTCTGGGTATTTCTCAACAGAAAGTAATATGGACTGGCTTCACCTCAGGTTTAGAAGAAATGATAATTGCGCATCGATTATTAAAAAATCTAACAAAAATTTGTGATTTAGTAAGTTAATATGAGATGCATATAATTAAGCATACATTTTATTTGACTTGAATACTGAATTTACCGTTATGTAATGCCCTTCTTTGTCTTGTTTTTTATCTTTGTTGGTTTAAAGTCTGTTTTATCAGAGACTAGGGTTGCAACCTCTGCTTTTTTTGTTTTCCATTTTCTTAGTAACTCTTCCTCCATCCCTTTATTTTGAGCCTATGTGTATCTTTGCACGTGAGGTGGGTCTCCTGAATATAGCACACCAATGGGTCTTGACTCTTTATCCCATTTGCCAGTCATGCTACCTGATTTCAAGCTATAGTACACGGCTGCAGTAACCAAAACAGCATGGTACAGTAACCAAAACAGCAAGGCTACTGGTATCAAAACAGATATATAGACCAATGGAACAGAACAGAGGCCTCAGAAATAACACTACACATCTACAACCATCTGATCTTTGACACACCTGACAAAAACAAGCAACAAGGAAAGGATTTTCTATTTAATAAATGGTATTGGGATAACTGGCTACCCATATGCAGAAAACCAAAACTGGACTCCTTCCTTACACCTTATACAACAATTAACTCGATGGATTAAAGATTTAAATGTAAGACCTAAAATGATAAAAAACCTAGAGGAAAACCTAGACAGTACCATTCAGGACACAGGCACGGGCAAACACTTCATGACTTCAAAACTGAAACCAAAAGCAATTGCAACAAAAACCAAAATTGACAAATGGGATCTAATTATGCTAAAGAGCTTCTGCACAGCAAAAGAAACTATCATCAGAGTGAACAGGAAACCTACAGAATGAGAAAAAATGTTTGGAATTTATCCATCTGACAAAAGGCTAATATCCAGAATCTACAAGGAACTTAAACAAATTTACAAGGAAAAAACCCAACAACCCCATCAAAAGTGGACAAAGGATATGAACAGACACTTTTCAAAAGAAGACATTTATGTGGCCAACAAACATATGAAAAAAAAAAACAACTCATCATCACTAGTCATTAGAGAAATGCAAATCAAAACCACAATGAGATACCATCTCATGCCAGTTAGGTTGGCAATCATTAAAAAGTCAGGAAACCACAGATGCTGTAGAGGATGTGGGGATATAGGAATGCTTTTACATTGTTGGTAGGAGTTTAAATTAGTTCAACCATTGTGGAATACGGTGTGGTGATTCCTCAGGGATCTAGAACCAGAAATACCATTTGACCCAGCAATCCCATTACTAGGTATATACCCAAAGGATTATAAATCATTCTACTATAAAGACACTTGCACACATATGTTTATTGCAGCACTATTCACAATAGCAAAGACACGGAATTAACCCAAATGCCCATCAATGGGAGACTGGATAATGTGGCACTTATACACCATGGAATACTATGTAGCTGTAAAAAAGAATGAGTTCGTGTCCTTTGCAGGGACATGGATGAAGCTGAACCCATCATTCTCAGCAAACTAACACAGGAACAGAAAATCCAATGCTGCATGTTCTTACTCATAATTGGGAGTTGGACAATGAGAACCTATGGGCACAGGGAGGGGAACATCACACACTGGGGCCTGTTGGGGAGTTGGGGGCAAGGGGAGGAATAGCATTATGAGAAATACCTAATGTAGATGACAGATGGATGGGTGCAGCAAACCACCATGGCACATATATACCTACATAACAAACCTGCACATGTATCCCAGAAGGTAAAGTCTAAAAAAAATTTCATATGGATTTTTCAGTGCATTGTTGAATAATTAATTTGAATTAGGATTTCCACATTACTTATGTTTATAGGATTTCTTTCCAGCAAGTGTTTTCAAATGACTTTTAAAGTAATTTTCAAAATTCATAACTTCTCTATATTTCCCAAACTACTGGGATTTTAATCTTGTGTGCTTTCTTATATTTGTAAGGTCCATCTCCATTGTGCATTTTCATGAGCCTTTGAATGAATATGAGAGAAATAAATGCATGTCCACATCCCATGCATTATTTTTTTTTCTGCAGAGTAAGTTATTTTATGTCATCAGATGTAACTGGAATAACTAAAGACCATATCATATTTTGTGCATTCATTAGGGTTTCCTTCAGTGTGAGTCCTTTCAACATTTCAGAAAGAACTGAAAAACCAGATGGCTTTTCCACATTTGTTACATTCACAAGCTTTTTTTCCAGTTTTATTCCTTTCATGTCTTTGGAGGAAACTGTGAAAATTAAATGCTTTCCACATTCCTTACATTCATAGGATTTCTTTTCGATATGTGATCTTTCATGTATTTGACAGAAAGTAGAACAACTGAAGCCTTTTCCACAATTTTACAATCGTGGGGCTTTTCTCTACAATCATTTTCATATGCTCAAAGGAAACTGAAAAAAGTGAATGCTTTACCACATTTCTTACATGCATAGAGGTTTTCGCCAGTGTGTCTTTTATATGTTATTGCAAGTTAGCAAGACAATGAAATGCTTCCCCACTTTTCTTATATTCACATGGTTTCTCTCCAGTATGAGTTCTTTCATGATAATGAAGGTTACTGGAACAGCTGAAGATTTTACTAAATTTCTTATATTCATGAGGTTTCTCTCCAGCATAAGTTTTTTCACAGTAAAGAAGGCTACTGGAGTGACTAAAGGGTTTACCACATTCCTCACATTTATACAGTCTTATTCCAGTATGAGTTCTTTCATTGTCTTAAGGGGAACTGGAATATCTGAAGGCTTTACCACATTTCTTACATTTTCTGGGATTTTCTCCAGAGTGAATTCTTTGGTGTCTTTTAAGAGTATAGGAAAAACTGAATGCTTTTCCACACATTTCTTACATTCATAGGGTTTCTTTCCACTATGAGTTCTTTCAGGTATGAGAAAGGAATTCGAAACACTGAAGGCTTTACCACGTTGTTTACATTTATAGGATTTCTCTCTCGTGTGACTTCCCTGAAGGATTTGAAATGAACTGTGAAAATCAAAGACTACCATATCTCTTTGAACACTTGTAAGATAAATCAAGTAAATGAAGGCATTCCAACATTGGTTATCATTGTATGGTGTCTTTACACATTACTAATAGTCATATGATTTGCCTCTAGTTTGAGATATAATGTGCTTTAAATTTTTCCAAGAATTCTTTACTGATCTTCAATGTTGATGTTCCCATTTGTTTCCATAGAAGCCAGATTTATGACAATTTCCTGCATCACATCTCTGTAGAAATTCTGGGAAGGATCTAGCAAAGCCCACTTCTGTTGGGTGAAGGTTGCAGCCACATCTTCAAAGGCAACTAAGTCCATATTCCAGATTCCTGTGTGTCCTGGCATCCTCCCCATGCATCTCCCAGTACCTGCCGGTCACAGAGTGACAAAGGACATGCCATGGCAGAACTCCCTGGGCCTCCTACAGTGAAGAAGAAGGAGTCGTGAAGACTGACTGAGCAACGGACATGTGGGCATGAAAGACCTGAGTAGATTTATTTATTGAAATGTGAGTTTAATATTGTACTAGGCTCAGCTAGTTTTTATGAATGAAAGATGCTAGTTTTTTTTTTTGATTCTTCTAATTTCTTCCTTAATTTCAAAAAATAAATGAGCCCAAAGGAGAGGATACAGAACTTCTACTTCAACTAGTTCACAGGCTAGCAGAAAATTATTAAGTCAATATGTTCTAAATTATTTTTGTACATTATTTAAGAACCCTAAGGGTTTCTAGAAAATTAGAATGTTTATTTGTTTTAAAAATCACTTGCTATTACAGAAAAGATTGGGAAGTCAAGTAATGGAAAGAGGAAGGGAAGAATGGTAAAAGTAGTGGAAATTGAGCTTATTCTTTCTTTGACGCTTTGTTGCTTTTACTCATTCATTGATTTAGTCAGTTGTGTATCAGTCCATCCATCTAACTGTCCAGTCATTAGAATTTTGAATTTCTTTCTTTTCATCAAAGTCTTGACCACTACTGACTAATCTAAGCAGAAAATGAATTTATTTGCAGAAAACCATGCAGTTCATTGAATCAAAGTCCTGAACACAGAAAACAGGTCAGGAAGACATCGCAGAGCACAGTCAGGTAGGTGCCCAAGCTTGTGCATGGTCTTCTTATAACTATGATTGCCAATCATAGTATCCATAAGCTCCTGAGATCACAGATGCCACTGTGAGAATAAGCCTTGTCTTATATGCTTTGTTTTCTCCCATGTGGATTTATAGTCCTGAGTAGGAATGTTCAGTTGACCAATCCTAGATCTGATGCTTATCCTCTAATTTCCAGATGTCAGAAAATGAGCATTTCTAGTCCCAAATGACTTCTATCATCTTTGACTATTACCAAGACTCATGTTTTCATGAGTTTTCAGTAAAAGCCAGGAGGTTTTCATGGAGGTTTCAGTAAAAGCCAGGATACTATGTGGATACTGGAGTATTAAAAAATAACATATTTTAACTATGGCCAGTCATTTTTCAGGATCTGTATTGAATACTCACGATGTAATAATAAATTTGTTTCCTGCTCAAAAGAATCTCACACTGTGATAATTAAAGATGTGAGAAATTAGTGATTTATACTATTTGATTACACAGGACATAGCTACTAGACCAGCTGGGGGCACCACTGGGAGACATGCTAGTTGGGAACAGAAAGCTTCCTGGATCACTCAAACTTAGGAAGGATTAACAGAAGTTAGCCAATGATGAAAATGTTGAAGACAGATGATCTATGCTAAGGGGTGAGAATGATTGAAGTTTTAGGGGAAGCAGAGAAAGTATCTCATTCAGGTAAGTTTAAGATGTTCAGAGCAAGTAGTTTTGTAGATAGTAATATGCATTTGTCCTGGAGAGGTACCATACCATGAACAGTGCTGTATGCCATACTAAGATGTTTAGACATTATCTTGAGGGAATGGGAAGAGAAGGACAGAGGGTAGCTTTGAGGGATTTTAGTCAGGAGAAGGGAGTAATTTTATTTGGTCTTTGAAAAAAAATACTCTGGGTTATTCAAAATATTATGAATTTAAGGCTAGGGGAAGGGGATGAATTAGGAGGGGTTCTAGGAAAAAGTCCATGGAGATGGAAATAAATACGCTGGGTATATTACTTACCTTAGAAACCTGAACATTCTTTTGTTGAAAAACTAAAAATATTTTTTTTCTTAGTACAATTGAGTGAAAAGTTAAGGCACTCTAGGGGAGATTTAATCTGGGTTTCATTTCTTATTTCTCAAGTTCCCTATCAGATTAGTTTAGTGGAAATATTATTGTTTTCCCTTACCAATTGCTAGTAGCTTTTTATTCTGCAGTTAGTGAAATTTACCAGCATGACTGTAGCTGGTCCATGTACCATACTATCTGGCACTGTTTCAGAGCACAAGACCTTATATTAGAGAACAATGCACTCTCATTTAGTCCTGATCAATTTTGAAAGCTTCAAAAATAATTTGCTCCTACTCGCTTCTCAGCTTCATTAATGAAAATACAACCCTTAAGCCAGAAAATTCTCTAAATTCTATATTTATAAACAGCTCTAATAATGATAATAATTTCAGTTTTCAAACTTGATATTTTATACTACAATATTGGTATCTGTATTATCCAACTTTAACCACTAATTATTTGAGAAATCTTCTAATATAAATTTAGCATTACATAATAACCTGCAGAAATATTATTAGAAAACAAACAAAGTGCTCATGATATTTTAATGTTAAGTGCTAGTTAAATGGATAACACAATTATGAAGTCCTTTGAGGCAGGCTTAGTTAAGAACATTGTAGTAACTGGTAAATCCAAATGTTTCCTGAACCATTCCTCATATCAATAACCCACACTGTTATTCCATTCTTCTATGCATGAGAACTTCAAAGACAGAGGAAAAATTTCCAAAGTCATTCTGAACTGCTGTTTATTCAAATTATACATAAAGATTTGCTGACATGGCATGTTCTATGGTGAGCAGTCCCATGCAATTCTACCTTCAAAGGCAAAGAGAACTGAGAGACCAAAGAAATAGGGACTATGGAACAGAAGCCATTATCTTTGGTGGCTTTGAGACAAGATGGTTGATCCTGGTGCCATTACCTCTAAGACCCAAGGCTTACATCACATAGGGAATCAATATGTAGGACAATTGAATCCAAACCCTCAGGGAGAGGCAAGAGTGCTATGTGAATTTGCCTAAAATCAGGATTTGTGGTCAAGGTTGTTTTGACCTAAGGGAAGGACTTAGGGTAACACTGTATAAAGTAGAAATCCTAGAGGCATTTCTAGAACAGGGGTTAATCAAAAGTCAACATAGTGGATTAGCACCCAAGATAGAGTTGCTTTTATTTTTAGTGAGCATTCTGGAACCCAAATCATTTCAGTTCCTCTTCAGAATTCATGGATTTTCAAAGTTCTATCGTAATAATCAAGCCTAAAACTTGAGATAGGACAGATGGTGGCCAGGGTTCAGGGGAGGAGTGGTAGCAGAAGGAAAATTCTGATAGTGACTCTATAATGATGAAGACTCAAATTATTCCATCAGAAATTCTCACAGTACCTTTCTGACCCCTTCCCAAATAGTTATCATGTGCCACAAGAGACTGTTAACTATAGGCCAAATAGTTTTTTGAAAGCAACCCCGAATGGCTTCCTCAATTTGCTAGAGTTCTTATTCATACTAGTTTCACATCAAGCTGTATAAATAATATTTATAAATTTAAGTTTCTAAGGAGCTGATGTATGGATGTATCTGCCTATAGACTATTAGAATATTGCCTTTATATTTTTAGCTAATGGTTTTTATTACTACCAAGTGTGACTCTGATTTTTTTATATATGTAGATCAGTTCAGCAGTTCCCGTCCTCAAAAGAAAATCTTCTTATAAATTTCTGGTACATAAAGATGTGCATCTATGTGTGTGTTCACATACATACATACAGTTTGTAGCTCTAGCTGCTGAGAGGATTTGATGCAATGATGCCCAGAGAACAATGAACTCACCTAGCATTCCAGTCTTGGTATCTAAAACCTAGATTACTTGCTTTCTACATATTCCTTTATAAAAGGAATCAGGGATTGTTGGAGAAATGAGTGCTTCCATAGCTATGTCTGAGAAAATATAAGATGAATTAGGAACATGTTGAAAGTGGTTCCAGAAAGTAAGGAAGTGCTTAAAAAATTATATGGTCAGCTTGAATGGATACAAAAGCAAACCTGAAGGAGTTCCCAATGGCCAAAGCTGGGATACTCTGGGCAGCAAAATAAGTAATGATAGTATCAGATTATAATTCAGAATAGACAATTATCCATGAGTTTGTACAGAGCATCTATATCATCTATATCTGTGTCTTAAATAAATAAATACATGGGAAGCAAAGGATAGTTCTTCTTGACTGAAGAATTTCAATTAACAAATGTAAATCCAAACAAACTTGCCTCATCTTTTCTCACACTTAGGATCTCTATATCTGTCCTAGTACTTACCTAGTACCCATCTGTACTAGTATCCACCAAGTATTTTGGGATGCTTATACATCTCCCAGGCAGCTCCTCTAGCTCCCAATGTTTTCTCGTTTGAAAATGTTTTATGTTTTTCCTCCTACACAGATTAGGTTTCTAGACCTACTTCCTTTAGTTGTCTCAGTCTCTCAGGAAAACCAATGGTTCTTTCCACTATTACCAAGTGATTCTTCTTACTCTCATTCCATATCTCAAATTTTACTCTTGGTTTTACTTGTTATATTAAAACACTTTTAAAACTACCTGTATTCTGGCGCTGTACACTTCCAAGAGAAGAGATTACAGGACCAAAACAACCCCAAATACTCTGGGCAGATTAGGAAATGACAGATATTCTTCTGGATTCTTCTCTTAATTACATTTGATTGCCTCCCTCTTCCACCTCAAGCCCATACATAGGCTTCGTAAGGACAATCTCTATCGCTATGTCGTTAACTTTATGTACATGAATGCATTACATTTCCCATCCTACCATGCAAACAATATTATCTTCATTTAAAAAATATAGAAACAGACACTCATAGAGGTTAAATTATTTTCCCAGGGCTACTTGACAAACAAATAATTCAGTCGGAAATTGAATCCAATGGTGTTTTAAACTTTAAAGCTAATTCAGTTTGTTCAAATTGGATTACAATTTTTGTATTCCTATTCTAGTGCTTTATATCCATAAATGCCTGATTTTTTTTGGTCTGTGGAGTATATTCATTCATGAAATTTGGTGCTTTGGGGTTCCGCCCTATGGATAATAGGAAATGAGTCACTTTTCTCGTGTGCCTGCATCTGCAGGACATGCACTCCTCAAAAGTTCATGTGACATCATTGAGTCCTTGTTTCCTGTGACTGTCACCTCTGCTCTTTTGTGCCATAGGGCTCCCTGACTTAGTTAATATCATTGGAGTTTTGACAGAGATTTTCCTATTAGTTGATAAAACCAACTCTATATAGTCTTATTTTGTTTTCTTAAGATGAAAGAACACAAGGAAGGACATAGTTCAGAACCAAAAAAAAAAAAAAAAAAAAAAAAGACTCTTTTGTCATTGGGTAAAGGGAGAGAAGGGAGAGTCAGAGAGAACATAGAGAAAGCAACAAAATTTGAGGCAGGGCAGGCATGCAGGCTCCGAGGGCATAGTTTCTGAGTACAATTTTTAAGTCTGTGTTTTCATGAGGAAAGATGAACATTGTATTTCCATTTTGGTGACCTCCTCTAATAACTTTCTCTCTGTCTCTCTCTCTCTCTCTCTCTCTCACACACACACACACACTTTTTTTTTTCTTTTCTGGGAGAGGGGTCCTTTCATTTCTTTCAACTGTAGCTTTAAAAAAAAAACAGTGAATTAGGACTATCTAATTAAAAAGTGAAACCTATATTTGGCACCACATAAGACCATAAAATGGTTTCATTAATTTTTTCTTTAGAATTTTCTTTAAAAACTTCAGTCACACAGATTTGTATATAGACTCTGGCAATTAGTTTCCCCTGAACGTGGTTCTACAGGAAGATCTGATTCCAGAGTATCTAAAATCTCTGCTAATATTGATGCAAAGAGAAAATCCATCAGAATCACACTTTTTTTTTTTTGATGGTTCAGGCATATTAGATAAATACAATTTCATCTAATACTCACTTTTAATAAGTAAATCCAGGGCATAAAGGACAGGGGGAACAAAAGAATGGAAATATTCTTCAATTGTAATTGACGGATAGGTCAGTTTATAGTATGATCAGACATTAGTTTAAAAAAGTAAAATGAATTCAAATAGAGTTTACCCTTTTTATCTAATTGCAGTATTTCAGAGAAAGCACATCTAATTCAGATCATTACCTTGGGCTGAAAACCCATATTCTTTATTTTTACCTGATCTTTAGTATTTGAAACAATAATTTTCCCATATGACTCAGTTTTTTCAGCATATATGTCAATGCATGTAACCGAAGATTTCAGTTGTTAGTCATGAGTGAAAAGGAGGCATAAGATTCCACATCATCTCGTTTTCCATAGGAGTTTTCTAAGTAGCAAGATTTATTGATCAAGTAGATTTTCTGATTGCCAAACTTGCCAGTAGTATGTTTTTTTCTCCCAATCCAAGTAAATACACCCTTCAGAAATTACTCTGAATCAAATTATTTGGGATCTGGACTGAGAAAGCTGAGGAAAAGTATGCAGTAACTATTTTATGTTTATTTTGCATCACACATTGTGAAGTGCTAAGAGAAGAGCAAATGCTTTAATTAAAACGAACAATTTTCTTAGGAAAAACAATCACAGTGTTTGCTAACTGAATCTAATGTGTTGCATAGCCAAACTGGGGCTTTAATATATGCCATCTTTTTAAACGTCAAATCAACCAGCAGCAGTTGTGACTGCATATTTATTCAGTGTAATTGATAGAAATGTTTAATTAAGTATTATGAAGGGTAATTCTCTAGCTTTCTCTATCAGACAAATTGAAACCATCACCAGCTTCCGAGATTATTCTTGTATAATTAAATAAAAACACCCAAAGAACAGAAAAGCAACACTGCCGGAGTTCAAGATGGCTTTAAAATACTTTTGTTTGTTAAAACCCTTGATATACATCTCCCCAGTTGTTTTTTCTAATCTCTCTCTCTCTGCTTCCCTCCTTTCTCTCCTCTTTTGTCTTGTACCTGTAATGTAAAATGATTATAGAGCAAAAAATTCAGGAAAATATGGACCTGTCATTAGTTTGTGGACTAGTTGTAATGGATTCTCTAATAATTAATGCAGATAATAAATGTTACAGAGGAGAAGAAAATAAATTATACTTTCAAATTGAAGGGATGATTTTTACTTATTTTTTTAGAACCCCCTTTGAAATTATTCAAATTTAAAATTTTTTCCCAATTAAACAAATATACTTTCTTGTTATATTTTAGACTCTCTTCCTTGCCTGAAAGATTTAGTAATCAAACTTTAAATAGACGCCCCTATCACAGTGTGTGTTAGCCATAAGTCAAAGCCATATTATTCCAAGGTTAACTATTAATTTCTGCACTTGTATATTTTAACCATGAGCATTAAATGGTAAAGGTATGATCCCCTTTGAAAACTTACTTTTTTTTAACAAAGTATCTTACACAAGTGATTAAATATAAAATAAGACTAAATGACAGTTAAAACAGTTGTCCCCTGCTCCTTCCTTCACCGGCCTTCTGCCCCTACATCATTCTCCAGAACAACTATTTTAAAGTATTCTAGCTGTTTTATCTGAGATTTACCTCCATGTCTTTAAATAGCAAGATTATCCTGCATATTTCTTTGTTGAATGGCATAGCTATACCAAAGACAGCAATTTGGAAAGTTTTCTATCATGCACATCTATTTGGCCTATTTTCAGAAAATGATAACTAGCTTTCCTTGGATGATCTGAAAAATTAATTTATGCCTCAGCCTTTTCGAATAGAGATGTAATATAGTTTTACCATTGAACAGACAACCAGTCTTTTCTAGGTGTCAATTTAATTTATAGAAATTATTTGTGCCAAGTAGAAAATTAATGATGTCAGAAGGGCAAATGCTTTACCTTTATTATGTTTGCTCTATGAAAAACAATAGTGACATGCCAGGAGCTCCTATTTTGCTAAGCAAAGACGCATCTTGAATGTGAATGTTGCTCTCTAGCCAAACTCACATATCCTTACATGACTGAATCCTATGATAGTATACACCATGGAAATGAACTCCTATTTTATGTGGCATCAAGGCCGAATCCCTTCATTGGGTCTTGCTCTCCATCCTCAACCCATGAGATTCCACTGATCCCAATGATGGATGTGCCGATTAAGTTTATTTTTCTTACATGCCCTAAATAATGCTTGTTTTATCTTTATGGTTTTTTAAATGTGCTTCCTAAACTGTGTTTCATTGTATGTTAGTTCCATAATGTGTTGGCTAGAATTCCATGGTCAAATATATTTGAGAAATACTATATCATATTCCTCTCTAGGAGATTCACAATACGCAATAGCATACTGAAGGCTCTGAAAATTCCTACAGTGTTAAAAAAGGAAGCAAAATAAAAATGTCTTTTACTCAATTTAAACCAGACTTTCCCCAGCTTGTTTGAGACAGAACACTTGTGCTTTGTAGTACACTTATTAACGGCCTGCAAAATAATGATGAGCAGGAAACTGGTTCTGGGAACCTTGTTTTATGCTATTCCTTTGTTGGTAATGTTCACTAAATTTTTTTTTTCACCACTTTCTTTTAAAATGCCAATCATCCTACAAAAATTGCATTCTGCTTCCATGGAAATGTGCATTACATTTGAGTAAGTAGGGAAAGGTGAAGGGCACTGTGAGTAGGGGAATAACCAAATAATACAACCACATTATTCATCACACATTGTCAGTATCTTAGCTTCTTTTATCAACTATATTCTAAGATTCTTGAGAGCAAGGATTTTTTTTTTAATACTGCAAACCAGACTCAGTACAACTTTCCCAATTATCCTGAATACCAGTTGTAATTCCAGCAGTCACACCTCAAAGAGACATAATGCCAATTAAAAAACAGATCTAGTGAAGGATTGAGGACAAGGAGTTACTATGTGAAATTAGAGTTAGAGACATTAGTCTAAAGAAAAAATCGACTTTTTGTCCAAATCTGGTAATATCAGTCACCCCAAGGAGACCTTATGTGTGATTTGAGCAAAGTAAGTATAGGAAAAAAATGAAAGGAAAACACGACAGAATCACTAGCAGATGGGTGAAGCAGAAAACATAAATGAACATAAAGAGATTTTAGACAGGTTTAGAAATAGCATAATGCCTCTTAAGAGAAGCTTAGAATACACTCTTATTTTTTGTTTGTTAAAGAAGAGAACAAGTTTCTTCTATGGGCTAAAAAGACTTCCTGAGATGACAATTTTCCTAACATGTTTCAGACGACTATCATGTATTGGCTGTGCAACCTTATGCAATTACTTAACTTCTCTGTGCTACAGTTTCTTCATCTGTAGAAAGGAGAATTACAATCGTGCTGATGTCATGGAATGTTATAAAGATTAAGCAGCTCCTGTCTCTTAGAAGGGCATAGTAGGTATTTTTATTATGATTTCTTCTCTATTCCCCATGGTGACTGATAATGATAATATTAGTGACTATCATTTGGTGAATTGTTAACATAAATTTTTTTACTCACTTTCATTATCCACTTAGTTTTCACAACATGGATAAGTAAGTATTATCATCTCCACTTTACAGATACAGGAAGAGAAAGTTAGTTAGGTTAAGAAATTTCTCCAAGTTCAGGCAGCTAGTAAATCAAGGTTTGAATCCAGAGTTCAATTCTGAAACCTCTGATTAGGAATCAGGACATGCTCTTCTTTGATTTGCAGCTTCTCATCAGTGGGCTGGGAATGAGTTTCAGGGGTGCCAAGCATGTTTCAGTTTGCTTCTTTTAGTCCTAGGAGGGAATTTTACTTCAACGCATTAGTGTTACAATGTGAGACACTTAGAAAGGAAAACGGCTGGCCCTCAAAAAAGGCTAGTGAACTGAAGAAAAACACAAATTTGTTTGCAAGATTTTGCTTGGAAAGACTTTTGCATTCTCTTCTCCTGATAGTAGCCACCATTTACTCCAGACTTCAACCCTGCAAAGCAGCCCATGCACTTTTATGTCTTGACAGATGTTCTTCCTCCATCACAAATGCCCCTCTATGTTAGATTATTTTCTACCTGTCTGGGACCTACTCCTGCTCACGAGGCAGAGTGTGATTTGTGAAACATGTATTTCACTTAATAGTGACTCCATTAGACCTAAAGTGTGACTCCCAAGTTCATTTATGCTCCCACACATAGTGTGCATACCTGGATTGTGATTCTTACCACTTTGGCTAAAACTCTCCCTGTGACGGTAAGGTGTGCTACAATGCAGACTTTCTGAGAGTGCAGGAAGGACCTTTGCCTGTTTAGTTTTGTCTCCATTGCCTAACATATGGTGTAACATCATAATCACTCAGTGTCTTACATTAATGGAACAAAATCTTTAACTTATTCAAATTGTTGTCCTTAGTGTAAAATGATTTCCTTGGATTGTGAAGATGGAACGTAGGTTTGGACTTCACCTACAGTACTTTGGTTTGCAACTTCTGTTTTGATGATGGCATTGTGTTTTTGACAGGAGAAAACTGTGAAAAACTTTTTTAAAGCACGAGAGCTAGGAATTAATCAATCTTGTGTATCCATTAAGATCTATATCTAAATTTTGCTTGAGACAATTTTTTAAAAATTGATCATTGATTTTGTAAGTGTTGTTGCTCATATATAGTAAAAAAGAAGAATATAAATGCAAGTGATCTGCAAATGATTTGACAGCTTTTCAGCATTATAGGGATTGTATTATTGAAATTCTTCTTCCACGATGGCATCTTACTCAGGCATGGTATGAAAAACTTTCCTAGACTTCAGTTGCAGCAAGTCTTATTAGGGAAGAAAGATTTTTTTTACATATCCCAAGACATCTTAAAATATACAAGGTTATTTATCGAGGAAATTATTGTCTGTGAGTGTGATTCTATTTAATGATTTTGATTTATAATCATTTGATCTTATGTAAAAGAGAATATTCCAAGGATACCAAGGTGTCATGAATGTGATTTAAAGATTTTTGAACTAAAAAAGATTTTCATTCCGATAAAAGAATTGTAATCTTGAACTGTCCTGTGGCCTGGTGATATATTTTATCTATGCTAAACTTGCAGCGTCACCATTCGGATGTCTCACTGTATTTACAGGAAGCTTAAAAAAAATACAGGTTCTGAGATCTGGCAGATTCAGGGGTGGTTTCTTTCCTCTTTATTTTTTCCTCTACTAATTTAACTTGCCCATGAATTATAGCTATTTATTAATTGAGTAAATTTCCTATTATTGGTATATTAGTCATTTAGTCATTTTAATGAAATGTATTCATTGTGTGAGACACTTTGATCATAGTTCCTGTCACCATGGCAACCAGTTATTGATATTAATAGTGCCAGAATCATAGATTTTATACCCAGAATTGACCCCTTAATATTACACTATTTTAGGCTTTGAAGTACACCCAGGCCAATACTTCCTGTGTGCGTGTTTCACAGAAACCACAAAAGGTATTACAAATGAATTTATTAAATTGATCCTTAGCATTTGCGGTAGAGAGGGCACAACACCCCAGACTTCTCAAAGTGTGGTCTGTGGACCTCTGCTTATGAATCCATCCATGAAGTTCTGTTTAAAAGGCAAACCTGGGGACCATAAAACTGACCTACTGAATTAGATCCTCCAGGAGTCCTAGAAACTGCACATGGTACAAGCAAACCAAGTATAGTCTGCTTACTGTGGGAGATTAAAAAATAATAGTATTTTCAATTATGGAGGTCAACAGATTATCATTAAATCTAGTGACTAAATAGATGATTATTTAATGCTTTATTCAAATCCCAGTGGTTTCTTAATCATCCACAGAATACAAACTTTCCTGGACTTTTATTTTGTATTGTGGTTGAAAAGCACATATATGAGATCTACCCTCTTAACAATGTTTTAAATGTGTAGTACAATATTGTTAACTGTAAGCACAATGCTGTATGGTAGATCTCAGGAACTTTTTCATTTTGCATGACCAAAACTATAACTATTGAACAGCAACTTTCCATTTGACCTTCTAGACTTTCTTCTATTTGGTGGAGCATTTCTGATTGAAAAAGAGGAATTCTAGTCGTTCATTCAATAGGCACAGTGTCACAAATTCAAATTGTCCTTTCAATTCAATGGTCTTAGGCATAAATAGGCATGTTTGTTCTTGTACTTTCCTTGGATTTATTGCTTTGTCACCACTATTATCCAATTGAAAGTTGTGTTTTATGTGGAATAAATCAGAATAAATGAAAGAATGTAAAATTTAGTCTAGGAATTAGAAGAAAAACACGTGAGTTGTAAGTTACTTTTTTTCCTATTACATAGCGGAAGAGGCAAGTGATAGAGAAGAAGTTTAACGCGTAATGGCATCTGATATTTACATATAGCTTCATCTTTTGCGGAGGTCACATTTTCATTGCTTCTTTACACTGGGTGGATGAATGGTTATAATCTTTTTGAGGAAAATGCCTATCGTTCATATCAGCCATACATAATTCACTTCATTTGTGTTCAGCCTTTTACAAATGTTACAAATGACATAGCAACAAACAAATATGGAATGATGATTTGTGAACCATGTGCAAGGTACTGCTAGTAAATGAGTAGGTAAAAATAATCTTTACACTGAAGAAACAACAATATTGAAAGAGAGATGATGCTTTCTGAGTGATTTGATTTCCTAGGGTAAAATGAGGATCAAGACTCAAGTTTTTCTAAAACCAAAACAAATCGACACTTAGGGGTTGTGTCTTTTGGAAGGAGATGGAGATAGAGAGGTAGAGAGAGAGGAAGAGAAAGAGCGGGAAGAAAAGAGAGACAGCATCCATTAAACAGTGCTTTCTGGGACTGAAGTTCAGACACTTTAAAAGGGACATATTGACCTTTCCCTCCTTTTTTCGTGCAAATGAGAGCAGGGGGGCAACGAATGAATTATAAATCCAACAAGTATATAGTACTAACATAGATTTTATGAACCTTTTGAAATTGGAGGCTTGGGGGGTCATTGCTTTGTCACTTTTCAGTCACATAGAATAATCAGCTCTTTTCATTTTAATTTCTTTGGAATCCTTGGATTTAGACAAATGTATGGAGGATTTTGCTAAATTATAAGGGCAGATCATTTTAAGGTTAAAGGATGCAATGCAATTAGCCTCTAAATTCAGACCTGATTATTGAAGTCAGATTATCCTTTGGTTTAGAACAATGTAACCAGACATTTTAATGCACAAATGTGTTCACTAGTGGACAATTAGAGTTGTCAGTTTAAGTAGTCAATTGCAGAGACAGGTTAAACTGAAATTGGTAGTGTCTCTGCGACCTTGTGCTTAGAGACGTTTCTCTGGAAATAAAATCGTGAGATTTGAATTGGTGAGGGAAGTAGCAGAGTCTAATCATGGCTTAAGTACCAATATCTACATTCTTTTCATATACATCACAAACAACTGACCCATGAAAGGACAGACACTGGATGGATATTCTAAAAAGGCAGCAGTAATTGGTACTCAGGTAACCAAGAGGATCAAGCAATTTTTGCAGCCTATAATATACTTTTGAAATAGAGTTCTGATTGGGGAGAAAGAAGGATAAAAGAAAACACTGTTTTCTTTACCTTTACCTCTCTCCTATTTTATGTGCAGGTACATGAAATTTGCAAGAATTCTGGTTCTCACATGAACATGCAAATAGCATCTTCTTATCTGATGGCTAATTAGTCATTTTTAATGATCTTTATTCACTCTGAGACACTTTGTCCAAAGTGCCTGCCACTATGGCAACCAGTTATTTAGAAAGCACATTAGGCTAAAAACAAACATTTGTATGTGGGAGAAAACTGCTTTTTCCATTTAAATTTGTATTTAATTGAGTGAGTGATAATGCGAGGTGAAATGAGAGATAATTAACCCATACTATCAAGAGTTTCTCAGAGCAAAAACCTGAGCGAAGTATTCTTAATCCAATCTCAGCCTGCAAATAGCAGCTAGGGACATGTGAATTCCAAGACAAGCAAGAGAACAAAGACAGGGACTTTAAATGGGTGTGGCCTGCTAATTTTGGGAAGAAAAGATCATCAATACTTCCATCTAGATTCAGTGTTGAACACTGGCTGTAATATATTCTCTTGTTCTTAAGACAGAATTATTCTTAGTAATTAGACGTCATAATATCATTTAATTTTACACTTTGACTTGTCTGTAAGGAATTTTGTAGGTTTTGAAGAAGGCAAATGTAAAAATGGTTATAAGGGAACAATTGTTAAAAATGAGTAGATTCATTAATTGTACTATAAATAGTTGCCACACTAATGCATTAATTTAGTCCCCTTTCCCTTTTCATAAAATATTTTACTTTGCTCCTTTGCAACCTTTTTCTGTAACAATTCTTTGCAGAGTATTTCTCTCTATTACCACATATAAAGTTAAGTCCAAAAGAATATTAATGAAGTTAAACTAGATAAAAGCAACTGCTAGCCAATAACTAAGACTTTGCTTAATTAAAATTTATAATATATAGTATCATTTCATCACTAAACTTGTGAATATAGATTGGGTGACATTTTCACTTATTTCTCTCCTCTACTTTCCCTCCTACATGAGAGCCTAGTAAATGTTTAGTGAATTGCAAGATATTATTTACTTCAATTCTTATTTGAAAGTAATTTATGGACTAATAATTCAATTTTATGAGATAAATGCTATTTTTTTTCATAAATTATTTACTTACCTATAAGGAGATCAGAAATCTATCAGAGGAGAAAATTGACTACCCTTAACCATTTCTCATGATTTAGTCTGTACATGTTAGGTATCTTTTTATCAAAAGGTGAAGTTGCATGAAATGTGAAGATAGATACATGAAGCCATGGACTACCAGTTTGTACACTGAGGTGCTCCGATGAAGTGATATTGTTATGAAACTCTAACCATCTAGATAGGAAAGAGAAATTTTGAGTTCTTGATTATTATACTTCACTGAAATTGAGTCAGATGGAGTTTTCTTTGTTGTTGTTGTTGTTTTCAATTTTGTTGCTAGAGTCTCACATCAAATGTAAATTTTAATTATATTCTTTTGTGAGACTCCTGGGGCAATGAATCATAATTCTGAACAATAGTTTTTATTGTATAATGCTAGAGATGTAAATAAATAATAAAGCGGAAGGAGGTAAATGTGCTCTGAGCCCTGGACCAGAAATTCCCAAGCTCTGTGTCAGCCACACATTCCAGAGGCATGGCTGATTCAATAAACAGTTTGTCTTTCTGAAATATATTCCATGTTTAAAGTATATGCACTTCTCTAATGGATAATGAATTATATATTCATTTATAAGCACTACTGAATTCATTGTAATGTGGTCATGGCATTTTCTTTTTTTTAGAAAACCTAGTTAAAAGTAAACTACTATAATGTGAGAAGAACAGGCACTAATATTTTAAATTGATGATAAACTAATGTTTAGTGACTGTTAATTACACATTAGATACTTTTCTAAATACTTATATTTTCTAATTTAAATTCTTACTGACGTTATAGCATAAGTGGTTTCACTTCCATTTTACAATTAGAGAAAATGAGGTAGAGAAATGAATTACCTAGTCCAAGTTCATATAGACAGGTATTGGTAGTTAAGGAGATGTTTAAAAAAATTTCTTCCTACTAATCAATACCGTGAAAATGGCCACATGGCCCAAGGTAATTTATAGGTTCAATGCCATCCCCATCAAACTACCAATGACTTTTTTGACAGAATTGGAAAAAACTACTTTAAAGCTCATATGGAACCAACAAAGGGCCCACATTGCCAAGACAATCCTAAGCCAAAAGAACAAAGCTGGAGGCATCACTCTACCTGACTTCAAACGATACTACAAGGCTACAGTAACCAAAACAGCATGGTACAGGTACCAAAACAGATATATAGACCAATGGAACAGAACAGAAGCCTCAGAAATAACACCACACATCTACAACCATCTGATCATTGACAAACATGACAAAAACAAGAAATGGGGAAAGGATTCCTTATTTAATAAATGGTGCTGATAAAGCTGGCTAGCCATATGTAGAAAACTGAAACTGGATCCCTTCCTTACACTTTATACAAAAATTAATTCAAGATGGGTTAAAGACTTTAATGTTAGACCTAAAACCATAAAAACCCTAGAAGGAAACCTAGGCAATACAATTCAGGACATAGGCATGGGCAAGGACTTCATGTCTAAAACACCAAAAGCAATGGCAACAAAAGCCAAAATTGACAAATGGGACCAAATTAAACTAAAGAGCTTCTGCACAGCAAAAGAAACTACTATCAGAGTGAACAGGCAATCTGCAGAATGGGAGAAACTTTTTGTAATCTATCTATCTGACAAAGGGCTAATATCCAGGATCTACAAAGAACTCAAACAAATGTACAAGGAAAAAACAACCCCATCAAAAAGTGGACAAAGTATATGAACAGACACTTTTCAAAAGAAGAAATCTATGCAGGCAACAGACACATGAAAAAATGCTTATCATCACTGGTCTTCAGAGAAATGCAAATCAAAACCACAATGAGATACCATCTCATGCCAGTTAGAATGGCAGTCATTAAAAAGTCAGGAAACAACAGGTGCTGGAGAAGATATGGAGAAATAGGAACACTTTTACACTGTTGGTGGGACTCTAAACCAGTTCAACCATTGTGGAAGACAGTGTGGCAATCCCTCAAGGATCTAGTACTAGAAATACCATTTGACCCAATAATCCCTTTACTGGGTATATACCCAAAGGATTATAAGTGATACTACTATAAAGACACATGCACATGTATGTTTATTGTGGCACTATTCACAATAGTGAGGACTTGGAACCAACCCAAATGTCCATCAGTGACAGACTGGATTAAGAAAATGTGGCACATATATACCATGGAATACTATACAGCTATAAAAAAGGATGAGCCCATGTCCTTTGCAGGGACACGGATGAAGCTGTAAACCATCATTCTCAGCAAACTATCACAAGGAAAGAAAACCAAACACCGCATGTTCTCACTCATAGGTGGGAACCGAACAATGAGATCACTTGGACACAGGGCAGGGAACATCACACACTGGGGCCTGTCAGGGGTAGGGGGCTGGGGGAGGGATAGCATTAGGAGAAATGCCTAATGAAAATGATGGGTTGATGGGTGCAGCACACCAGCATGGCACATGTATACCTATGTATCAAGCCTGCACGTTGTGCACATGTACCCTAGAACTTAAAGTATACTACTAATAAAAATCCAGCACTCAGAAAAATATATTTCTTCCTACTTGAAAAATTTGGGACCTATTTCTCTAGATGACAGCATTAGTAAAAAAATTCCTTAGGAGACTTTGTTTTGGTCATTTGTCAGCTGCTAATATTTGAGGAGATAGTAAATCTGGTAGATAATATGGAAAAATTGGGCTGAAGTTAGCTGTGGTTTATTCCAAGTTGGTATGACAGAGAGGTCTGATGGGCAATATTACTGTCACAGGGAATGTGTCTGCTTAGTATTCCTTGAGAACAGCTGCTTTTAGCCTTTTTTGAGGTTTTCAGCACTGCAACAGTCATAGTCCCTGGGGTCTCTGTAGAATCCAGGCGCTTGTTTGCCAGGCAGACCTGAAATAACTGTTATTTATTTATAGCCTCTGGCACTGTCTGAAACATTGTGCAACACAACTAGGTTAACAACTTCAAGTTAATGTAAACACTCCAAAAATGAAAGCACCAGTGCTGAACTGCAAATATGACCAGGCAAAGAAGAGGATAGGGAAAAGGTGAAGGCACAGGCCACACACAGACTCCAGAGTCCCTGAGACATTCTCTTAGGGGGAGGTTGCAACGGATGGGTTGTTGGTGACTGTTGGATGCTATGAGGTTGTCCACTGTAGGTTTGTGGCTCTCACCATTTGGATATAGCAATTATAGGTGAAGGGAGTGGGACTAAGAGACAAAATTTTATGACGGAATGTTCTACTCAAAATTTTGAGCCACTGCTTAAAATTCTGCAACTCACTGAATGTAAATACGCGTCCTTGCAAATGGCCTTCATCATCAGCTATCATCTGAGCTATACATTCTTTTATTGATTGATTGATTGATTGATTGAGACAGGGTCTCACTCTGTTACCCAGACTGGAGTGCAGTGTCATGATCTTGGCTCACCACAACCTCCACCTCCCCTACTCAAGTGATTCTCCTCCCTCAGCCTCTTGAGTTGCTGGGATTACAGGCATGAGCCACTACTGCCCAGCTAACTTTTGTTTGTATTTTTAGTAGAGACAGGGTTTCACTACTCTATTATTTTTATTTTTTTGAGACAGGGTCTTGCTGTGTCACCCAGGCTTAAGTGCAGTGGCATGATCATAGCTCACTGCAACTTTAAACTCCTGAACTCAAGCAATCCTCCTGCATCAGCCTTCCGAGTAGCTGGTACTACAGGCATACACTATCATGCCAGACTAATTTTTAAATTTTTTTGCAGAGACCAGCTCTCCCTGTGTTGTCCAGGCTGGTGACCTCAAGTGGTCCTTCTGCCTCAGCCTGCCAAAATCCTGGGATTACAGGATTACAGGCATGAGCAACCATGTCTGGCTGACAATCCATTCTTTACTTAGGCCATTTCAGCTACAGGACCACTTGGTGTTCCTTGAACATGCCTAGCATGTTTTCACCTGGGTGCTTTACTTACTGCCCTCTTTGCCTGATATTGGCATGGCTTACTCCCTTATTTATTTCAAATGTTTGCTCAGATGTCACCTTGTCAAATAAGTACTTCTAACTACCTGTTCCACTTATCTATTTCTGAATATGAAACTTTTCCCAAACACAGTAGCTTAAAATAACAACCATTTTTATTTTAGATCACAATTTGGGTAGGGCTTTGCTAGGTGAATTTTTATTTTTATTTTTTTGAGACAGAGTCTCGCTCTGTCACCCAGGCTGGAGTGCAGTGGCGTGATCTCTGCTCACTGCAGCCTCCACCTCCCAGGTTCTAGCGATTCTCCTGTCTCAGCCTCCTGAGTAGTTGGGATTATAAGCACGTGCCACCATGCCTGGCTAATTTTTGTGTGTTTAGTAGAGACGGGGTTTCACCATGTTGGCCAGGCTGGTCTCGACTCCTGACCTCAGGTGATCTGCCCACCTCGTCCTCCCAAAGTGCTGGGCCACCGTGCCCGACCTAGGTGAATCTTCTATTGCCAGGCATCGGCAGCAGGTACTTAGTGTTATTCAGTTGGTGGATGGGTTCCAAGGGAAGCAAGACTCCCATGCCTGGCACCGTAGCAGGGATGAACGGAAGGCTGGCCTCAGCTATAATTGTCTTACAGTGTATTCATTGTCTGTTGCAAGCTACTCCCCCAAATGAGTAGCTTAGTATGACAGAAATTATTATCTCACAGTTTCTGTTGGTCAGGAATCCAGGTCACTTAGCTAGATCCTCTGGCTCAGCAGCCCTCACTAGGCTGCAATCAAGGTGTTTGCTGAGGTTGCAGTCATCTCAAGTCTTGACTGGGAATGGACCAACTTCCATACTCATTCATGTTGCCGTCAGCAGGTCTTATGTCCTTGGTGGTTGCTGGCTGGAGACATTAGTTTCTTGTCACATGGGCCTCTCCATAGGTTTACCCACAACATGGCAACTTGCATTCCCCAGAGGGAGGGATCATAGGGAGAGGGAAAGCGAAAGAGAGAGAGAGAGGGACAGAGAGAGGCCAAGCAAAACAGCAGTGACAGTTTTTTAGTAACATACGCTGGAAGTGATATTCCAATACATTGGTGGTATTCTCTACGTTAGAATAAAATCACTAGGTCCAGTCCATACTCAAGCAGAAGAGGGTACACAGTATGTGAGTATCAGAGAGTGCGTGTCATTGGGAGCCATTTTAGATGCTGCCTATCACAGCCAACGTGTCTGTCTACACAGGACATCTCCAGCTTGGTGCTCTCAGGGGTCCCAGGGAGACTATTCCAGGAGAACTTCCTTTAGCAGAAGCTGCAAGAATTCTTATGTTCTAGCCTCAGAAGTCTCTGAGCATCACTTTCACTGCATCCTATCGGTCAACTTAAAACTCACCAAGACCAGCCAGATTCAAGGGGAAGGGAATCAGATTCGACCTGTGAACGTAAGGAGTGGCGAAGAGTTTGCCATCATCCTTCATTCACCACACTTTTCTATATAATGTCATATGCCTCCCCCGACTATGCACCAATTATTTCCCTTACATCACCTTTTTATTACAGCCCATATATTTAAAAAAATCTGTTTGTATCTAACAACTAGAAAGTGAGCTCCCTGAAGTCAGAAAATTCTACTTTTTTTTCCCTCCCACTGTTCTAATCCCCAGGATTTAGAGCAGTGTCTGACACAGAGTAGGTTTTTAATAAATACTTAGTACAATTATTTGGGCTTTGGTCAGGCCTTTCATGATCTTTGCCAACCCTTTTCTCTAGGTCAAAGTTGGTGGACTTTGCCAACCCTTTTCTCTAGGTCAATATTCTCTGGCTCCGTTGACCTTTTTTCTGGTCATTCTCCCTAAAACATGTGAAGTTTTTCATTTAAATTCTCACAGTGTTGGCCTCAACTGTCCCAATTTTTGCTTGATTTCGGAAGAACTGGGTGCTTTTTATTACTCAGGTGCGAGTTTGAATGGGACACCTCAGGAAGTGCTATATTAGGTGTCTGGCCATTTTCCATCTTTTCTCTAGTTTTATTTTCTTCATAGCACTTCTAACGAACTAATAGTTTCTGGTATATCTGCCCCCTTTGTTTTTTTGCCCCGCTGAAAAATAGATTCTGTGAATTTAGGGTCCTTGCCTGTCGTATTGAAAACTCTATTCTTTAGCACCCAAAACAGTGTCTGACCCATTGTAGGCCCTCAATTTATTTTTTTTGAATGAAACAAATGTGTTGATAATCAGTGCTTTAAAATGGTGGCTTTCTTAACTTTTCTTTTTCTCATACAACTTAGTTAAAATCCAGTGCCTGTAAGTCTCCTTTTCGTCATCACTCCTCCCCCATTTATTGCTATAGTCATGAAATCACTGAATGTCATTACACCTCTTTTATTAATGACAGTAAAATGTCTACTCAAGATGAGCTTAATGGCCTGGAAGTAATGGCAAGAGTATGCAAACCAGAGGGCTGCCAGTTGGCCAACAGGGCTGGTATTTTATACAGAGAACCTTATCCCCACAGCAATAAATCAGGTTCTGCACTTGCCTGTAGCCCCGTCATGTGAATTGAGAATTAAAACTTGGGAGAGTTTGAAAAAAACACCTGAAGACTAAAATCCTTTTAAAAGGTATATATGTGAATTGGTGGAAGGTAAAATAAAGAGAAACCTTTAGTGTACGTAGGCTACAATTAGACTCTCCCAAATTGTCAACAGATAGAGATATCTTCTTGATTTAAATTATTCTAAGAAAACATTTTTGGTATTTTAAGTATGTAAGGGAAGAGAGGCGTGTTTTTAAGTTTTTATAGTTGGTGACTTTATGGTAGCACAAACAAAATCCTTTGTATCTAACTTTTCTCAATCCCCTCTTCAGGTGCTTTACTGATGGGAACGATTTCTATATGTTCCCTTGGTACCAAGAGGTACTACGCAGAGAAACCTATTACACCAAGTTACTTGCTTTGCTTTCCTCCCTATGATGTGATAATACAGTAAAAGCTTCCTTATCCAGCAGAAAAAAAGTAAAAATATAAAATACAATAAAATCCATGCCTTTGTTTCTCCCTTTTTATTCCTCAGCTACAAAGCCATTTTTGGGGGGAAGACAATAAAGATGTCAAAATATTATTTCTTCTATCACCCCAAAGCACAGGAAAAAGTGATGAGCTCAGCATCATTGGACAGTTCTTGATTCCCTGGATAAACTTGTTCAAATGACTGTAGGGGAATTGATCAGGTAAAGGAGAAAAGATCAGTGGAATTCAGTGAAGTCTCATGTCTGTTAGTCACTGGGAACGTTGGAAACATGACCACTTTGACCTAGTTTGTTTTAGACAGTTATATCCCCCTTGATGGATCCAAATGCCTTTTTAAGCATACTTCATTTCTAGTACCACTATTAGCCAGAAAACCATGCATGTTGAAAAGTAACTTTAAGTCAGATCTGAGTTTTCAAAAAAAGAGAAAAGATTAAATGATTGAAGAATCTGATGGATCAAAAGAAGATAGTTCATGAATTCCAGGCTCAGGTCACTGGATTCTGTCCAGCTGTCTCCTTTCTCCAGTCAGGATTGTAGCATATTTAATGAGAGAGCTGTCTGAACTAGGAGCTTGTCTAGTGCTACTTCTTTACAATGACATGCAATTATATATATATGTGTGTATGTGTATGTGTGTGTATATATGCATAATTCATGTATATGTATTGATTTACGTACATATTTGGATAAATCAATCATGTGTTTTATTAGCATAATAACCAATATCATAGGGTTTATTGAGTGATGAACATAGCCTTGAACCTTACTGCTATGAATATGAAGTTGAATACATTGGCAGTTCATAGAGGTAAAAAGGTTTTGACTTAGGTTATATTTTAGTGGGTAAATACTATCAGAACTTATTGACTAGAATTGCATTTAGAATGTAGTCTTGTGCTTTGTTAACAATAGCTTTTTCATCCTTTTCAAGAAGGTAGTAAATCTTTCACTCTCCTGATTTTTCTCATTTCTAAATTCCAGTCTTCTGCCTAAATGTTCCTTCAAAGTCCATGTGAAAGTGACAAATTGTAGGATGGCTTTTAGAAGGCAATAAGATTGTGGTAGAAAAATCACTGAACCAGGAGGTGAAACTCTTTTTTTTTTTTTTGGTATGTTTCCCAGCTTTATCTTTTGATGACTTTTGACAGGTCAAAAGATGACCTTTTTTTCTTTCACATTAATACATTTTAAAAGTTATTTGAGGTTAAAAGAAAAGTTATGTGAGAAAGTGTTTTAAAAAATATATAACTCCACAGGAAAATAGGTGTTATTTTGTACATGTGTGTTTATGTATGTGTAGTGTCTGCTTATAGATGCAGCTACAAGTGCTCTTGGAGACAGAAAAACTAAGATGCTAAATTTAAAAGTACCATCCTTTCCATAATGGAATTTACCATATATATGACTAACTGTTCCATATGACCCAGTGTTTTAAGTGCTATATTCAAGGTAAAAATAAAACCTTGAAGAGGAGGGCAGATCAATCCAGATTGCTTGGAGGTAGTAAAAAATATTTTCTGAGTCAAGTTGGTAGTAAGGACTTATGTTCGGATTAAGGGGGCAGTGTAAATAATGGAATAATAATGATCTTTTACCAGATCATAAACTTGTTAAAGGAAGGGTCCAAGGTGTAAGGTTGTATTTCAATGTCCGAAAGATAGTAGATGCTTTACAAATAGTTGGGAATGAATGAATGAGAGTATAATTAAGGAACAATGAATATTTTGATGTATTTAGATAAAGCTGGAAAAGAAGATGGATATGATGTCATGGCTTCTGAGTAATCTAGGCTTCCTTTTCTTCCTCTCTTTTTGATTAAGACATTTTTATAATGCTTGTAATGGTGAACTGATAGTACTAATTCCCACAAACATTTGAAGAATTTTCTATTTTCTCCATTTCCCAAGTCAGGGTAATAAGAGTTAGGTTAAGTAATTGGCCTGAGGCAATAATGCCAGTAGTGGCACAGGGCTTTCATGTAAGAGGAGGCACAGGCAGAAGCCTGCAGTAATTCATTCCTTTATGTTACTTTCACTCCGAAGGGCTTTTAGATCTTGTATCTAAGTCTTGCAGATGATCTTGCGGGGTTGTCTATTAAGTGAGTGAACTATTGTGTTTAAAAACATTGACAACACAG
Organism: Macaca fascicularis; assembly: GCF_037993035.2. NCBI lineage: Eukaryota > Metazoa > Chordata > Mammalia > Primates > Cercopithecidae > Macaca > Macaca fascicularis. The sequence goes on from NC_088380.1 coordinate 170,604,875, forward strand.
AATTCCTCTGAATCACAAAAAATGACTACGTTTGGAATGTCAGAGATTCAGGACCTCCAATTTAATATTTATTACTATCCTTCCATTTATATTTTAAAGATAAAGAGAAAAAAGTGTTTCTTGATGTAATCTTGGACCACCATGTTGTCTTTAATGACCTTACTTTAAAATCTCACAAAATGAGGATAAGCAAGATGCTCCATGACTGATTAAAATCCCTATTCTTTCAAGCCAGTAGTACATTTTAGAAGAGTAAAGGAAGCATCCCCCTGCTGCTGTCTTATTGATAATCCACCAAAATAGAATGCTTCCAGCATCTGTGTATCTGCTCATTTCATAATCAACACTATCACCTTCATCATAGTCCTAACAAGAGTTTACTTAGGGCTTTATTCTGTAACAGATACCCTGCTAGGCACTTTAAATGCATTATATGGTTATGTGTGCACAACAGCCTATGAGGTTACAGAATCTGGGAGGAGACTCAGACTTACACAGCATACTCTGTAGGTTAGATTGTGATAGTGAGTTAATTAGTCAGGTGGATGCTGAGAGACAGCAGGACCAGACGCAATACATTTTAGCAAAGCTTTACATGTTTCCCAGAGTCCCTAACTGGAGATCTATGTTCATAATGGTCTGTCTAACCAAAGATAAAGAGAATATTATGAAATAGCTAAGAAAAATTGCTTTCAGAGGTGTAACAACAAGAGGTGTAACAACACATTGCTTTCAGAGGTGTAACAACAAGAGTGATGAATGGATAGTCAGTACAAATGATGGAAGCCAGGAGATATTAAAATATGTCTCTAAAGTGATAACAGGAAATAATACACAACCTTAAAAACTCAACGTGAAGAAAATAGCAGTATCAGGACTAAAAAGGAACTCACTGTCAGGAGATTCACAGTAGAAGAAAAATTTAGAGGTATTCTTCAGGCAGAAGGAAAATGATTCCTAATAAAAATATGAAATTTAGAAAGTAATGAAGAACAATGAAAGTAAATATATGGGTAAACCTAAATGTATATTCACTTAAAATTATAAATATAATGAATTAAAATAAATTAGAATTATGCAAAATTTTGGAGAGGAGTTAATTTATTTACAGTATTCTAAAACCCTTGCATTTTCCTGGTAGTTGCAAAAGTACTCATTTATAGTAGAATTTAAGAGTCAAGTATGGTAGTATAATCTTTAGGGTAACATTTAAAAATAATAAAATAAGGTATAACAAGTAAATCGTGAGTGAAAATAAAACTAAATATTGTTGGTTACTTCAAAAGACTACAAGAGAGGAGGCAAAATGAATAAAAAAACAGATGGGGCCTTTAGAAAACAATAAGGTAGTAGATAAACCAAAATATATTAATAGTGACATTAAATGTAAATGAACTAAAAAACCCAAGTAAAACAAGTATTCTTAGTCTAGATGTAAAAAAAAAACCCTGAATATATACTTTTTATAAGGGATATAGCATAAAAATAATAACAGAATACTGAGAGGATTAAAAATAAGATAGAAGAGGTAAATACAATGCTTGCATGGTTATACTAACATCAGGAAAGTAGACTATGAGAAAAAGAATATGACTGGCTGTGCACAGACATTTCATAATGATAAATGGATAAATTTATAAAAATATAACAATTCTTTTTATATAAAGTAACATAAGTAAATAAAGCAAACCTAATAAATCTAATATTAAAAAATAGTTAACTTTACAAGTTGTAGTTGAAGATTTTAATGAACCTTTCTTACATGATATAATAGACAAAAAATTAGCAGACACATAGAAAATTTTAGCAACTCATGTGACCTTATTGACACATGTAGAACACTGTATCAACATCTGTATCAGCATCTGTATTTCAAATGCACGTACAATAGACCATATGTTGGTTCCTAAAGCAAATCTTTACAAGTTCCAAAGATTGGAATCATACAAAGTGTGCTCTCCTCCAGAGTGAAGTTAGTGGAAGATCAATAACAAAAAGCTATCTTTGATAATATAGCTTACACTTCTAAATAATTCATGGGTCAAAAAAGAAATAAAAGCAAAATTTGGAAAACATTTCAAACTAAATCATAAAAATACCATTTACTCAAACATGTGGGGCGTGGCTACAGTCATAATTACAGGGAAATGTATTGCCTTAAAATGTGTATATTAAAAAAGAAAAACCTAAAAAGACAATGATTTTATTATCCAATTTAATAGCAAAACTAGAGAAACAACAAATGATGTGTGTTACACAGAAAACAAAATGTTGTTGTGAGAAATTAAAGACTTCAATAAATGGAGGGTTATACCATATCGATGGAATAAAAGACAGTATTGCAAAAATGTCAATTTCCATCACAATAATTTAGGAGTGCAATGCAATTTCAGTCAAAATATCAGTAAGTTATATTTTCTTGTGGAAATTGATAATTGATTCTTAGGTATACATGGAAATGCAAAAGACTAAAATAGCCAAAGAGTTACTGAATACGAAGAACAAAATTGGAGGACTTATACCATCAGATATTAAGACTTGTGAAACTACAGTAATTAAGGCATGTGTTATTGACACAAGGATAGACAAATAGAATAGGGTCTAGTAATAGACCCATGCATAAAGGATCAATTGAGTTATTAAAAAGATGTCACTGCAATGCACTGAGGCTGAGAGTTCTTTTCAATAAGCTGTGCTGGATCAATAGGAAGTCTAACTGGAAAATAATAATTCTAATTCCTCTTTGGCACCATATAAAAATGTGGATGGTGGACTCAGTTTGAAAGGCAAAATAATAAAGATTTTAGAAAAGAGCGTAGTTCACTTTGTGAACTTCAGAGAAGAAAAAACTCTTAAGGAAAACATGGAACATACTAACCATACAGAAAAATAAGGAATTATTGATGAACTGAATTTCTTTAAAATTATTAAGAGCTGCTTAAGGACTCGCGAGTGAAAAAACAAACGACAGTCTATAAATAATTTGCGATATGCGTATCTCACAAAAGATTTACATCTGCTATGTAGAGAGAGCTCTTAAAAAAAAAAAAACCAAAAAGATGAATAAATTTAATAATGGCCAATGACTTCACTGGCTATGTCACAAATGGCCAATAAATATGAAAGTGCATTTAACTTTGTTAGTCACCAGGGAAGTACAAAATTGTAACACAAAACTACTGTATACCCACTAGATTGCTAAAACTGCCCAGTGCTGCAGAGAATGTGGAGCAATTGGAACCCTCATATACTGCTGGTAAGTATGTAAATAGGTATAACCATTTTGGAAAACTCACCCAGCTATTCCACAACTCGGTCTAATCCTATAGGAAATGTATACACATGTTTACCAAGACATACATAAAAATGATCATAAAAGCACCCTTGGTAATCTCCTAACCCAGTGGTCTACAGCCTTTTTGGCACCAGGGACCAGTTTTGTGGAAGACAATTTTTCCATGGATGGGGTGAGGTGGGAAGTGGGGGCTGGGAGGATGGTTTTGGGATCTGTTCCACCTCAGATCATCATGTGTGTGTTAGATTCTCATAAGGAGCACGCAACCTAGATCCCTTTCATGCACAGTTCACAATAAGGTTTGCATGCCTATGAGAATCTGTTGCCACTACAGGAGGCTGAGCACAGGTGGTAATGCTCACTTGCCCGTCACTCACCTGTTGTATGTCCAGGTTCCGGTCCATAGCCCAGGGGCTGAGAACCTGGTCCTAAATGACAAAGATCCCAAGCGTACATCAACAGTGAAATAAATAACTTGTGACATACTTATGAAATGTACTTATGTATCACAATGACAATGAATAAAATACCCCTACATGCAGCAGTATAGATGAATGTCAAACATAATGTTGTGTGAATAAAGCAGTCACAAAAGAGTAAATACTGTATGCGTCTACTTACATACATTTCAGTAAGATGTATAATAATCTTTGGTGCTAGAATTGGAATAGTGCTTCACTTGTGGGAGGAAATGGGAAGGAGCATGAGGGAGCTTCTGGGGTACCAGCAACTTTTTTATTTTTCAATCTGGGAGGGAGTTATGTGGTCATTTTAAAAACATTCCTCAAGCTATACATGTATGATTTGTGTGCTTTTTGTATTTATTATATGTCAATAAAAATTTAAAAGCTGTAAGAATTTTAAAAGTCTTTTGGAGAAAGCTAAAGGAAAAATCTTGATTAAGAATAAAACTTTCTAAATTGCCTAAGATGTGATGAGTTTCCATTTAATAGATGCATCGGTTCAGTGGCCTCCCTGTTCCATTATCATATGACTTTTCTGACCCTATCTTGGTGACCCTTGCACAGGTGACTTAATCTTCTTAAGGAGCAGTTTTTTAAAATATAGATTTTACTTCTATATTTAAATCAACTGTGCTGAACAAAAGAGATGGATTAATTGATGCTTTAAAATCCTATAAAAATGCTAAATCCCAGCACATGAAATCTACATCTTAAACAATCAATTTTCACAAGAGAATGTATAAGCTCAGGAAGAAACAGACTGGCAAATTCATCTGGTGTTCTGTATAAATACAATTGTAAAATACCTGCAGTTTCTTCATGCTATGCCATCTGCTGAATGGCTCTTGGAATGGAATTTTAATCTCTAATTGCAAATGCAGGGATTAAAAAGGTTACGTTCAAAATGTGCTGGGAGACCAACTAACAATTCAGAAAGGGAAAAAATCTGTATCTGCAGGTTTTGCTGGCGTAGATGTTTTCTGGAAATGATAACCTGACACCAGGTCTTTCACAGTCAGAGGTGGAAAAGGAAAATAACCTGCCTCGATTGGGTCTGAACTGTCTGGACCTTGTTAAACTCCAGCTGCTTTTGACTATGGAATTGGAGCAAGAGTGGACAACTTCACTCTTTCAGTTTCTTAGAAATTAGAGCATCATTTTACCTGTCACTGAAACAATTAAAGCAAAGTAAAAAGCATATGCCATACTTTTTGGTTGGGGGATACCCAGGATAGATTCAGTTAAATGAAGACATTGAAAACAGTCACAATTGGAAATGGTAAATTCTATGCAAAAATATAAAATCTACAAACAAAATTACAAACTGATACCCATGCTTCTAAGGTGAGTAGACATTTGTAAAAAGGTTTTATCTTAATTTTTAGTTTGATGTGTAGACGTAGGCATCATGTCTCTTTCCTTCTGAACTTTCTTTCTTCCTGCTTCTTCCCCCAGGCCTTCTGCTCCTTTGTAGATGATACATTAAAATGTGCACACCGTGCTTGTACCCTCTCCTGTGGGTACTTTGCCTGTACTGTATCTCTTACTTGGACTGGCAAGCCAAATCATTTTCTGTGATATCTTTGACAAGGTGGAGGGTCATTATGGAATAGGATTGTGTATATTTCTGTACTCTTTAACACAGAAACTTGAACTTGATTTTCTTGTTCTTCAATTGTTTTACATGTAAATCTTTGGTCTGCTCAACTCCAGATCAGGGCCCATGACTTCTTGTTTAATGTTCCCTAATAAAAGAGAGATTACAGGGGAATTATAAAATAAGGGCTTTAAAAAATGCTCCAAAAAGACCATTTAAAAATTACAATATATAGCATTGTTTTTGTAATATAAAATATTTTTATAATAATTTTTTTTTTTGAGACGGAGTCTCGCTCTGCCACCAGGCTGGAGTGCAGTGGCGTGATCTCAGCTCACTGCAACCTCTACCTCCCAGGTTCAACCGATTCTCCTGCCTCAGCCTCCTGAGTAGCTGGGAGTACAGACCCGTGCCACCACGCCCAGCTAATTTTTCGATTTTGAGTAGAGATGGGGTTTCACCATGTTGGCCAGGATGGTCTTGATCTCTTGACCTCATGATCTGCCGGCCTCAGCCTCCCAAAGTGCTGGAATTACAGGTGTGAGCCACTGTGCCCAGTCCTTTTATTCACACATTCCATGTTTTATATGACTTTGAATGGGCCATGCCTGTATATATGTAAGCAAATAGTCATTCTATAATGAACTTTGCAGTCTAAAAAAACTTCTAATATTCATCTTCCTTCCTTTCTTCATCTCTAAAATGACTCAGAACACCCAATGAAATTAATGTTAGATATGATCAAACAGCTGAAATGGGAAAATATTATGTCTCCCAGAAGTTCCTGCTAGAAAAATTGTGGTGAATGTATCTAATCTTGTCTCTGAATATTGGCGGTGGTATGGATAAGCTACTGAAACTTAACCGAAAATTATTCTTGCTAATGGAGAAATGGAGGAAAAATGAGCTTCCAAAGTACGTACAGGGTAAATCTTCCCTTAACATATCATTAGCAACTCAAAATAGGGACAGACAATGAAACAATCAAGGATTGATGATTTGGAGTTAGTTTTACCCATCCACGAGCGTAGACCCCATTCAGGAATATTATCTCACTTTTGAAATCTAAACATTGTTTAAAACTAAATGAAAAATTCTTCTATAAATCTAATTTGAAGAAAACAATGTGACAAGCTGTAAATTCAAGAGTGAGATGGTCCACTGCTTTCTTATGTGATTTCGTTTTTTTTTTTAAGGCAAAAACCTTACCCCAAATTCATAACCTCACTCTTTAAGCCTTTCCATCTCTACCCTTTCCAACCTTCATAATTCTGCCATTGCTTTACGCTTGAAAGAGAATAAGCAACTTAAAAAAGTGTTTCAAAATTCAGCGGTCTCCAGTCTAACAAGATGGTGACAGAGACGTCACTGGAATTTCAACAAAAGCCCTCGCTCTTCAAAGCAGCATCATTTCTGCAAAATAAAACAAGTCTTAATGATCACCCAGAACATCTGCTTGGGCAAGAGAGACTTCTCAATCCTTGAGATCCTGAACTTCCATCTCTTCTGCTTCCAACTAGGTCCCCTGTTCTGCCTTTTGTTCTTCTAGCATTTCCTCCGCAGACACGTGTTGCAGGGATATGTTGACCTCCTTTTCCAGGTCAGTTTTTCTTTATACACCACAATTTCCTCCCTGGATGACAAAAATATACCCAGGGAGATCACCATATTTTTTTTTTGCCAAGATGAATAAACTTAGTTTAATGTAGCACTAAGTTGACAAAATAATCACTGCTTCCCAAAGGATCTTTTGAGTGTCTTACCATCTCAATCAAAGAGTGTGTAAACTTTATTGTGAGCTGGCTTAAAGGGTGAATGGTGATGAGTGTACATACAGAACCCCAAATTCTATGTCTCCTTGTGTCCATGGCAGTCATTTCCTCACGTGACCTGTCATTTTCTGTTTTCTTAAAACAGACTTCATGAAACTGTAAAACTTTTCATGCGTAAATCTATAAAAATTGATGACTCACACAACTCTATAGTCTATATAGGATGTGTTGCAACTAAGATTGTTTCTTTCTCTGTGATGATTTTATATTGCCAACAATAAAAAATCATTGACTTATCCCTAAATATCTAGTGTGTGCTATTACAGTGTCTTTTGCAGAGTGTATATAAACTTTATTTTTATTATTATGATTTTCTTTTTTTACCAAAACTGTTATTGGCTTTGGAAGTGCCTAAGAGTCAAATGGCATATTTTGCAAGATACACTTTAACGATATTCCATGAAGCCATTCTGGTGGGTTACGCTGGTCTCCAAGGAAATCACAAAACTTATTAGTGAGTGTATGATCTGAGAGACAAAAATAGACACCCCTTTATCAACTAAGATGAGCTCTAAGGTTAAGGAAACCAAGTGACCTACAGGTCAAGGGTTCAGGGTCTGGCTGGTGTGGCACATTTCTAACTTCTTATGGCTAAACTCCCTAACAATAGGAGCTATCAATGCTGATGTACATTTCAGACCATTACTATGATTGAACAGAGAACTGGCTTTGCAAACATTCTTTTCTCTTGAACGACTGCAGACTGGAGACAGCCAGCTTACAGAGGCTGCCCACAAACCATCTTTGTGTCCTACAGTTTACCTTTTCATATAAGAAAAATTCCACCTCATTTTAATGCTAAAACCCTGCCCCAAAGTGAACATGGGATGTCTGTTACATACGTGTTCATCCAATCCCTGTGCACTCGGCTCCCGTCATAAATATGTATGGCTTTCCCCCCAAACCTGCTTAATATGTATGATACCACCTCTATGAGGCATAAAACCCAACCTGGCCTTCCTTGGAAGAGAGGGTACCTTTGGTCCTCATGGAATACTTTCTCTTCTCTGATTTGCAAACTGATATTGCCAGCAAAGCTCTCATTTCTACTGTTTAGCCATCCTGGTGGCCTTTTGGATGACAAGTGTTAAGGCAAAAAAGCAAAGCAAAACAAACAAACAAAATCTTCCTCCCGCCCCCAAATCCAAAACAAATACAAAGCTCTTAATGTTGGGAAGCAGTACCATTAAAATAATTGTGTCAGCTGGAATCAAGTAAATGTACCCATCATTTTATTACCAATGTGTTTCCTGCTCGTCCTAATTGAATCACTCATGTTAAAGCTTTGCCCGATCTATCGTATGCCTGGATTGACATCAAAATGGAACATACTGTCAAAGCCAGCTGTTTGTTGGTGTAGAGATAGGGTATGAGATGGAACAAATAAAAAAATATTCTCAGTGCCTATTGAGCTTTGGAAGAATTTGACTGGACTATGTCATCCTATACTGCCTAAGTGAAAAAACTTTGTAGAAGCCACGTGCTCCTGTCTGTCATCAATCTGTTTGTCAAAGTGAGAGGAGCTAGAATGCTGAAGAAAAGGCTTCAAAATGATGAGATGTGGGTAGGAGGGAGAGAAAAGGCCTTGAATTGGATGTTACATGCAGAAATGAGGAGAAAATATGAGTGGAGAAGTCAGGAGTGATGAAATATTGAAAGACTGTGTTGAAAGGCTGTGGTTCAAAGAATGCTTTTTAGAGATATCTGGTCATTATTAATGGGTGACTGAAATGTGTAAGGGAGTTTGTGTGGTTAGTAAAAGGGCAAAGATTAAGAATTGGGGAGAAAAATAATTTACACGTAGTTTTCAAATCAACTACACCAGTGTGAAATGCCAGCTACCAAGTCACTTGTTCTTTGTATAGGACTGAAATCTGTATCTCCTTCAAAGTTCTGTTATACTGTCTTATAGCCCAAAACACACCAGCCCAGGTATGTGTACACACACACACACACATACACACACATTCCTGTATATTTGGGAGTCTTCATAACTTGAATTGATAAGGAGTGATGATAATGAATTTACTGATTATTGAATAATTACTGATTATTAGTGATATGTGTTTCAAACAAGGGGCAGAGTTTCTTCCTTAAGCCTCTTCACTGAAAAATCTCCAGGATGTTTGAGGGAGGGTGTTCACTTTGGTGTCTGAGCATGGTATTTGTTATTATAGTTTTCACCCTCATGGAAAGAAGCTTTTCCACCATTGGAATGGCTGGAATATGTCAATAGAAATCAGGAGAAATGTGCTTGAACTTAATCTGTCTTTAGTGGCATCCTCGTTGCTATACATCAAAAGGGTTGGGAAGAATGTCCTAGTCTTTGGTTATACAAATATCTGCATTTCTTTATTTCCCTAAAGCAAACTTCAAAACAGATAATGGACCTCCTCTCTAGCACTTCAACAATTCTTCTGACAGATAAATTTGAGGGCTTCTATTTTATGAAATGCATTTGGAAGAGCAAACCTAATTTGCAAGGGGGAGCATATAACTGAAACATAGTTTAAGATTGATGGGTAGGTAGGGGTGAGGAGAACCAGTTCAGAGCATATTCACATAAGGAAATGACTTCTTTGATACAGATGGAAAGCAATATTTTAATGTCCTCCAACCTCTTTCCTTACTGAATACCTCTCACAGTGTCAGACACTGGGCTAGACACTGGGGATGAAAAGGTAAATACAATGCCGGGTTTGCCCTCAAGTCACTCATGGATTGGATAGCTATTTGATGTTTTGTTTTTCTGTTGTTGTTGTTGTTCTGAAAATATGTGAAGGGCATCAGCAGAATAAGAACAAGAGTGCAATTGAAAAAGAAGAAAAAACTCTCAATTGAAGTTTCTTTGTTTATTAGCACGTTTGTTTTCATAGGTAGCTGGGAATAAAACATGAAAGTCACAGAACAAGGCCGGGCGCGGTGGCTCAAGCCTGTAATCCCTGCACTTTGGGAGGCCGAGACGGGCGGATCATGAGGTCAGGAAATCGAGACCATCCTGGCTAACACGGTGAAATCCCGTCTCTACTAAAAAATACGAAAAAACAAAACAAAACAAAACAAAAAACTAGCCCGGCGCAGTGGCGGGCGCCTGTAGTCCCAGCTACTCGGGAGTCTGAGGCAGGAGAATGGCGTAAACCCGGGAGGCGGAGCTTGCAGTGAGCTGAGATCCGGCCACTGCACTCCAGCCTGGGCGACAGAGCGAGACTCCGTCTCAAAAAAAAAAAAAAAAAAAAAAAAGAAACTGTGAAAATCACAGAACTACTGGTAGGGTTACCAACTTCCATGGTTTGCCCAGGACAAAGGAGTTTCACGGACCATGTGATTTTCAATCCTAAAACGATAAACGATAAAATTCTTATGCAAACCTTTGCATTTTGCAGAGAAAGAGCCGTTTTTAACTATTTAAGTCTTTTTTTGGTTTGGGACGGAGTCTGGCTCTGTCATCCCAGGCTGGAGTGCAGTGGCAGGATCTCCGCTCACGGCAACCTCTGCCTGCTGGGTTCAAGTGATTTTCCTCTCACAGCCTCCCACATAGCTGGGATTTCAGGCATGCGCCACCATGTCTGGCTGATTTTTGTATTTTTAGTAGAAATGGGGTTTCTCCATGTTGGCCAGACCGGTCTCGAACTCCTGACCTCAGGTGATTTGCCCAACTCAGCCTCCCAAAGTGCTGGGATTACATTTGTGAGCCACCGTGCCTGGCCCTATTTAAGTCTTTAAATTTCTTATTTTTAAGGAGACTATTTGATAAGAAGTTGATGTGTACTCACTTCCTTTGGCAGAATGTACAAAGGGAGTATCTTATGGAGTGTTGCATTTCTTTTTGATAATGTAGCTAAATATAAGGGTAATGATCTGCAGTGAATCCTTATGTATGGTAAAGTTATTGCAGTAGAGTAAGAAAGACGAGATAGAGAAGAACCTACTAACGATTACCCTCTCTTCCTGAGTTTTTCAAATTGGTCCTTACTGTAATCATTTATAAATGTAGATTCCTGAGGTCACTTCCAAATTCATAGATTCAATTCTTTGGAAGTAAAGTCTAAATACCTTTAGTTTTCATAAGCAATACACGTTAACATGAAGAGATAGCTGCTTTATCCTTCTTGTTTTGTTTAAATAAATCATGCAATTCAACTCTAAGTCTATAGTTTTCATCCTGTCTGTAATCTTAGGGCAATTTTAAATAATACTAGCTTCTGTGGGGAAGCATGCTTGAAGGGATTAAAAGATGCAGAACATTAAATTGTAACTGTGGATGATATATTCACCACTTCCTTTTGTCTTACTCTTAATTTAAACATCCTTAGGAATGTTTTCTTTGTTGCTATTTGTTGTTTTACTTTAGAGAAGAACTATTTATTGCCCCTATAGCTCTTTCATGCTTAATAATGAAACAAAACCCTCCTGTATTTCTGTAAACATGAGCTCTTTTTGTTGTTATTGTTTATTTATTTATTTGTCTCTGACTTCAAGTTACACTTTATTTCTTATTTATTCTTTGAAAAATGTACTTTGGTTTCTAGTGTCATAGGAACATTCAAAATTATCTGGCAATATGAATATTCCGTTGTAAGAAGTGTAAAATTTACACCTGTAGCAAGATTTGATGAAGCAAATATGAAATTTACACATCAATTAAACTTGGCACAGCAATTGAAAATCACTGCGTTAGCTGTCAGTAGGAAAGCACCAGTAAATGCTTACCACTATAAATGAATAAAACACTTACAATTTTTTTTTGGCCATAACACTTAGGTGTGCAAGAAAACATAATATATTTTTCCATAATTGAACACAGTTTCTAAAGTACCTACTGGAAGAAAACATAACCTTACATTTTTGGAGCACACCCATATTTTAATGGTCTCAAAGTATCATTTTCACTGAATTGATTTTGTTGTAGATATGGTAGAGTTTTGATCTATTTTATTCTATTCTGCATATTTACAGTTCAGGTGTTTTTATATATCCCTCATACTTCTAATGAAGCAATAATTTAAGACCCTAATGCTGATGAGTAATCAATTTATCTATGGTTTATGAATTTCTAATTCTAATATATTATCTATGATATCTGTGATAATATATTATATATGAAATAATAGATTATTATGACGATAAATTTTCTATGGCTAATAAATTAACTATAGATTAGGCTAATGATTCTCATAGTGTGGTTCCCAGACCAGCAACATCAGCATCACATAAAACATTGTTAAAAGTTCTCATCCCTCATCCCAAACCGCCTGTAAACCAAAAAAAAAAAAGAAAAGAAAAAAAAAACCAACTAACCCCCTCAACCATCTCAATGGACCCCTCCTCTTGGCCAAGGACATTCCAGCGTTAACCTGAAAAACTAGTTCAGGCCATGTTGGGAAGGTCCCCCTTCCCAGCGTGCCTAAATATATCCTTTTCCCTTTAGAAATTCTTGATAGGACAGACTCCTTAAGTCTGATAAGAAACACTTACAATCTATTCTCTCTGAACCTGCTACCTGAAGGCTTCATCTGCATGAGAAAGCGTTGGTCTCCACAGCTCCTTATTGTAACCCCAAATTCCTCCTATTGATAACTCTTTCAACCAATTGCCAATCAGAAAATCTTTGAATCTGTCTATGATCTGGAAGGCCCCCGCCCTTTCCATTTATCCTGCCTTTTCAGACTTAACCAATGTACACCTTGCGTGTACTGATTGATGTCTTATGTTTCTGTAAAATGTATAAAACCAGGTTGTGGCCTGACCGGCTTAGGCACCTGTTCTCAAGGCCTTTTGAGAACTGTGTCACAGACCATTGGTCACTCATATTTGGCTCAAAAAAATCTCTTCAAATATTTTACCAAGTTTGACTCTTTTTATCAATACTACTGAATTAGAAACTTGGGTGGAACTGAAATTTGAGTGCTTCTGGCTTAAGCATCTTGTGCAGTGGTAACATGATGGACTCAGCAATTCATCCTAAGTGTTTTCTCTCTAGAGAAATCCAGTATGAAAGACATAGAGAAAAGATGACCAAGAAGAACATGTTGCTACTCACATAGAAACAATGCAATAATTCTCCTCTTGTCCTGAATGCTGTGAATATTTTCTAAAATTTATAATTGTAGTAGGCACAGTGAACTCATCTAAGATATAATATGCCCACTATAACTTAACTTTGAATGAGAGATATAAGAAAGTTTTAATATCTCTTAAAAGCATTGCAACTTGTAAATGTTTTTCCCAGTGAAATATTTTGGGGTTCAAATTAGCTTATGGGACAAGAGAAGATAAATTGTTGTTTTAAATATGCTAGCCAAGTTTTCCTTTAGAGAGTGATAAGGTGTGATACCATCAGCATCCAGTGAACAAACCCAGATAAATGATCTACCATTTCCAAAAAGGTGAGAGTATAGGGACTACTGGCTTAGGGGAGACTGACCTTGAATTCTGTCTCTTATTTTCAAAGGGATTTCTGTTTTCCATTCCACTCCACAACTGTGAGCTGCACCTCGGTGAACTCTTTAAAAAGGATATCAATAAAGATGCTTTGCTTTGCATCTCTAAGCCACACAGAAGCGACTATTCTGTTATCTGTCACCTTCCATCTCTTCTAACTATGCTTGGCATCAGCAACAAAACTAAAGCAAATCAAATTGGAATGGAAAAGTTTTCTTTTTTTCCTTCTCCTTCTAACAGGATAAGATATTTTAGACATAGTGAAGATAATATCTTGGGTGTTGAGGTAAAGCAAAATGCTTCCTGGAAATCCTGTGCTCCAATTCTGTAACTGATACTCAGAAAGTCAGAGATTTGGGAAAATTTTTGAAAGCATATAGTTCTCCTGCGTATCAGCAGGAGATATGTTCCAAGACCCCCAGTGAATTCCTGAAACTATAGTGCCAAACCCTGTATATAGTATGTTTTTTTTTTCCTATACAGACATACCTTTGATAAAGTTTATACGTTTGGCACAATAGGAGATTAACAGCAATAACTCATAATAAAATAGAACAACTATAACAATATGCCAGCATTACTACTCTTGCACTTGGGGGCCATTATTGAGGAAAATAAGGGTTACTTGAACACAAGCACTGTGATACCATTACAGTCAACCTGATGAACAAGAGGACTACTAAGTCACTAATGGAGTCAGAGAGCATCTACAACATACATATGCTGGAAAAAGGAATGATTCACATCCTGGGGAAGATGAAGTGGGATGGTGTAAGATTTTAACATGCTATGCAGAATGACGTATAATTTATAACTTATGAATTGTTTATTTCTGACATTTTTCATTTTTGGACTGCAGTTGACTGTGGGTAACTGACACCATGGAAAGAAAAACCACAGATAAGGAGGAACTACTATAGTTAGAGCAAAATGATGAATTTTTGTTCCTGAACTGGAAATAGAGGGTTACATGGTGAATTGCTGCATATGTACATAAAATACATTAAAATATCACAAATCTAAAGATATGCAAGATTTGATATGCTAGTTTATTGCACTTTTAGACAATAGTATAACAATATGAGTAATGATAGTAGTATTCACATAAAATAATACAAATACACACACACACAAATTTTTTTTCACGTAATTTCAGGTAAATAAAGAATTCTCCACAAAGCTTAGATTTAGTATTTGTTCTAAGCAAATCTGTAAAGTTGAAATGATTACCCTATTTATGGGTAATAAATAACACCATACTGTTATTCTTGTTATTTAAAGAAGACTTCTCCCAAGAGTTAAAGCTACCTCTTCCTTTTTTCCTTTGTCTTTGGTCAACCTAATGTTTTATTAATGAGAGTTATTTGAGATAATCATTCTGAGATCTTAGTGGAGATTACAGTGTACTGCGGACTCAAACATTAAGTCACGTTGGAAATTGTACCTAACATTTATTGGAAACTCATAAATGTGTAAAATGCACATAGTATATTGGCTTACAGAGAATGTGTCTTTGTTCAACTGCTATAAAAGAATACCATAGATTGGAGCCTTGTAAACCACAGAAATGTATTATAGCTCTGGGGGCTGAAAAGTCCAAGATCTGGTGCCAGCAGATTAAGTATCTGGTGAGGACCTGCTTCTTCATAGGCAGCCATCATCTAGCTCTAACCTCACATGGTAGAAGTCAGACAAGTGGTCTCTCTTGGGCCTCTTTGATAAAGACACTAATCCCATTTATGAGGGCTGTGCCCCATGACTCAATCACTTCCCAAGGGCCCTACCTCCTAATACCTTGGTTTTGAAGATTTCAACATATACATCTGGCAGAGAAAGGGCATAAATATTCAGATTATAGCAAGATGCATGGCAATTTTTTTTCCTTGGGGTAGAATGAAAAGAGAAACAATACTTGCAGACATCTCTGTATATCTCCCTCTTTTCCTTATATGGCCCCAGGGACTGAGAACTAAAATACTTTTACTGAGCTCTGTATATCCTGTTAATTCAAAACTACACTTCTGTGAGAGTCAGGCCCCCAGAGCCTTTACGATTCATGTTTAGAAAGTGAATATTGAATATTTATTTAACACTAATGACCCCTCTGCAAAACTTCCTTTGTCAGATGTGTTTTTTTTTTTTTTTTTTTTTTTTTTTTTTTGGCTTCATTCTATTATAGTCCATCATTTTTGTAATGTATAACTATGCAAGTGACATCAAATATGAGAAGGTTTTTGATTCATATTATTTTTCCCTACCTGTTCTATCAGAATTATTGACTTTTAGAATATATCTGTAGTTCTTGCCTGTGAGTACCACCTATTATACAATAGTTATTTCTTATGAACTACATGTCCTGTCAAATTTACTTCTGATTTCACCAATCTTGTAATTTATTTAATACAAACAATTGTGTACATATAGACTGACTTCATATGTATTAACTTGTATTCAAAATAATAGTAATACAAATGAAATTTATGGCAATTAATCATTTATACAATATTATTAATTATTAAATATCCAGTACATACGCTAGGGGAAAATGAAGAAAAGTGCATGTATGTGTGTGTATGTGTGTGTTTAAAAACAATGGTACCAATAAATCACAAGCCACATTTAACATTTACTTTTAAAATATCATCCATTACAAAGGTACCAATAAATCACAAGCCACATTTAAGATGTACTTTTAAAATATCAGTCATTACAAAGGGAACATGGGAGGGGCATTTTCATGAAGACAGAGTCTTTTCTTTCTTTTTCTCTTTGGTTTCTACAATTCTCTTTTCCTCTGTGGTTATAATCTTCAGCTCATGGTATCAAAGTCTCCTCTATAGTAACGAAATTAGTTGTGATACAATGAGTACAGCATTTTGACTAAAGGTGAAAAATCATCCAAAGTAAATGAAGTACAGAATAAATACTAAAATTCTGTTACTCTAATTATGTAAATATGATCTGATTGTTTTGGGAAGTCAGGGACCCAAAACGGAGGGACTGGCTGGAACTGTGACATAGGAACATAAATTGTGAAGATTTCATGGGCTTTTATCATTTCCCTAATAATACTCTTATAATTTCTTATGCCTGACTTTTCTTCAATCTCTGAACATAAATTGTGAAGATTTCATGGACATTTATCCGTTCCCAAATAATACTCTTACTTTAATCTCTTAATCTTGTTATCTTTATAAGCTGAGGATGTACATCACCTCAGGACCACTATTGTACAAACTGACTATAAAACGTGTGTTTGGACAATATGAAATCAGTGCACCTTGAAAAAGAACAGAATAACAGTGATTTTCAGGGAACAAGGGAAGACAACCATAAGGTCTGACTACCTGCGGGGTCGGGCAAAAAGAGCCATATTTTTCCTCTTGCAGAGAGCCTGTGAACAGACGTGCAAGTAGGAGAGATATCACTAAATTCTTTTCCTAGCAAGGAATATTGATATTTAATACTCTGGGAAAAGAACTGCATTCCTGGGGGGAGGTCTATAAACGGCCACTCTGGGAGTGTCTGTCCTATGTGGTTAAGGACTGAAATACACCCTGGTCTCCTGCAGTATCCTCAGGCTTATTAGGATAGGGAAAAATCCCCGCCCTGGTAATTTGAGGTCAGACCAGTTATCTGCTCTCGAACCCTGTTTTCTGTTGTTTAAAATGTTTATCGGCCAGGCTCAGTGGCTCAAGCCTGTAATCCCAGCACTTTGGGAGGTTGAGACGGGTGGATCACGAGGTCAGGAGATTGAGACCATCCTGGCTAACATGGTGAAACCCTGTCTCTACTAAAAAATACAAAAAACTAGCCGGGCGTGGTGGCGGGTGCCTGTAGTCCCAGCTACTCGGGAGGCTGAGGCAGGAGAATGGTGTAAATCTGGGAGGTGGAGCTTGCAGTGAGCTGAGATCCGGCCACTGCACAGGCCCTCATCAGTAATTCTAATTTTGCCCTTTGCCTTGTGATCTTTGCTTTGTCCTTGCCCTATTTCTTCAGAAGCATGTGATCTTGTTCTCCTTTTTTGCCCTTTAAAGCATGTGATCATTGTGACCTACTCCCTGTTCATAAACTCCCTCCCCTTTTGAAATCCTTAATAAAAACTTGCTGATCTGTGGCTCAGGTGGGCATCACGGACCTACTGATATGTGATGTCACCCCCAGCGACCCAGCTGTAAAATTCCTCTCTTTGTACTCTTTCTCTTTATTTCTCAGACCGGCTGACACTTAGGGAAAATACAAAGAACCTATGTTGAAATATTGGGGATGGGTTCCCCCGATATCTGATGAAAAAGAAAAAATATTACAAACTAATTAAATATACATTTGAGTTGTTCATCAAAGACCAGATGATGTAGATAACCACAAATTAGCTCCAGTTTTCCAGAGTACACAACATGTTGATTTGGCTGCCTGGTGTCTATTCGACCACCTTCTACTAACTATCTCAATTCTCCTAGGAGCCACCCACCATCACCAGCTGTCTTTCCAAGGTTTTCCAGGAGAGTTGACTTCATTCTTTATTCACTAGTGCATCATATAGCCCGAGCCTTAGCTATGCACAGTGATTAAATCAGAAGTGAGTCCATGACCTAATTAGAATCATTTAGAACTAGTGATACAATGAAACCTTTCTGAAAATTCTGGAAAGCATCTCTCATTCTTTCCTGTGGGCTTACAGTTTAGAAGAGAAGATCTGGATTGGATTCACTTATCATAGAAATGCAAAAGAAAAGCTGTCTAAGAACAAAGCTAGCACACAGAAGAGAGCAGAGCCAGGTCAGAAGAGTGTCATTGTAACATCAATCTGTACCTGAAGTGAGCTCTACTGCTCTGATCTTTCCATTCAGAAGAGCTAATAAATTCCTTTCTGGCATAAAATCATTTGATTTGGGCTTTCTGTAATCTGTAGCTGAGATCGAATAGGCTCTGCCCATATGAAGAGGACATATAAAGGGTTGGCAACTCTTAAAGTTTCTCCCCTTGGGTAAGAGACTAGATTATCATCAGAGATAGGTCATAAGTTTATAGCATACCAGCGAATCCTGGACCTGCAACAACACAAACATTAGTGGTAGAAGAAATGAGAAAATGATGTCATATGCAAAGGCACATCCACGATAAAGAAAGTAGCAGAACAAGAATGGCCATTATGTCCATGTTGCCATAGGCACAAACCTAGCTAAAAGGTTTACTAATTTGAGTATGTGTACATAATATAATCCAAACATTTGCCTAAATTTTCTGTTACAGACATACCTCATTTTACTGCACTTCAATTTAATGAACTTTGCAGACGTTGCATTTTTTAAAAAACTGAGGGATTGTGACAACACTGCAGTGAACAAGTTGTTCAGCACAATTATTCCAACAGCATATGCTCACTTTGGTGTCTCAGTGTCACATGTTGACAATTATTACAATATTTCAAACTTATTTTATATGTGCTATGAATATCTGTGATCAGTGACCTTTGGTGTTACTATTGTGATTGTTTTGGGGTGCAACAAATTGCATTCAGATGACAATGAACTTAATTGATAAATGTTGTGTGTGTTCTGACTGCTCTACAGATCAGCTGTTCATCAGCTCTCTCCCTCTCCTCAGGGCTCTCTATTATCTGAGACACAGAATATAAAAATTAGGTCAATTAATAACCCTACAGTGACTTCTAAGTGTTCAAATAAAAGGAAGAGTTTCACATCTTTCATATAAATCAAATGCTAGAAATGATTAAGCTTGGTGAAGAAGGGATGTTGAAAGCTGAGACAGGCTGGAAGCTAGGTCTCTTGCACCAAAAAGCCAAACTGTGAACACAAAGGAAAAGTTATTAAAGGCAGTTAAAAGTTGTACTCTAGTGTACACGTGAACAATAAGAAAGCAAAACAGCCTGATAGCTGATAGAGAAAATTTTATGGTCTGGATAAAAGATTAAATCAGCCACAACATTACCTTAAGTCAAAGCCTAATTCAGAGAAGATAACTCTTCAATTCTATGAAGACAAGAGAGGTGAGGAAGTTTTTCATAACCTAAAAATGCAAAATATGGCTACAAGTGCTGATGGAGAAGCTGCAGCCAGTTACCCAGAAGACTTAGCTAAGATCATTGATGAAGATGGCTACACTAAACAATAGATTTTCAATGCGATGAAACAACCTTATATTGGAAGAAGATGCCATCTGGGACTTCTATAGTTAGAGAAGAAAAGTTAATACTTGACTTCAAAGCTTAAAAGGACAGGTTAAGTCTTGTTTGGGGCTAATGGAGCTGGTGACTTTAAGTTGAAGCCAATGCTCATTTACCATTCTGAAAATCCTAGGGCCCTTAGGAATTATGCTAAATCTACTCTGCCTGTGCTCTACAACGAAGCCTGGACGATAGTGCGTCTGTTTATAGCATGGTTTGCTGAATAATTTAAACCCACTGCTGAGACCTGCTTTTCAGAAAAAAGATTCCTTTCAAAATATTACTGTTCATTGACAATGCACCCGGTTACCCAAGAGCTCTGATGAAGATATACAAAGAGTTTAATGTTGTTTTTATGCTGCTAACACCATCTGTTTTATAGCCCAGGGATAAAAGAGTAATTCTGATTTTCAAGTCCTATTAAAGAAATACATTTAATAGGACTATAGCTGTGATAGTGATTCTTCTGATAGATCTGGGCAAAGCAAATTGAAAACCTTCTGGAAAGAATTTCCCATTCTAAATGCCATTAAGAACATTCATGATTCATGGGAGGAGGTCAAAATATCAACATTAATAGGAGTTTGGAAGAAGCTGATTCCAGTCTCCATGGATGCTTTGAGGGGTTCAAAACTTCAATAGGGGAAGTCACTGCAGATGTAGTGGAAGGAGCAAGAGAACTAGAGAATTAGAAGTGGAGCCCAAAGATGTGACTGATTGCTGCAATCTCATGGTAAAACAGATGAGGAGTTGCTTCTTATGAATGAGGAAAACAAGTGATTTTTTTGAGATAGAAAATACTCCTGGTGAAGATGCTGTGAACATTGTTAAAATGACAAGAAAGAATTTATACTGTTACACAAACTCAGTTGATAAAACAGCAGCACAGTTTGAGAGGATTGACTATAGTTTTGAAAAAAGTTCTACTGAGGGTAAAATGCTATCAAATAAGAGCACATGCTACAGAGAATTTTTTTCTGTGAAAAAGAATCGATCAATATCACAAACTTCTTTGTTGCCTTCATTCAAGAAATTGCCACAGCCACCACAAAATTCAGCAACCACCACCCTAATCAGTCAGCAGTCATAAACATTGAGGCAAGTCACTCCAATAATAAAAAGATTACATTCACATTACTAAAGGCCTACTTACTGCAATTCCTTTTACCCAGTGCATCATGTTTGACTATCAAGAAAAAATTGTAAGATATACCAAAAGAAAAAAAACACAGCTTGAAGAGACCGAATTACAACCAGACTCAGGTGTAGCAGGGATATTGGAGATTACTGTCTGTAAATTTAAAATAGTGTGATTTATATGCTAAGGGCTCTAACAGATAAAGTAGAGAGAAGGTAAGAACAGATGGGGAATATAAACAGAAAAGTAAAACCTCTAAGAAAGAATAAGAAATGCTTCACTGTAAGAGAAATGAAGAATGCCTTTGTTTAACTCATTATTAGACTAGGCATGACTGAGGAAAGAATGGCAGAGTCTGGCTGGGCATGGTGGCTCATGCCTGTAATCCCAGCACTTTGGGAGACTGAGGTGGGTGGATCTCCTGAGGTCAGGAGTTCAAGACCAGCCTGGCCAACATGGTGAAACCCCATCTCAACTAAAAATACCAAAAAAAATAGCTTGACATGGTGGTGAGCACCTGTAATCCCAGCTATTTTGGGAGGCTGAGGCAGGAGAATTGGTTGAACCCAGGAGGTGGAAGTTGCAGTGAGCTGAGATTGTGCCATTACACTCCAGCCTGGGTGATGAGAACAAAACTCTGTCTCCAAAAAAAAAAAAAAAAAAAAGAAAAAAAAAAAGTTACAGAGCCTGAGGATATTTAAATACCAATTTCTAAACCTAAAGAAGCAAGCAAGCAAACAAACAAACAAGAAAATAGAATATCCCAAACACTGTAGGAGAACTACAAAAGATGTAACACATGCATAAGGGGAATATCATAAGGAGAAGAAAGAGAAAAAGAAAAAAGACATATATACAGCAATAATGACTGAAAATTCCCCTAAATTAATATTTGACATCAATCCAGAAAACTCAGACAACACTGAACAGGAGAATTGCCAAAAAAAGATACCAAGGCCTATAGTATTCAAACTGAAAAAAATCAAAGAGAAAGAAAAACTGTTGAAGGAAGCCAGAGTTTGGTGACTGGGGACACCTTACCCATAGAGGAGCAAAGATAAGAATTACATCTGATTTCTCCTTAGAAACTATGTAAGCAAGAAGAGAGTGGAGGGCAATATTTTAAATGTTGAAAGAAAAAATCCACTGTCCTGAAATCTATACCCAGAAAAGTTATTTTTCAGAAGTGAAAATGAAATAAGGACTTTATCAGATGAATAAAAATTGAGGGAGCTTGATTGTATATTTAGAAAACCCCATTGTCTCAGCCCAAAATCTCCTTAAGCTGATAAGCAACTTCAAAGTCTCAGGATACAAAATTAATGTGCAAAAATCACAAGCATTCTTATACACCAGTAACAGACAAACAGAGAGCCAAATCAGGAATGAACTTCCATTCACAATTGCTTCAAAGAGAATAAAATACCTAGGAATCCAACTTACAAGGGATGTAAAGGACCTCTTCAAGGAGAACTACAAACCACTGCTCAGTGAAATAAAAGAGGACACAAACAAATGGAAGAACATACTATGCTCATGCATAGGAAGAATCAATATCGTGAAAATGGCCATACTGCCCAAGGTAATTTATAGATTCAATGCCATCCCCATCAAGCTACCAATGAGTTTCTTCACAGAATTGGAAAAAACTGCTTTAAAGTTCATATGGAAGCAAAAAAGAGCCCGCATCTCCAAGACAATCCTAAGTCAAAAGAACAAAGCTGGAGGCATCACGCTACCTGACTTCAAACTATACTACAAGGCTACAGTAACCAAAACAGCATGGTACTGGTACCAAAACAGAGATATAGACCAATGGAACAGAACAGAGTCCTCAGAAATAATACCACACATCTACAGCCATCTGATCTTTGACAAACCTGAGAGAAACAAGAAATGGGGAAAGGATTCCCCATTTAATAAATGGTGCTGGGAAAATTGGCTAGCCATAAGTAGAAAGCTGAAACTGGATCCTTTCCTTACTCCTTATACGAAAATTAATTCAAGATGGATTAGAGACTTAAATGTTAGACCTAATACCATAAAAATCCTAGAGGAAAACCTAGGTAGTACCATTCAGGACATAGGCATGGGCAAAGACTTCATGTCTAAAACACCAAAAGCAACAGCAGCAAAAGCCAAAATTGACAAATGGGATCTCATTAAATTAAAGAGCTTCTGCACAGCAAAAGAAACTACCATCAGAGTGAACAGGCAACCTACAGAATGGGAGAAAATTTTTGCAATCTACTCATCTGACAAAGGGCTAATATCCAGAACCTACAAAGAACTCAAACAAATTTACAAGAAAACAAACAACCCCATCAAAAAGTGGGCAAAGGATATGAACAGACATTTCTCAAAAGAAGACATTCATAGAGCCAACAGACACACGAAAAAATGCTCATCATCACTGGCCATCAGAGAAATGCAAATCAAAACCACAATGAGATACCATCTCACACCAGTTAGAATGGCGATCATTAAAAAGTCAGGAAACAACAGGTGCTGGAGAGGATGTGGAGAAATAGGAACACTTTTACACTGTTGGTGGGATTGTAAACTAGTTCAACCATTATGGAAAACAGTATGGCGATTCCTCAAGGATCTAGAACTAGATGTACCATATGACCCAGCCATCCCATTACTGGGTATATACCCAAAGGATTATAAATTATGCTGCTATAAAGACACATGCACACGTATGTTTATTGCAGCACTATTCACAATAGCAAAGACTTGGAATCAACCCAAATGTCCATCAGTGACAGATTGGATTCAGAAAATGTGGCACATATACACCATGGAATACTATGCAGCCATCAAAAAGGATGAGTTTGCGTCCTTTGTAGGGACATGGATGCAGCTGGAAACCATCATTCTTAGCAAACTATCACAAGAACAGAAAACCAAACACCGCATGTTCTCACTCATAGGTGGGAACTGAACAATGAGATCACTTGGACTCAGGAAGGGGAACATCACACACAGGGGCCTATCATGGGGAGGGGGTAGGGGGGAGGGATTGCATTGGGAGTTATACCTGATGTAAATGATGAGTTGATGGGTGCAGCACACCAACATGGCACAAGTATACATATGTAACAAACCTGCACGTTATGCACATGTACCCTACAACTTAAAGTATAATAATAATAAATAAATTTAAAAAAAATAAAAAATATATAATGAAAAAAAAAAATTGAGGGAGCTTGTTGCCCATAAATCTGCCTTGTGAGAATTATTAATAGAAGTTTATTAGGGAGAAGGAAAGTAATATATGTAAAAACTAGGATCTACATATAGAATGGAAGAAAATCAAGAAAGGAATAGTGAAGGTAAAATAAACTTATTTTTCTTAAGTGATGTAACATAATTGTTCATTCAAAATAATATAGTAACAATGTATTTGATTATACACACACATGCTGCTTATTTACATGTGTTGACATATAAGTGAAATGCATTACAGCAGTGATATAAGAGATGAAAGGAAGAGATTATAATTATTTTGTAATTTTAAGGTACTCATTCTACCCTTGAAGTGGCATAGTGTTATTTGAAATTGAACTTTGATTTGTTGCTAATGAATTCTGTAATATTGCACACCCTAGGCCAACCACAAAAAAATGTATTAAAGAAAGAAGTATAATATGCTAAGAAAGGAGAGAGAATAAAAATATGTACAATGCTCCATTAAAACCACAAAAGGTAGGGAGAGAATAAAAAACAAAAATAGAAAGAACAAGAGCAATGAATAAAAAACAGTAACAAGAATGGTAGGTGTTAATCCAACTGTTTTAACAATTACTTTAAATGTCAATGGCCCAAATACACCCATTAAAAGCCGGAATCATCAGATAAAAACAAGAGCTAACTATAAATTGTCTACCAGAAACTCATTTGAAATATAAAGAATCATATAGATAGGCTGGGCGCGGTGACTCATGTCTGTAATCTCAGCACTTTGGGAGGCTGAGGTGGGCAGATCATCAGAGGTCAGGAATTCGAGACCAACCTGACCAACATGGAGAAATGTCTCTACCAAAAAACAAAAGTAGCTGGGTGTGGTGGCACATGCCTGTAATCCCAGCTACTCAGGAAGGCTGAGGCAGGAGAATCGCTTGAACCCAAGAGGTGGAGGTTGCAGTGAGCCGAGATCACACCATTGCACTCCAGCCTGGGCAACAAGAGCAAAACTAAGTCTCAAAAAAAAAAAAAAAAAAAAAAAATTCATTTAGATTAAGAGTAAATGGATGGAGAAAGAGATGTGTTGCTAACAATAACCAAAAGAAAGCAGAAGTAGCTATGTTAATTTCTGAAAGAGCAGAGTTCAGAGCAAGAAAAGAGCAAGCAAGAAAAGTTATCAGGGCTAACAAAGAGGGGCATTACAAAATAATAAGGAACCACTTCTCCAAAACTGTATAACAATTCTTAACAGGTGTGTGTGTAAAAACAGAGTGTCAAAGTATGTGAGGCAAAAACTGATAGATAGGCAAGAAGAAGAAATAAATAAATAAATCCACAATTATGCTTGGAGACCTCAGCACTCTTCTATCAGAAATAGGCATATTCAACTAATTCAGTAAAATAGTAGAATAAAAAATTATCACACAAAAATTAACATCAAGCTCTACAAAAAAGAAATCAAGAAAACAATGCCATTTACAATAGAATAGAAAAAAATACATACTTAGGAATAAAATTAACCAAAAAGATGAGAGGTCCATACACTGGCAATTACAAAATCGTTATTTAAAAAAATTAGAGAAGATACAAATAAATGGGAAGATAGCCTATGTTCATGGATTGTGGAATTTAATATTATTAAAATATTCATCGTACTCAAATCTATAGATTAAATGCAATTCCTATCAAAATTCCAATCACATTTTTAACAGAAATAGAAAAAACACTATCCTAAAATTCATGTGGACTCTCAAGGAACTCTGAATCATCAAAACAATTTTGAAGGAGAAAAAGTTAGTTTCACACTATCTGATTTTAAATATATTACAAAGCTATAGTAATCAAAATGGCATGGCAACAGACTAAAAACAAACATATAGACCAATGGAACAGAACACAAAGCCCAGAAATAAGCCAACACATGTAAATTTACAAGATCATTGCAAGCATGCCAAGACCACACAATGTAAAAAATTTAGTCTCTTTGAAATATGGTGCTGGTAAAACTGGGTATCTACCTGCAGAAAAATGAAATTATACTCTTTTCTCATGTCATATACAAATATCAACTAAAAATGGATTAAAGTCTTAAACATATATCCTAAAACTGTAAAACTAATAGAAGGAAACAGAAGGGGAAAGTTTATTGACATTGGTCTGGGCAATAAGATTTCTTTTTTTTTTTTTTTTTTTTGAGACAGAGTCTCATTTTGTCACCCAAGCTGGAGTGCAGTGGCGTGATCTTGGCTCACTGCAAGCCCCGCCTCCCGGGTTCGCGCCATTCTCCTGCCTCAGCCTCCAAGTAGCTGGGACTACAGGCGCGCACCACCACGCCCGGCTAGTTTTTTGTGTTTTTAGTAGAGACGGGGTTTCGCCGTGTTAGCCAGGATGGTCTCGATCTCCTGACCTCGTGATCTGCCCGCCTCAGCCTCCCAAAGTGCTGGGATTACAGGTGTGAGCCACCGCTCCCGGCCAAGATTTCTTATAAATTATCCAAAGGCATGAGGAAAAACAGCAAAAATTGACAACTGGGATTGAATCAAACTGAAAATTTTTTGAACAGCAAAGAAAACAATGGAGTGAGGAGACAACTTATAAAATGGGAGAAAATGTTTGCAATCTATATGTCTGATAATGTGTTAATATTCAAAATAACAAAAAGGCAAACAACACAATTTTAAAAATGGGCAAAAGAACTTAATTAGCATATCTTAACAAAAGACATACAAATGGCCAAAAGTGCACAACTTAACTGCCAAGGAAATGAAAAAACCACAATGAAATATCACCTCACACCCATTAGAATGACAATTATCAAAAATTACAAAAGCTAACAGGTGTTGTCAAGAATGTGGAGAAAAGGAAACCCTTTCACACTGTTTGTGGGAATGTGAATTAGTACCATAATTATGGAAAATAGTTTAGAGGTTTCTAAAAATTAAAAATAGAATTACCATATGGTCCAGCAATTCCACTTGCATGTATATATCCAAAGGAAGGAACCTAAATCAGGATGTCAAAAAGATACATGCATTTTCATGTTCACTGCAACAATATTGACAGTAGCAGCCAAGACATGGAAGCAACTTAAATGCCCAGTAATGGATGAAGAGATAAAGAAAATATGGTGTATCATGCAGCCTTAAAGAACTGTTTCTGACAACATAGTTGAACCTGGAGGACATCGTGCTAAGAGAAAGAAGCCAATTACAAGACAAGTCCTGGGGTGGCCTTGGCCAGCCCAGCTCTTCTTGTATTATCCCTTGTAGTTCTCAATAATAATTATAGAATGTGCTGGGAATGCAACATCCTGAGATAAAGAGAAACTGGTCAGAACAGCATAGGCTCTGTTACTGTCCTTCCTGTGACAGAATATCCTGTGACACTTTAGCCCGATGACTAAAGTTTCTCCTGGTTATAAAACCCAGGGAAGAGCACATTTGAAGTCAATTGGAAAAAATGACTATAGACTTTATTAGATAGTTGAAATATTAGTTTTATCAAAGTTGGAATTTTGTGGGTATGATTATGGTATTGTGGTTATGTGGGAGATATTTCAAGTACTTATGACTAAAGTGTCTTAATGTTTGCAACTTTAAGAAGTTTCAACAAGAATATGTAAACATGAATTAAGTTATTTTGTCTTTCAACATAAAAAAGGTTAACAATAATAATAATAATAATAATACCTGCATATAATGAGACCATGTAAAGGTAAATTAATATATTACTAATTAAAATATAAATTGATGTTACTCTATAGGAGGCAATTTTATACAATTTTAGGAAAGTTTAGAATATGTGTGTACACACTGACATGGCAATACCACTTCTAAGAATTTATTATATTGAAATAATCAGAAAATAGTGCAATGACATACATAAGAATATTCCTTGTAGACACGTCTATAATAAAAATGCAAATAGACAACCTAAATTTCTACTGATATTGGGTTGACTTTACTCAGGTTTTCAGGGCTGGGCATATGTTAGTCTTGGCCAATGAGAGCATTATATCTTTCCACCTGCAATGGTTGGTTCAGGATTAGGCACATGATCCAATCAAAGTAATGTTGTGACTTTTACTGGGGTGTTTAAGAGAAAAACATTTACTTTTTTACTCTATTTGAACCCAAAAGAATGTAACCCAACTTGCAGGAGAACACTTTAGGCAGAACTTTATTCAAGGAAAAAGCTGGTGCATAGGAAAAAGGATTTAAGTTATGGAGAGAAACTCATTTAGAATCTGGATCCATCCATAGTTGAAATTCTAGACTCTCATTAAGTAAGTTACTAAGATTGTTGCTATGGTTTGAATGTATTTGTTCCCTCAAAAATTCATCTATTGAAAATGTAGTCACTCAGCTCGGCACAGTGGCTCATGCTTATAATCCCAGCACTTTCGGAGGCCGAGGCAGGTGGATCACATGAGGTCAGGTGTTCAAGACCAGCCTGGTCAACATGGCAAAACCCTGGCTCTACCAAAATACAAAAATTAGCTGGGCGTGGTAGCATGTGCCTGTAGTCCCAGCTACTCAGGAGGCTCAGGCAGGAGGCAGAGGATGCAGTGAGCTAAGATCACCCCACTGCACTCCAGCCTGGATGACTGAGTGAGACTTCATCTAAAAAACAAAAAAAAAAAAAAAAAAAAAAGAAAAAGAAAAAAAGAAAAAGAAAAGAATACTTAGTCATAAATGCAGCAGTGTTGGGTGGTGGGGCCTAATAAGAAGTGGGGCCAAATACTTGGTGGGGCCTAATGGGAAGTACTGCTGCAGAGCCCTGGTGAATAGATTCATGCTTCTATCAAAAAGGTTTGCAGGAGTGAATTATCTTTCTTCTGCTCTTCTGCCATGTGAGGATATAGAGATTCTTTCCTCTGGAGAACACAGCATAGGCACCATTTTGGAAGAAAAGAGACCGGGTTTTCACTTGCCAGTGATCTTATCTTGGACTTCCTGGCCTCCAGAACTGTGAGAAAATAAGTTTATGTTCTTTATAAATTACATGTCTGTGGTATTCTGTTATAGCAGCATAAAATGGACTAAGCTGGATTTTGTAGTAGTTGTGTTTGCTTTTGTTTTTGTTTTACTTATTCCGGTTTTTCTAAATCCAATTTGAGTAATATTTTCTGTCACTTGAAACAAAAATCATTCTGACCAAAAAGATATTCTTAGACATGAGAATTAAAAATTTTTCAACATAAGGGATGTGTAAACAGGTTTTCAGGGTATAGACCCATTATTTACACTTGTAGAGTGTAAATACACTTTCAGAGTATAGACCCATTATTTACACTTGTAGTCAGAAATGAAAATTGCCATTAAATATGGATTTAAATCACATAATCATATAATACTTCTTCTCAGTGTTATTTTTAATCTCTGCTTTTTCTATCATTATTTTTAATTTGGATGTTTAACTTAATGAATCATGAAAAAGATTCACAGGATGCTCTTTTTGTTTGTTTGATGGATATCACCAAGCTCATCTCTATCACAGTGATTCCCTCTTCTGTTTTCTACTGAGTCACCTTCAGACACGTAGGGCAGCAATCTAAATTGTAATTCACATTGTAAATGGAGTAAGGATGGCTCCAGTGAAAGCAAGATGAAAATAAGAAATTTTTTATGTATGGAGATGGAGGTTGCTATATGAAGTATTGGGAGTCTCAAAATCAGTTTTTCAATGGTTTCAAATGTCTTAAATAGGCTAGTGCTGTGGATATGCAATACATAAAAATATAAGCTGATTTCTTCTATTTGTCCTTTTTAATGTTTATTATTCTGTGAAATGTTTATTATTCTGTGAAATCCGAACAATAAAAATAAAATAAAGTAACATATGCTTTTGAAATTCATGTATTGACTTTCAAACTTGGTTCCTTGAAATGGTGCTTTAGCCATTTCACAACGTTTTACTTCTTTCCTTTGATTTAAAAACGTGCTTTTAGTATTGTAGGGAGTTGAATGCTAACCTGCCTCCACCCAGCTAAAAAATGTATCCAGGTTCTAATCCCTGGTAACCTGTGAATGTGACCTTGTTTGGGAAAAGGTTATTATGGATATAATTAAGTTAAGGATCTTGAGATGAAATTATCATGTATTAATTGGTTGGGTCCTAAATCCAACGACAAATATTCGTATAAGGGCCATAAAATAAGGGAAAGCAATTTGGATGGGGGTAGAGATTGTAGTAATAAAAGCCACAAGGAATGCCTGGGGCCACCAGAATCTGGAAGAGGCAAGAAAATTTGTCTTGCTGAAATCTCTGGAGGGAGTACACTGCCTAGCTGACACTGTGATTTTGGACTTCTGGCTTCCAGAGCTATGAGAGAATAAATTTTTTGTTTCAAGCCACCAAGTGTGTGGCAATTTGTTACAGCAGAAATAGGAAACTAATATGATACAGATAGTTCTTAAATCTTCCATTAAAATAAACTATGAAATCACACACACACTATATATGTGTATGTGTGTATGTGTCTATAAGTATTACATATGTATATATGTATTATATATAATTATATATTATATATATTTTTATAATTATATAATATATAATACATATAATTATATAATATACAATACATATATGTATGATATGTGTATATATACATATTGTATACATATATACATATATGTAGTATGTTTGTGTGTTTGTAGATAATCTACCAAACCTAAATACACTGGAAACCACTAGTGTATTCTACCTGTCAGGGGATCCCATTTTTGTGCAGGACTTGGATATCTGGATAAATATTATCTTGACCTTTACCCTTATATTAAAGTAATATTATTCTAAAAATTCAAGATAAGGTGTTAAAATATTATTACCTTTCAATTAATTATCTTAGTGCATCTGATTGTTTAGTTAGATAGGGATTTTTCAGATGCAAGCAAAAGAGAGACAAACAGAATTTATTGTTTTATAAAACTTAAACATTCTAAAGTAGTAAGCTTGATTCAGGAACACACTCTTAGAATAAAATTAAAATTCCTTTTCTTTAGACTAAAAGTTCCTACAGTGCCTGAATTCCTTCTATTCACTGACGTCATGTCTTTCCATTCCTCATCTGATCCATGCCAGTTCAGCTTCAGTAAACTTCTCAAAGTTTCTAGAATACATTATGTCAATTAAGCCTCACAGCAATGTTTGTTTGCCTGGAATGTTCGGTTTGAACATAGTTTCCTCATCCATAGCATTATAATCTCTGTTCAGATGTCACTTCCTTAGATAGTACTTGTTATGAGTTCAATGCTTGTATTCCCCCAAAATTCGTATGCTAAAGCCCTAACCCCCCAAAGTGATGATATTTGGAGGTAAAGCTTTTGGGAGGTTATTAAATTTAGATTATATCTTAAGGGGGGATCTTTATAACTAGATTAGTGTCCTTATAAGAGAGAAAGAGGGAGAGAGATCTTTCTTTTTCCACATACAAGCATCAAGGAAAGGCCATGTGAGCACCCAGTGAGATGACTGCCATCTGTGAATCAGGAAGTGAACCTTCACCAGGAGCTGAACCTGTTGGCACCTTGTTCTTGGATTTCCCAGCCTCCAGAAACATGAGATATAAATGTTTGCTCTTTAAGCCACCCAGTCCATTGTGTTTTGTTATAGCAGCCTGCACTGACTGTGACAGAGCTTCTTTGGCTACTCTATATAAAATAGACACCTGTCTTTTATCTCTTGCTTTATAACAAACCACCAAAAGCTTAGTGGCTTAAAACAGGGACTTATTGTTTATGATTCTGTGTGTCAGGAATTCAGGAAAGATTCAGTGGGCTGCTTGCCTCTACTCTGTGTGGTGTTGGCTGAGTGGATCGACTAGTGCTGGAGGCCCCAATACGCCTTGGTGTTGACCTTTCAGTGTGGCACCTCAGTTCTTCTCCACTTGGCTTCTCTCCTCACACAATCTCTCATCCTGTGGATCTTCTCTTTCCTTGTGTACTCTCTCCAGCAGGATAGTCTGCACTTTTCTGTATGGTAGCTGCCTTCTAAGAGCTAAAGCTCTAGGCCTGTAAAGGCCTAGGTTTGGAAATCTCAGAATGGCATTTGTATTAGTCTGTTCTCATGCTGCTAATAAAGACATAGCTGAGACTGAGTAATTTATAAAGGAAAGAGGGTTAATGGACTCACAGTTCAGCATGGCTGGGGAGGCCTCACAATCATAGTAGAAGGCAAAGGAGAAGCAAAGGCATGTCTTAAGTGGCGGTAAGCAAGAGAGTTTGTGTAGGGGAACTCCCCTTTTAAAAATCATCAGATCATGTGAGACTTATTCACTATCACAAGAACAGCATGGGACAGACCTGCTGCTGTGATTCAATTACCTCCCACCAGGTCCCTCTCATGACATGTGGGAATTATGGGAGCTTCAGTTCAAGATGAGATTTGGGTGGGGTCACAGCCAAACCACATCATCATTTCTACCTTATTCTATTGTTCAAAACAAGTCACAAGACCACCATAGATTCAAGTGGTGGGAAAATAGACTCCCTCTCTTGGTGGGAGTTGTGATATGTGTGTTCAGTGATTGTTGGTGGCCATTTTTGCAGATCTTCTTCAGTCCACCTTCTGGCTATGTCCTTTCACATTTGTTCCCATGTGCAAAATATATTCACTCCCTGAAGACCCTCAAATATTGTCCAATTATAGCAACAGGGTATTTTTTTAGACTTTTATTTTAAACTCAGGAATACATGTACAGGTTTGTTAGGTTGGTAAACTTGCATCATGGGGGCTTATTGTGCAGATTATTTTGTTACCCAGGTATTAGGCCTGGTATCCATTAGTTATTTTCCCTTATCCTCTTCCTCCTCCTGCCTTCCAAACTCAGGTAGGCCTCAGTGTCTGTTTTCCCATTCTTCATGTTCATGCCTTCTCACCATTTACCTTCCACTCATAAGTGAGAACATGCCATATATAGTTTTCCATTCCTGCATTAGTTTTCCATTGCTGCATTAGTATGCTAAGGATGATGCTCTCCAATTCCATCCGGTTCCTGCAAAGGACATGATTTTGTTTTTTTCTTATGACTGCATAATATTCCATGGTGTATATGTACCACATTATTTTTTTCCGGTCTACCTCTGATGGGCATTTAGTTTGATTCCATGTCTTTGCTATGGTGAATAGTGCTGCAGTGAACATACATGTGTATGTGTCTTTAGATAGAATGAGTTATATTCCTTTGGGTACACACCCAGTAATGGGATTGCTGGATCAAATGGTAGTTCTGTTTTTATATTTTTGAGGAATGACCGCATTGCTTTCCACAATAGTCGAACTAATTTACATTCACACCAACAGTATGTAAGTGTTCCTTTTTCTCCACAACCTCACCAGATCTGTTATTTTTTGACATTTTAGTAATAGCCATTCTGACTGGCATGAGATAGTATCTTGTGGTTTTGATTTGTATTTCCCTAATGATCAGTGATTTGAGCTGTTTTAAATATGCTTCTTGGTTGCATATATATCTTCTTTTGAAAAGTGTTTGTCCATGTCCTTTGCCTACTTTTTAAGAGGGTTTTTTTTTTTTAAATTTAAGTTTCTTACAGATGCTGGGTATTAGACTTTTTCAGATATAGCATCAGGTTTAAAATTCAGGGTTTTGTGATGCACATCTGCTCTGGAGAGGATAAGCCCATTTGAATTTAGTTTCTCTTGGTCTTGAGATTTGAGAATTAAAAGTCGGGTTATCCTTTTCCCACACCAACATACAGCGGTGAGACAAGGACAGGCTAACTGCAATAGACACTGTCAGTCAGCAATGGGAGAAGGAAGGCCCATCGTAGTTCCTGGTCTGTAGCAATTCTGAAATCCTTCTCAACATATCATCTACTCACCTATTCAGTAAAATGTTTATTCATTAGGGCCTGATTCTTCTACTCCTTGATAGGGGTCCACTAGTCCACTGTTTTCCCTCACACAGGGTTGCATGCACTGAAAATTCCTGAGTTTGCAGTTTAGCTGATTCCTCTCCCTGCTTCCTACTCACAGAAACCTGAGGCTCAGAGGCCTCTCTTTATTTTCCACTGTCGCAATTTCATTTAATCCAAGCTGGCAGTGCTTCTGTCACTGTTGCTCTCTTAAAATATTTATGAGGTTTTCAGATATCTGGAACTTTTCAGATATCTGAATCTTTTCAGATATATATAAATATTGAGGCAGATATCTCTCTACTTTGGGAATATCAGATTGCTGTGAGGCATTGTCTTAAGATTCTTAGATGTGTCTTAACTCAGCCAAAGGTATAATACCCATCACTTTAAATTCTCTGAATTCTTAACCAAGAGTTTTATGGACATATTCTTGATTTGATCTTTGCTTGGAGGCCATTTCTTACTTTCAGAACATTTTTCTCACTGGCAAAATTATCCTGGGTCCTCTATATTTTTCTCTAAATTATGCTTGAAAAAGAAACACTTTTTCTTTAGTCTCTATTTCCCTCCTTTAATTAATCATACACAGCTATAAGAAATCAATTGGCACTTTTAATCTTATGCTTAAAAATCTTATCCAGATTCACAAATGTTGTTAAATGTACTACCACTATGTAACACAAATCATCCTTTCTCCAGTCTTTTATAGGATTTTGTTCAATGCTTTCCAAACTTCCCTTAAAGGTTCCTCACCTTCCATCAAACCTCTGCCTGCTACCCAAGCCCAAAGATGATGCTTTGTCTTTCAGGTTTCTGTCACAGCCAACTCTAGTTCCGGTACCAACTTCTGTTTTACTTATCTATTACTGCAAAACAAAGCATACCCAAATGTAGTTGCTTAAGGCAGCCATCATTTTATTGCTTATTATTCTGTGAGTCAGGAATTCTCGGTGGGGTTTAGTAGGAATGGTTTATCTCTGCTTCACATGGGAACTATTGGCAGAAGAGCCTTGACTGAGGCTAGAGGACCAAATACAGCTCCATTCATGTGTCTAGGGCCTTAGTACTGTGGCTTTTCTCTCTACATGGTCTCACATCTTTCACTCTCTCTCTCTAGAATAATAGACTAGACTTCCTTACATGGGGTCTGGTTTGCAAGAGTAAAAGTAAAAACTACAATGCCTCTTAATATCTAGGCTTAGAAATCTCAGAATGTTACTTCTACATCATTCTGTTGGCCCAAAATGTTTACAAGCTCAGCCAAGATACAATCAGTGGTGAAATAAACTCTACTTTTTGATGAGATAAGTGACATGCTTGTAGAGGAACAGAAAAAATTCTTGACAACTATTTGGTAGAACAGCAAATTTTTTCTATAAAGGGACAGATAGTAAGAATTTTAGGCATTGATAGCCACATACGGTATCTGTGGCATGGTCTACCTCCTCTCTCCCTTGTAATAATGCTTTCAAAATGTACAAACTACATTTGGTCCATCTGATGTAGTTTGCTGCCCCATGCTTTTGACTATATAGAACACCTACCTAGTCCTTCTTAGTATGTTTTGCCTTATTAGTTTTACATTCTCCTATCACTCTGAAATTATTTAAAAATTTATATTACTTTTGTCCTCACTACACATGTCCTGGTCCCTAGTAAATGTTTTAATAAATATTTGTTGAGTGAATAATTTAATAACTAAATAAATGCATCAGAATTTACTTTTACTTTATCTTGTGGGGCTGTCTTCTGTTTTGATAGAGTCATTCTCAGGCCCTGTTTAATGTTGGCATGGCTGCCAATAGCTCTAGGCCAAACGCTTCCAGGTTCAAACCCAGTGCTTTTCTCAGTAATTGCAGACAATTTTCAGGGTGGGACTCTCCGTTGGCTCTTAACTGTATCAAATACTCTGTTTGAAATTGCTATAGCCAGGAAAAATGAGAAGGCCTGATTGGCCAAACCTACATCATATGCCAGGGATTGAGTCATGAGCATCACCAAATATGTGAAATGAAAGTTGGTAAGTGTCTTCCAGAGGAAAATTACTTTACTACACAAAAGATGAATAGATACTTTCTAGTCAAAATATGTCCAAATTGAAGCCGGGCCTGGTAGCTCACACCTGTAATCACAGTACTTTGGGAAGCCAAGGTACGCGGATCACCTGAGGTCAGGAGTTTGACACCAGCCTGGCCAACATGGTGAAACCCCATCTCTACTTAAAAAAATAAATAAAAAGTCCAAATCATAGACTTTTTTTTTTTTTTTTTTTAACACCAAGCATATTGCTTTAGTGGACAGGAAACATCTTCGCTAAAGCAAGAACTTTCCATCAGAAATCTATTTTCTCATAGAAATCTGAAAATCCATATATGATTATTTTTCTACATACTGCTTAAAATCAGTTATTTTATCTAACATGTTGATTACATTTTTTAAAAATTCAGCTTATTGCAAATCATTTTTTTAAAAAACAATGAGTGTTTGAGCATATATATCCTACTCTTCCTCTACTATCTGAAGCAAAAATGGATGTAGAAAACATCAGAATCTTGTCTGTTCCTATAATAGCTCTTACATTCATATAGCTTCAGTTATGACCCATTTCCAGCCTAAATTTTTCAGGCCAGATAAACACAGAATAGATTCCCATATTCCAGTTTTTAATCACTTGGCATTGTTTGCCTCCGTACTTTGCTAGGTTGGTTCTTCATTTGTATATTTTGGGTAAGAAGTTTCTTCATTCAATATTACATATTAATTATGCCCTTTCTCAAAGATTGCGCGGATGACAATAGGAGACCAAAGGTGTGGTTTCCAGTATCATTTAGAAAACATTGATTGCAAGTTTTTACCAAGACTGTTGTAGGTTTTTCTAACAACCAATTTGGAAATGCAGGCAGAGTTGACTAGATGGTACTATTAGCAAACTGCCCAGACTGATGCAATTACTATTTTGGAACACCTCTTTTCAGCCAATTTAGAATCAAAGCTATATTTCTGAGGAATTACATAAGTACCAGTTATTCCACGTTATTTTCAAGGCAGTGTGCAATATTGTTACGTGCTTGAACTCCCTCTATAATTTTGTACACAACAAAACAAGAGATTTTGTTCCTTTTTGGTAAACACTAACATTGATGAAAATAAACAAACAATAATTTCACTCCTACAGTCCCCTTGTTTTATCCACCCCCCCCACCTTTAAGTAGGCGTGTATAAAATTGGGATTATAAACAGCTCATCAGAAAAATCCTTCTCCCTTTTCCTCATTCAGTGAATTACAGCACAACAGCTATGTATTTCAAAGTGACATGCACAGAAGAGACTGCCGAATGCTTTTACTCTAAAGCAATGCAATCTATGGATAGCTCACAGTAACTTTATTTTATAGTAAGTTCTTGTTCTCTTTTCGTTTTCCTATCCCTCTCTTATTTTACGATAAATTCCAAGTCCTCCCCAAGAAGTCACCATAATCATGTAAAGACATAAGGAAATGTACATTGTTTTAGTTATCCCAAGAGTTGAAATGAATTAACACTCCATATTGATTATTCTAACTTCTCATTCTTCCCTGAAAGATATTTGATGGTTCCTTCTGGTAGACCCCAATGTGTCATCACTTTTCTGCCAAGCTCTGGTGCAGTTTTGTTTTTTTGTTTGAGCCATCTGATCTAATCCATTCTGTCTTCTTATATTGAAATTAACAAGGCATATACCCTGAGGCATAGGCCTTATCTACAATAGTGAGGCACAAATGAACTTGAACATGAGGTCAATCAAGTGCACAAAATACATCACACAGTTATTCCAGGGCTCACGCTGTGTCTATAATTGCCCCTTGTTCTGTCATTAGAGCGCCCTTACAAGTCATTATTTTGAGTCAGCAGAGCTACAGGGAATATTCTTCCTGATGGTTAGTATAAACTTGAATTGATAACATAAATATCTCCCAGCACAAAATATAAGTAGCAGGTATTTAGATTAGATCTAATAAAGTGTGCAGCTGTTCAGTCTCTTTATGAATCTCAGCTAAAACAATAATCACAACTTTCAATATGGGTTCTCCTTCAGTAGCTCTGTGAAAGAGAAGCTATGTTTTTCTAAATGAATGGACAGATGCCCTATTAGAATTTGCCTGTCTGCTTTTATCCTAGATTGCTACTGTTTTTATTTGGCCAAGACCAACATTATTCAGATTTCATGGGATTTTTTCCTTAGTCAGCATGGTATAAAAGTCATTCCATTTTAAAGTAGAAGCATCATTTATTCATGTGTTTTGTGGAGGGAGGAGGTATGAGTTTAATGCCAAAATTATATACCAAGTTTGTAGCCTCAAGCACATTTTTAGAAGTATTACCTTTGCTTGGAAAGGAGAATTCAGATGTCCTGCTCAAAAAATGGCAGCTGACAGGGCTCAGATGAGGCTAATAGAGAAGAATGCAATATTTTCTTCATGTGGATCTAGCCTCTGGACAAAAACAAAGTAATAGAAAGAATGGAGAGGGAAGGCCCAAGTGATTTGGAAATATCCATGCACTCAAATGAGGACACTAAGTTGTTTTTTAAAACGTGACCAAATTAGATGAATCGACACCCCTGAGGTCCAATTACTTGGCTTTGGGAAATATATATTATCTCTTTGAATGTCTTTTCTTAATTGTAAAATGAAGGGATTAGAATGGAGAATGCAAAATACTGGCCTGTGGTCAGGATCAGATCCATAGAAATGGTTGTGTTTGAGCAGCTATTAAAAAAAAAAAATTAGCTGCTAATTTTTAAAAATTAGATTTCACTTTCCTAGGTTCTTATCTGAATTTCTGTATCAGTTATCTATTACAGTGCTAACAGTGGGTAACAACGCTCTATAATCTATCTGTTTATTGAGTCTGCTGTCCTGGATTAGCTTTTTTTCATGCAAAAGTAAATATGAAGTTACTGCATAATTACATTGCTTAGATACACAAAGAGTGGGGAGGGTCATTTTCGTCATCTACCACATTTTGCTTAAATATTCAGGACATTTGACAATTTTGGAATCACATTTCATATGTGGCAACAATGGGTAAGCCTGGGTTGCAGCTACCAGCTTTAGATGCTCATAAATTTGCCAATTCATGGTAATACCTACCCACTCCTTATTATTTCTCTGAGACTAGGACCAATGATGGTTTGTCATTATCATGGCACTTTTGCTGTAATTTTCCT
Source organism: Macaca fascicularis (assembly GCF_037993035.2). Classification (NCBI taxonomy): domain Eukaryota; kingdom Metazoa; phylum Chordata; class Mammalia; order Primates; family Cercopithecidae; genus Macaca; species Macaca fascicularis. The sequence goes on from NC_088380.1 coordinate 170,644,107, forward strand.
TAAATTATATGCTGTACCCATTCCTTTATGAAAAATGGGCACAAGAGGCACACCAAATTAGCTATATATATGTATATATATATATATTTTTTTACATGCAGATTGCTTCATTCACTTGTGCTATTTGCCCAGATTCTGGAGTCATCTAAATTTGGGACCCAAATGATTTATAATTTTGAAACAGTCTTCAGAACTTTAGAATAAAAGTAGAACAGATGCATTGGAAATCTTCACACAGTCCGAACAAACAGAACGTTCATAATGAAATTGTAAAGTTTGTAAAAATATTCCTGTGAAAACTGGAAAGAGCTGTTAGTTAGAGTGCAAACACACACAATTGATTTGCTCCATAAACATCAATTTACCTTCTACCATGGACAAATATGCATATCCTACATAGATAATGGATGGGTTTTTAGAAAAAAACAAAAGCGCTAATCCAGGCCAATAGACTTAAAAAAAGTAAACAGATTAAAAACATGCTTTTTGTTTTTTTCCACATTGCCTTGCATTATATCTCTCCAAGAAAAGCTTTTAGGCATAAATTGCCAATACCTACCACAAAACATTTATTTTCTGTCTTTTTACTGTCCTCCAGGCTAAGAGAAAGATGTATTCCCAAGCGTTCTGTAAGTCTGTCTTTATTCCTCATTTTTTGCCCCTTTAGGGCCTCACTCCATTTATTGTTCATTCTTTCTATTATTCATTCTTCTTCATGCAGCCTTTTGAATATATGTGGATATGTATATGAGTGTATACATACATATATGCCTATATACAATTTTCTTGTATCGCTATGATCACTATAAGTTGTATCATGTTTGCATGTTTTTGTGTGGTAGAGAAGACGACAGGTTAGGGTAAGATCATTAGCTGTGGGGAAGTTAATTTGTTAAAGAGGCAGGCTTATGTACAGTTAATCTACTTTCATGCCTCAGTTTGGTCATCTATGTAATTGGGGATAATGGTTTATAATGTAAATAGAATATGACCCAAATCACAGTATTAATATTTGCTATTACTATTGTGAATATTACTGCTGTTGCTATTCCTGTAACTGTCATTGCAGAAATTGTGTGGAAACACAAAGATAGAGTTAACATGATATAGGTATGTGCTTTTAGCATCTTTTTATTCCTTCTTTTCACTTGCCCCCCAGCCCCCATTTCCTATAAAAGGATATTTCTTTGTTTTGCCTCTATATTAGAGTATTTTACTTTTCTTAAATGAACATACTTTAAAAGCTATTTTTCTCTCCAAAAATATACATACAAACATCACACTCCATTGCTAGGCTTTGGGAGGAGACTTATGAGGGCTCCTTCCCCCATCCCTCCACACCCTGCTGAAACGGGAGAGTTCCCTTATCTCCCTCGCAGGGAGTGCAGTGACAGTGCCCTGGTGCTCAAAGCCCTAGGGGCAACATGCAGATGAGCAGGTTGTGGGGAGCGTTTTTGGGCTTCAACCCCATGGCAGTGTCTAGAGGTGGCTTGTGTTAATCAGCTCAATTAGACCCTCTTCCTTACTACAAGGACAGAGGGCTTTCTGTATCCTGGGTTCTTGCCCTTGTGTACTGCAAAAACCGGGTCACACGTGGGCTTGGAGGATGAGTGCAAGATTTTATTGAGTGGTGAAGGTAGCTCCCAGTGAGATGGATGGGGGGCCAGAAGAGGGATGGAGTGAGAAGGTGGTCTTCCCCTGGATTTGGTCCTCCCCAGCGGCCAAACTCTCCTCCAACTGCCCCTGGATGACTTCCCCTTGGCATCCATGTTGTTCTGCCATCACTGGCCTGCCGGTGTCTGCTGGTGTGTTCTTCTGCTCCTCTCAATGTCCAGCCGCCTGTGTGTGTGCCTGCTACGTTCCCGAGTTTTTATGGGCACAGGATAGGGGGCGTGGTGGGCCAAAATGCAACATTTTGGGCACAGAAACAGAAATGCCTGTCTTCATTTAGGTCTGTGGGCACAGACCACCTGAGAGTGGAGCCCTCACCAGGGACCCCCACCCTTCTCTACCCAGCACTTCCTGCCCCCTCTCCTGTATCACTTCTAGAGTGAGGGAGATTGCTCTGTAAACCAGCCTCATTGCTCTCCAGGAAGCTCTTGCCTTGCGGTAAGCTCAAGGTTCCCTTTTGCAGTCAGTTTGAAATATGACACCCTGATACATTCTATGCTTCACTGAGGACATTACATTTTCCCCCAGAGTAGGAGTCATGTGACCCTCGATGGTCTTAGTGCCAATACAGTGCCTTTGTGTGGTGGCTTCACCATCACTAGCGAGGCCATATCAACCCTCTCTAGGGCATAAACACATAGAGAGGGATGCATTATCGATCCTTAGTTGGTGATTTTCAATGAGCAAATATAAGCATCCAGGACAGTTTTATGTCCCCTTAGTATGTTACAAAAGACCTCTATTATTACCTAGAGCAGCGTGTGTTCTGCAGATAACCCATTCAGTGGGTTATTTTGCCAAAACAAAACAAAACAAAACAAATCCATACTCAAATGTATTTACGAAGTGTTGCAAGCTGCTGTCCTCAAGAGTGATTTGATTATAAGCAAAGGAACTCTGGCTACCAAGCCTGAATGGAATTCTGTGGAAGGATATGGGGTAGCTCAGAGCACTGAAGGAAGCCTGAACCCCTAGGCTCTGGGAAGGAATGGGGAACCCCTTAGCAGGAATAAAGCAATGATGCTTCATGGCCCTAATTTTTACCTCTGTGTCCGTTTGCTAAAAGTGGCACTTTCCTCAGAGGGAGAACCTGATGTGCCTAGAATGGGTCATTTTGAGACAGGCGGACTGTCTGGTTTCCTGTTTTGCTGTGGTTTAAAGGAAAAAGAACAAGCCTCTTACCCAGCTTCCCAACTTACCCAACTTCCAGCCCATCAATAACAAAAGACCCAAGAAGCCATTAACCTCAAGTTCCTGGTTTAGCGGGTTAGGGACTGCTCCAGGGTCCCGTCTGCACAGTTCAACTTGAAATTACCCCTTCCTCATTTTAATGCTAAAGATCACACCCAAGGATGGGGATTTAAAATTTCATTATGCTACATGAGATGTACGAAGAAACACATAAGGCCACCATGCAAGCGCCAGAGAAGCCCGTCCTATACATGCCCTGCTGAAACCCTTTCTTTCCTATAGAAAGGCCCTTTAAAACTAACCTACATACTACCCTCAGGGAGCAGCCATGTCTACTAATTTGGAAAAGGGGGGTATAAATTGAGCACTCTGATAAAAATCCCAATGCAAGCAGCATTTTGCTCTCAAAAGGAAAAGTAGGGGTGATGAGGGAAGAAGAGACTTGCATGTATTTCACACCTCCCTTTTGGAGTTTCACAGTGCACATTTCCTCTGAATACTCTTGACAGTGAAGAAATCTGTTCAACAACATTTAACTTACCCCTTTTCATATTTTTTGTTTTTCTGTAGTATCTATTACCCTCAGAAGAAACTAGTACACCTTTGTATACTCCCTGGAAATGTTGACATATCTCTTGCACATCACACTTTAATCTTTGATTGGATTCCTTCCATAGGATTATCTTAACAGTGTCCCATATTTTAAAATAACTACTATGGGTAATATGGGTGTTTGCTTCTTAATCACTTTGAATTGAAAAAGTGTATGTAAAGGTGCTGTTTTGCGGCCATCAGTCTTTCTTCCCTCCTCCGTGCCATTATCCCAGTCTACAATGATTCTCCCATTTCTGAAGTCCTTTGGAATGTCCTTTGTCCTCTCTGGCTCGTCTTTGCACACTTCACTCTCAGCTTTGAGGCCATACACGAATACAGCTCCTGACAAAACCTTCTTTCTCAGGACTTTCAGTTTTTCTTGTTGTTGTTGACCTTGAACCCTTTCTTGCCTCTCAAGTGGATGTATTCTGTAAATACTGCCACTCACAGGGTAGCCCACACCTGCCCTGCATCTCACTGCTGTCTCATTCTTTTGTGCATGTGTCACTTTACTTATTGATGATTTGATCTTTCTTCCATCCAGGGTACCTTCGATATACTTTTTCAGGTCGTTTCAGGATTTGACTTGTAATAGCAAATTCTGAATTGACAGCAACTCTGGAAGGAGAGGGAGATGATTCACACAGATTATAACAGTAATAACTGTTTACCAGGCATGAGGCCATCCTGTAGTCTGGGGGATATAACTCAAAACATCAAATTTCAAAATACAGGCAAATTTGTGCTTGACTGATTCTTGTTTAATGACTGCTTACTAATTCTGTGGTTACCATCAGGTGATCATCTAACTGGTTAGTAAGTGATGATCATCTTTTATGGGGGGTTATTCACATCTATCAAATTGTTTTCATAAGCCTTCCTTTAGGTTTCTTTTCTGTCAGTTTCCCACAGCCCATCTCTCATTCTGCTCTTGTATTTCATTTCTTTTGCTTTAAAATTGGAAAGGGACATAAACTGGCTGCAGAAAATGGACACCTGTTTTATTCCCTCTCTTCTCAAGGCCAAGATAGTTTACTACATTCTACCTTTTTTATATTTATTTAACAAAACTCCTAGTAGCAATATAAGAATAAAGAAAGATAAACCCTTCCCACTCTGGTTTTTGACAGTTTCCCAGTGACATTCTCTATTTATTATACAGTGATGGATGATAGAATTGAAAGGACTTACTTGAGTCCTGTCCCCTGGCTTTATGCCATATATCTAATCTTTTCTAATAGACATCCAGGCTTTGTCTGAATCAGATCAGTAGACACAGTGTTTCAATGTCACTCTTGATGTTCCCTCTGTGGATCATCTAATGTGGTTCCTGACTTGAGTCTGGGAGATGGGAGGAGTTGCTGGAACATCAAGGGCAAACCAAAACTAGGTATGGAGAACTTAAAACTTCTAGACTATTATTTGTGACCCTTTAAACAAATGTCATTAATTTCTAATTCTAAATATCAATGATGGCAAATGTTTATTGAGACCTCTCTGGGTTGCAGTCATTGGGCCAAAACCGTTAAATTTATTTCACATTTAATATTCACAACCAGCGAAGTAGGTAGAAGTGGCAGAGACCACCAGATACCCCCACATATAGATTCCTCTCTTTTTCCTTTAATAGGGCAATGTGTCTAGTTATAGCTGGACATGTCACCAATCAGCAATAGACTACCTTCCCCACATTCCTTGCAGCTCGTATAGACATATGACTAAATTCTCACCAATGACACGAGAGGGATCTGTGCAGATACTGGGTTATAACCTTAAAAGGAAAATGATCCTTCTCCTTTAATCACTTTCTGCCTAACAAAACACCCCAAAATGTAGTGGTTTACAACAACAATTTATTTTTCACTCATAATTATGCATGTTGGCAACTTGGGCTGGGATCAGCTGATGGATTGTTTTGGCAATAGCTAAATGTATTGATATGGTTTGACTGTGTCCCTACTCAAATGTCATCTTGAATTGTAGTTCCCATAATGCCCACATGTCCTGGGAGGGTGCCAGTGGGAGGTAATGAATCATGGGGGTGATTACCCCCATGCTATTCTTGTGATAGTGAATAAGTTCTCATGAGATCTGACAGTTGCGTCAGGGGCTTTTACCCCCTCTTCACTCTGAACTTCTCCTTGCTGCCACGATGTGAAGAAGGATGTGTTTGCTTCCCTTTCTGCCATGATTGTAAGTTTCCTGGGGAGGCCTCCCCAGCCCTGTGGAACTGTGAGTCAATTAAACATCTTTCATTTATGAATTATCCAATCTCGGGTATATCTTTATTAGCGGCAGGAGCACAAACTAATACAGTAAATTGGTACCGGGTAGTTGGGCACTGCTGCAAAGATACCCTGAAATGTGAAAGTGACTTTGGAACTGAGTTACAAGCAGAGGTGGGAACAGTTTGGAGGTCTCAGAAGAAGATAGGAAAATGTGGAAAAGTTTGGAACTTCCTAGAGACTTGGAGGGCTCAAAAGACAGCAAGATGTGGGAAAGTTTGGAAATTCCTAGAGACTTGTTGAATACCTTTGACCAAAATGCTGTTAGTGATATAAACGATAAAGTCCAGGCTGAAGTGGTCTCAGATGAAGATGAGGGACTTGCTGGGAACTGGAGTAAAGGTCACTCTTGCTATGCAAAGAGACAGACAACATTTTGCCCCTGTCCTAGAGATCTGTGAAACTTTGAACTTAAGAGAGATGATTTAGAGTATCTGGCAGAAGAAATTTCTAAGTAGCAAAGCATTCAAGAGGAAGCAGGGCATCAAAGTTTGGAAAATTTGCAGTCTGGTGATGCAGTAGAAAGGAAAAACCCTTTTTCAGGGCAGAGATTCAAGCTGGCAGCAGAAATTTGCATAAGTAACAAGGAGCCAAAAGCTAATTGCCAGGACCATGGGGAAAATGTCTCCAGGGCATGTCAGAGACCTTTGTGGCAGACCCTCCCATCACAGACCCAGAGGCCTATGAGGGAAAAATGGTTACCTGGGCCAGGTCCAGGTCATCTTCCTGTGTCCCCTGCATCCTAGTCACTCCAGCCATGGCTAAAAGGAACCAAGGTACAGCTTGGGCTGTGACTTCAAGGGGTGCAAGCACCAAGCCTTGGCAGCTCCCACGTGGTGTTGAACATGTGAGTTCACAGAAGTCAAGCATGGGGGGCGGAGCAAGATGGCCAAATAGGAACAGCTCCAGTCTCCAACTCCCAGCGCGAGCGACACAGAAGACCAGTGATTTCTGCATTTTCAACTGAGCCTCTGCTGCTGATACCCAGGCAAACAGGATCTGGAGTGGACCTCAAGCAATCTCCAACAGACCTACAGCTGAGGGTCCTGAGTGTTAGAAGGAAAACTATCAAACAGGAAGGACACCTACACCAAAACCCCATCAGTACATCACCATCATCAAAGACCAGAGGCAGATAAAACCACAAAGATGGGGAAAAAGCAGGGCAGAAAAGCTGGAAATTCAAAAAATAAGAGCGCATCTCCCCCGGCAAAGGAGCGCAGCTCATCGCCAGCAACGGATCAAAGCTGGACGGAGAATGACTTTGACGAGATGAGAGAAGAAGGCTTCAGTCCATCAAATTTCTCAGAGCCAAAGGAGGAATTACGTACCCAGCGCAAAGAAACGAAAAATCTTGAAAAAATAGTGGAAGAATTGATGGCTAGAGTAATTAATGCAGAGAAGGTCATAAACGAAATGAAAGAGATGAAAACCATGACACGAGAAATACGTGACAAATGCACAAGCTTCAGTAACCGACTCGATCAACTGGAAGAAAGAGTATCAGAGATTGAGGATCAAATGAATGAAATGAAGCGAGAAGAGAAACCAAAAGAAAAAAGAAGAAAAAGAAATGAACAAAGCCTGCAAGAAGTATGGGATTATGTAAAAAGACCAAATCTACGTCTGATTGGGGTGCCTGAAAGTGAGGGGGAAAATGGAACCAAGTTGGAAAACACTCTTCAGGATATCATCCAGGAGAACTTCCCCAACCTAGTAGGGCAGGCCAACATTCAAATCCAGGAAATACAGAGAACGCCACAAAGATACTCCTCGAGAAGAGCAACTCCAAGACACATAATTGCCAGATTCACCAAAGTTGAAATGAAGGAAAAAATCTTAAGGGCAGCCAGAGAGAAAGGTCGGGTTACCCACAAAGGGAAGCCCATCAGACTAACAGCAGATCTCTCGGCAGAAACTCTCCAAGCCAGAAGAGAGTGGGGGCCAATATTCAACATTCTTAAAGAAAAGAATTTTAAACCCAGAATTTCATATCCAGCCAAACTAAGTTTCATAAGTGAAGGAGAAATAAAATCCTTTACAGATAAGCAAATGCTTAGAGATTTTGTCACCACTAGGCCTGCCTTACAAGAGACCCTGAAGGAAGCACTAAACATGGAAAGGAAAAACCGGTACCAGCCATTGCAAAAACATGCCAAAATGTAAAGACCATCGAGGCTAGGAAGAAACTGCATCAACTAACAAGCAAAATAACCAGTTAATATCATAATGGCAGGATCAAGTTCACACATAACAATCTTAACCTTAAATGTAAATGGACTAAATGGTCCAATTAAAAGACACAGACTGGCAAACTGGATAAAGAGTCAAGACCCATCAGTCTGCTGTATTCAGGAGACCCATCTCACACACAGAGACATACATAGGCTCAAAATAAAGGGACGGAGGAAGATTTACCAAGCAAATGGAGAACAAAAAAAGGGGGGGTTGCAATACTAGTCTCTGATAAAACAGACTTTAAACCATCAAAGATCAAAAGAGACAAAGAAGGCCATTACATAATGGTTAAGGGATCAATTCAACAGGAAGAGTTAACTATCCTAAATATATATGCACCCAATACAGGAGCACCCAGATTCATAAAGCAAGTCCTTAGAGACTTACAAAGAGACTTAGACTCCCATACAATAATAATGGGAGACTTCAACACTCCACTGTCAACATTAGACAGATCAACGAGACAGAAAGTTAACAAGGATATCCAGGAATTGAACTCATCTCTGCAGCAAGCAGACCTAATAGACATCTATAGAACTCTCCACCCCAAATCAACAGAATATACATTCTTCTCAGCACCACATCGTACTTACTCCAAAATCGACCACATAATTGGAAGTAAAGCACTCCTCAGCAAATGTACAAGAACAGAAATTATAACAAACTGTCTCTCAGACCACAGTGCAATCAAACTAGAACTCAGGACTAAGAAACTCAATCAAAACCGCTCAACTACATGGAAACTGAACAACCTGCTCCTGAATGACTACTGGGTACATAACGAAATGAAGGCAGAAATAAAGATGTTCTTTGAAACCAATGAGAACAAAGATACAACATACCAGAATCTCTGGGACACATTTAAAGCAGTGTGTAGAGGGAAATTTATAGCACTAAATGCCCACAAGAGAAAGCAAGAAAGATCTAAAATTGACACTCTAACACCGCAATTAAAAGAACTAGAGAAGCAAGAGCAAACACATTCGAAAGCTAGCAGAAGGCTAGAAATAACTAAGATCAGAGCAGAACTGAAGGAGATAGAGACACAAAAAACTCTCCAAAAAATCAATGAATCCAGGAGTTGGTTTTTTGAAAAGATCAACAAAATTGACAGACCACCAGCAAGACTAATAAAGAAGAAAAGAGAGAAGAATCAAATCGACGCAATTAAAAATGATAAAGGGGATATCACCACCGACCCCACAGAAATACAAACTACCATCAGAGAATACTATAAACACCTCTACGCAAATAAACTGGAAAATCTAGAAGAAATGGATAATTTCCTGGACACTTACACTCTTCCAAGACTAAACCAGGAAGAAGTTGAATCCCTGAATAGACCAATAGCAGGCCCTGAAATTGAGGCAATAATTAATAGCCTACCAACCAAATAAAGCCCAGGACCAGATGGATTCACAGCTGAATTCTACCAGAGATATAAGGAGGAGTTGGTACCATTCCTTCTGAAACTATTCCAATCAATAGAAAAAGAGGGAATCCTCCCTAACTCATTTTATGAAGCCAACATCATCCTGATACCAAAGCCTGGCAGAGACACAACAAAAAAAGAGAATTTTAGACCAATATCCCTGATGAACATCGATGCAAAAATCCTCAATAAAATACTGGCAAACCGGATTCAGCAACACATCAAAAAGCTTATCCACCATGATCAAGTGGGCTTCATCCCTGGGATGCAAGGCTGGTTCAACATTCGCAAATCAATAAACATAATCCAGCATATAAACAGAACCAAAGACAAGAACCACATGATTATCTCAATAGATGCAGAAAAGGCTTTTGACAAAATTCAACAGCCCTTCATGCTAAAAACGCTCAATAAATTCGGTATTGATGGAACGTACCTCAAAATAATAAGAGCTATTTATGACAAACCCACAGCCAATATCATACTGAATGGGCAAAAACTGGAAAAATTCCCTTTGAAAACTGGCACAAGACAGGGATGCCCTCTCTCACCACTCCTATTCAACATAGTGTTGGAAGTTCTGGCTAGGGCAATTAGGCAAGAGAAAGAAATCAAGGGTATGCAGTTAGGAAAAGAAGAAGTCAAACTGTCCCTGTTTGCAGATGACATGATTGTATATTTAGAAAACCCCATTGTCTCAGCCCAAAATCTCCTTAAGCTGATAAGCAACTTCAGCAAAGTCTCAGGATACAAAATTAATGTGCAAAAATCACAAGCATTCTTATACACCAGTAACAGACAAACAGAGAGCCAAATCAGGAATGAACTTCCATTCACAATTGCTTCAAAGAGAATAAAATACCTAGGAATCCAACTTACAAGGGATGTAAAGGACCTCTTCAAGGGGAACTACAAACCACTGCTCAGTGAAATAAAAGAGGACACAAACAAATGGAAGAACATACCATGCTCATGGATAGGAAGAATCAATATCGTGAAAATGGCCATACTGCCCAAGGTAATTTATAGATTCAATGCCATCCCCATCAAGCTACCAATGAGTTTCTTCACAGAATTGGAAAAAACTGCTTTAAAGTTCATATGGAACCAAAAAAGAGCCCGCATCTCCAAGACAATCCTAAGTCAAAAGAACAAAGCTGGAGGCATCACGGTACCTGACTTCAAACTATACTACAAGGCTACAGTAACCAAAACAGCATGGTACTGGTACCAAAACAGAGATATAGACCAATGGAACAGAACAGAGTCCTCAGAAATAATACCACACATCTACAGCCATCTGATCTTTGACAAACCTGAGAAAAACAAGAAATGGGGAAAGGATTCCCTATTTAATAAATGGTGCTGGGAAAATTGGCTAGCCATAAGTAGAAAGCTGAAACTGGATCCTTTCCTTACTCCTTATACGAAAATTAATTGAAGATGGATTAGAGACTTAAATGTTAGACCTAATACCATAAAA